>NC_084483.1:170979721-171282751 GCF_030035675.1 Rhineura floridana | reverse complement strand
TTCAGACTGTCAGACCATAGGAATATAATACATAGCACATAGGAATATATAACATACCATTTCAGACTGTCACACCACAGGGATATAGAGAAAAATCTATTATTACTTTTTTAAAAATTTAAAATATGTGTATCCTGCCTTCTCTAACAGTTCAAGGAATGGACAAAAAAGTTAAAATACAACATTAAATTAAAAATGAAACACTATAACTGCTTTAGTTAATAACCATACATACACGTTTCTCACTAAGAAAAGCTGATTTAATACATATTCTTCAAAACATAAATTCCAAAGTTTTTTTTAAAAGCACATCTTTTCACTGGAGACTCAGTCATTACTAAATTTGCATTTTATTTACAGGGTGTAATTATGCCTTCAACAAGACTTCTGACTTAACATATACAATAAAGTTGTCAGTCAGAGATAATGCAACACTTTCGCTGACAGAAGCCTCATTTTTAAAGGGGAAAACCAGCTAAGACAAAGAGTTTAGTTCATTATTAAGACCATTACATCTGCCTTATATGGGAGTCCATAATAAAAAATGGAAGAACCAGTAGAGCAAAGCTTCAATCAGGCTTTCAATCATACATACCTGTTGTAAGAGCTAGCAAATCCAAAATATAAAAAGCATTATTGACAGATAAAATTGGGTTAAAGAATTTTTTTTAATGTTAGCTTTTTATCTGATGTGGGGCAAGACCATTTTGGATCTGAAATCAATGCTACATCATCACCTTATTTGCATGAGTATAAACCTACAGTTAGTCTACTTCCAAGTATCCATTTTTAATAAATGACCTACCTCCCACTGATAGTAATTTCGTCAACTCCATAGTATCTATGTCTAAAGTTAACTGAAGGCACAGTAGTATGATACTGGCCAAATAGATGAATCTTTACTGCTGAGGCTTTGACAAACTCTTGAAGTGCTGGAGTATTGTAGAAGTTATTGTATCCTGGCCGACGATTTGGTTCTGGTGTGAGAATGCTGAAAGTAATGTTTCCACGGGAATATGGAGTATTGCTGTAAAAATCAAAAAGCAATGAAAGTATCTGTTTCACAGAATCTTTTACAAATGCCCAGAATGTCTCACATTTTAAAAGTGTACTGGTTGTCCAAATAAACCTTTCATTAGTAAAGTTGGAAGGTGAGTTTGTTTTTTAAACATTATTTTAAGGCATCATAGAATTATAATCCTGTGTTCATGAATCCTGTGTTCATGGGCTCCTGGGCTCCTGCTGGGAGGAAAGGTGGGATACAAATTAAATAATAAATAAATAAAAATAAATGCATCTCAGCTACCAATCTGCACTGTTACAAATCTGAAAGTGAAAATGTAATTAGTAAATTGGTCATCATCAACACATTTCTCAGTAGCTCTAGTGATTGCAAAGTAGAAAGGTGGAGCAGAAGAGCCAGTGATGTTGGCCTAGAGTAATTTTGAATTTCTTTCATATTTCTATTTTTGACAGTAAACAAAAATCTTTAATCCAGTGCTATGGAAAAGAACAGGATATGCCAATCCTTTGGCTTTACAGATGTTACCCACTTTCTTCACTCCTGCCCCTGTCTCCTCACAACAGGGTTTAGGAATAGTGTGTAGAGGAAGGGGGATGCTAGAAAAGGACTAAGGAAAATTGGAGAATCCAAGCATCCCATTAACAGTAACCTGATACCTCTAGACCAATTTCTTTTCAGTAGTGGTAAACTCCTTGCTCACAAACCTATACAAAGGGATGATGATTATGTTGTTGTAATCTTCACAGTCACCTGTAAAATTCCTTGTCACCAGGATGAGTTGGCTGCAGAAGTAAAAGCCAGAAAGATCACAATATTTAGGACTACCTGGGCTCAACCAAACTTCAGAGAAAGTCTGAGAAACGCATGCCTGGCCAAATTTTGAAAATCTGTACAATTTATGGTGATTTTCCCCCATACATATTTGATTTGTCTGCCTTCTAGAAAAATGATGAGTATTTTGAATGGCGCTTTAAAAAAAAAGTGAATAATATAGAGATCCTAGGTTGTATGATGCACAACTTATACTCTGCACAAGAGACTACTTACGGACAGAATATGGAGAAACCGATTGGTTCTCCATCAGAAAGGGTGTGAGACAGGGGTGTATTTTATCACCCTGTTTATTTAATCTATACACAGAACATATCATATGGAAAGCAGGATTCGACCAAGATAAAGGAGGTGTGAAAATTGGAGGGAGAAATATCAATAATTTAAGATATGCAGACGATACCATACTACTAGCAGAAACCAGTAATGATTTGAAACAAATGCTGATGAAAGTTAAAGAGGAAAGCACAAAAGCAGGACTACAGCTGAATGTCAAAAAGACTAAAGTAATGACAACTGAAGATTTATGCAATTTTACACTTGACAATGAGGACATTGAACTTGTCAAGGATTATCAATACCTCCGCACAGTCATTAACCAAAATGGAGACCATAGTCAAGAAATCAGAAGAAGGCTGGAACTGGGGAGGCAGCTGTGAGAGAACTAGAAAAGGTCCTCAAATGTAAAGATGTGTCACTGAACACTGAAGTCAGGATCATTCAGACCATGGTATTTCCGATCTCTATGTATGGATGTGAAAGTTGGACAGTGAAAAAAGCGGGTAAGAGAAAAATCAACTCATTTGAAATGTGGTGTTGGAAAAGAAGTTTGCGCATACCATGGACTGCGAAAAAGATAAATAATTGGGTATTAGAACAAATTAAACCAGAACTATCACTAGAAGCTAAAATGATGAAACTGAGGTTATCATACCCTGGACACATAATGAGAAAACATGATTCACTAGAAAAGATAATAATGCTGGGGGGGAAAGAAGGGAGTAGAAAAAGAGGAAGGCCAAACAAGAGATGGATTGATTCCATAAAGGAAGCCCCAGACCTGAACTTACAAGATCTGAACAGGGTGGTTCATGACAGATGCTCTTGGAGGTCACTGATTCATAGGGTCGCCATAAGTCATAGTCTACTTGGAGGCACATAACAACAAAGTTGTATCCAATTGTTGTACACCTGCTGACAAAAAGGCTTTTTGATCCAGCTGAGTCTTCTGTTACTGAATGGGGATCCTGGTGATTTTTCTTCCTCCCTTTTGTGACTTTCCATGCTGTGCTACCGTACATGTTGTTTCAAAGGGTCCCCCAGTATCTCAGAGGATATTTGGGGGGACAATGGGGCTGGGAGAATTGCTAGAGATTGCCTTGGTCCATGTTTCACTGATAGAAGGCTCTACTGATTAAAGAGCCTTCCATACATCAGTGGAGGGACACCAGGTAGACACAATCTTATAACTAGTATGTTTATTTACTTATTTGGAGTTCTTGTAGACCACATTTCATTGGGCATGACCTCAAAGAGGTTTACCTAAAACAAACAACAATAGGATATATGGAATCCATAAAATGCAATTAAAACCAGTTGGAAATTAATTTATATGTGTATTAAATGCAGTGGAATGTAGAGCCTTGCCATATCTGTACAAAATAATAAAGCCTTTGCTTTTATGAAATGCTAAGATGGGATGGAAACCACATCTTGTGTCTTCATCTTGCATAGCATAAGGCTGTGAGCACTCTAGTCACCTAGAGCAAAATGTTTCCATTGGCCACACCTGGAGGGGCAAAGGGTTGATCTGCCAATCAGTTCGAAATCTGTTTGAAGCTGATTTTTTTTTAAAAAAAAATGCACTTGAGCTGCTTCCACCAGGTTTTACAATAAAAAGGGGTGTGGTTTGACTAGTATTGTGTGCCCCCCCATTTTTCAGAAAAGAGAAGTGGAGACACACTGGAACTGACAAAACAGTAAGTGTCGCTCTACTATGTGTTTGTTGAAGCAATTCTTTCTCTTTCTGTTGGCCTTCTGTGATAATCCACTATGAAAATGCACTGTTATAACTATTGGTTATAATTCAATGCAACGTCATTCAAAAACTCAGGTAAGTAACTTTGCATGATTAATGTTCAAAGCAATACATTTGCTAGAATGTATCTTGGCTCAGTTTAGATGTTTAGAACAGCAAGTTATGTGTTTTATTAATTTCTTCTTTAAAATTACATTACAGTAGCTTCTTGTTCACTGCCACCTAATTCCTCCTGTGGTACAATGAACGTATGTAAGTCTTCGGAGGGTATTTTTAAATTAGGCTTACTGTACAACTTCCCTTCACAACATTGTTCAGTTGAATCACTTCCTATTATCATTTATGTCTTGTAATTGAAGGGAAAACAATGTTCCATTTGAAAACATTTATGGCAGCATTTCACAGATTAGCTCTTTAATTCCTTTCAAAGGATGCCCTGTTTTGGTGTGTGTTAGAGTGTTACTGTTGTTTTAAAAAGATACCAATTTTGATTATTTTGTAAAATATTCCTCTCCCCACACCCACACCTACTTCAATGGAATGGTGACAGTGCAAAATATATGTTTTGCTGAAAATGAATTGTACCCTCAATGACCTCTTGTTCCTCCCTTAGAATGTTGAATTGTGAAACCCCAGAGAAAGATGCTGACACTTTAAAAGTCTAGCTGCCAAGAGTAAAACAGCAAAAACAAAACAAAAATAAAACACCAGCAAAACAAACACCAGCTGAATCTGGTAGAACGTTCCCTCACGGCTTTTCAGACAAGTGCTACACAAGTTTGATGCTGTGAATAGATTCTATATTATGCCAAGAGTTGGTGCAATCAGACAGTTATGGCTGAAGGGAGACTTTTCTCAAGAAAAGCCTGCATCATACAAAACAAACACAACTATAAATGTTTGGGCTAGTGGAGAATCTGCAGCATCTTAGGTATGTTCTACAATCAGATGTCTCAGAGTAGGAGCAGGCCTGTAGCCGGGGGAGGGGAGGGAAATGGTGGCACTGCCCCTCCCCGAGCTCTGCTTCACCGTCCTCCAGGATATTTTGGGGGAATTGTCTTCTTTTTAATTTGCGACATGACAGACAATGGCAACCTCCATTTAAAGAATGATAGCTTGTTTGAAGAACAGGAGTAATTTAAGAATAGGACCTTCTGTAAAATCCAGTAAATAAGGCAGGGGGAGTGCACAACAAAAGCCTCATCTGGAAGAGCCCTCCAGACTCTGCTTACTCAAGACTTTTCCTGTCTGAAGATGGATTTTTCATGATCATAATCACAATATAATTCCTTAAGTGATCCTGAGAAAAACAGCCTGTATAGTAATATGACTCTTGACGTGTTAAATATTACTTTGTATTATACATAATACTTTATATTATGGGCTAGAGTTAGACTCTACCCCTTGGACTTTCCTTGCTCTGCTTTTCAGTTTCAGTTGTGCTGTCTACCCAGCCAGCAATAAAGAAGCATGCTTGTTTGCCTGCAGTAAGAAGTAAGAGGGTGTTTATTTTGCAGCTATTATAATGAGCAGAACAGGATTGGGTGCTTATTGTTAAAGGGTGACATAAAGAGATACCTTAAAATGATATGAAAAAATGGATACCCTTTAATCTTTTAAAGCACTCACTATGACTCATAACCGTAGTGGCTACTTTTTCTTATTTTTCTTGATTACTTGATTACAAAGGATAAAAACAGCCCTAGAGGAATAGAAATATTGCTGTGTATATTACAGTTAGCTGGCTGGCTGGATGCCTAGGCCTAATTTCTGATTTTCCTAATATGTGCAGCTTGACATGAGGCCTTTTCAGGGTTTCTGGACAGCAACCAGTAAAAAAATACCAATTACTTCCCACAGTTAGTTTCTAATTGCTTACTTAATCAGCTAGTTAGAAAGCTTTCTTTTGATTGTCCAACAGGAAGGAAAATCTAAAGGCCAGGAACAAGACTAGAAGGTGGGACTCTCAAGGTGAAGATAACAAACA
This sequence comes from Rhineura floridana, assembly GCF_030035675.1. NCBI lineage: Eukaryota > Metazoa > Chordata > Lepidosauria > Squamata > Rhineuridae > Rhineura > Rhineura floridana. The sequence continues at coordinate 171,276,871 of NC_084483.1, read as the reverse complement.
CTCCCTGAAGTATTTATTTTCTCTCTGCTCTTCCTTAAACTTGTAGGATGGTCAAGTTTGTTTTTCAGACAGAATCTAAAACTGAGATACCTAATGCAACATCAAAGCCAAGCTCAGGAGCTCACTGTAAAGACAGTTCAGTTCATGAAGAATCAGAACACAGGAACAGAACATAGGTGAAGTGAACTGTAGGTATAGGCAAAGTCAAGCTTTTGAATCTGGTATTCGTGGGGATCTCTCAAAAAAGGGTAAGACAATTCAACATACTAAATTTCATTCGTGTAAATTAACTCTTTCATTTTCTGGATGACGGAGTGACAGGGGTCACTGCATTCCCCTTCCCCTAGCCTGCCTGGTCCTCACATCCTCTCCACCAGTGAGGGGGTGATTGGCTGGTGCTATGTGCCTCTCCTTCCCAAATGCCCCACCTAGAAATGTGGCTGCCCTACCTAACAAGGAAGGCTGGCTACAGGGCTGAGTAGAAGACAGGGACAGGCATTGAAGGAATGGATAATTCACTATTCTTGGCCAGTTTTTCTGTAGAGTGACACACAGTGCCAATATGTTTCCCCTGCCCCATTTTTGTGAGGTTTGTCCACTGCTAGGGATGGAAAGATCTGTCCATTTCAGTTCTCTCAGTTTCTCATTTTTCCAATCTGAAATTCAGTTCTTCACATTTCTGCAGCAATTCTTCAGCATTTTAGTGCAGATGTCTCCTATGCAAAAGTTGTGTGTGGTTTTGTCTACTGTACACATTTTGCAAGCCATTTTCCTGATATAATGCATTTTTGTATATTATTTTCATTAATATATTCATTTTTATGTACACTTTCCCCTAACATACACATTTTTGTAAATACTGGCTGGAGAACTGCATAGCAAAATTCTGAGAAGAGCAAATTTCAAAGGATGGCTGTGTTTTGGTCTCATATGGTTTCAGAAAGTGTTAATTTGATAGATTCAGTTTTAAATGCAAACTGAATCAAAATTGTTCCCCATCCCTGCCCACCTCTAAAATCTCTGCTTTTAGAAGCCCAGGACAATCAAGTCTCTAGTATCATGCATACCCTCACTTATCTGCTGGAAAGGACATCCAGCCTTCAAAATAATGTATATAGTTGAACTTCATGTGTATGAGTAAATGTTTTTTGTTTTAAGGTAGTGTTTGGTTTTATGATGATTTTATTGTTTCTTTAATGTGATAGCTTGTTTTTACGTACACCACTTCAAAATGCAAATGATAAAGTGGTATATAAATGTTTTAAATAAATAAATGGTGTTCTTTATATTAGATAAAGTGCTTTATCAAATGCCCTACAGCAGGATTGTGCAATCTGTCCCTTTCCAAGCACCCTGCTGGGGGTTGAACACTGACATGGAAAGAGAAAATGATGGCAAAAAGAGAAAGATGAGGCGGGTTAGAGAAAAAGAGATAACAGAAATAGAGAAAGAAAAGAGACTGACAACATCCACTTTTGGCAATAGCCCTATTGACCACTGGCATGTGACTCCCAACAGATTAGCCCTGTGGAAATGTGTTTCTTAACAGAAAAAAGTGCCCACTCCTGGCTTACAGGCTCATGTGTGTTTCCAGCAACTCTGGTGGGTATTTGCTATTAATACGCTGCTATTCCAGATAGCAATGTGAGGCTTACTGATGATGATTGTTCCAAGAGTCCATTTGTAGTCAAGGTTGGATCTAAAGCTCATTCTCCATAGTCAGGGGTCACAGAAGTAGCAGATGGAATGCTGGGGTGGCAGCATTCATTTGAGCTCTCGACATCTGAGTCGCCGCTGCTTACCAGGAAGGACAAGGCAGCAGGGCAGTTGGCGTGGTGGGGATCCAGGAGCACTGGATTGGATCTGCTGGTGTGTTTGCACTGTGCTGACCTTGTCCATCTGCCTCCCAGTAAGCAGCAGTGACTCAGCTGTCAGGTGGTCAGGTGAGCAGTACCATCTCACCATGCCATCTACTGCTTGGCTGCAGGTTGTGCCTTGATCAGCCCACACCAACCCTTTTTATTTTATATTTTGCTTTTATGTTTAACCATTCCCCAATTGTAATTTATTCATATGGTCCTAATACTGTTTTACACTGAGGCCCCATATAAAGCAATACAATGCCACTTGAAACAGTCATGACATCTCCCAAAGAATTCTGGGAACTGCAATCTGTTGAGGGTGCTGAGAGTTGTTAGGAGACCCCTATTTTGCTCACAGAGCTACTATTTCCAGAGTGGTTTAACAGTCATTGCAGTTGAGGGGCAAAATAAAACACAGAGACATCAGCTTGGGTTGAACAAGGGCCACTTTATTAAATTACAGAAAACAAAACCCAATTTAAAGTGACCTGCAGAAGGAAACCTAGGTGCAGGAACTATCTATAAGCAAGTATCTTGCCATACAGCTCTTGGGCGACCAGCCCCTGCTGGGGCAAGGGTAAGCCCATGTGCTTACCCCTTACCCTGGCCACACCTTGTAGGTGAGGAGGGGGGCCTTCCCACGTCATCCCCACCCGGGGCCGGATAACCCTTGGGTAGATGAGATAAGTTGGCCCCAGAGGCAGCCCATATCCTGCCCTCGAGCCCGAAAAGCTCTGACAGACAGGCCTCCGGAACCGCCAATCACCTCCAAAGGTGCCTAAGGGGACCACCTAGCTGTCCTTACCTATTTCCTTTCCCGCACCTTCCCGCACCAGTGCTATAACGATCTGCCCACTAGGGCATTAAACTGTCAATATGTCAAATTAGCCAGATTAGCCAAAACCACCTATTGATCACAATGCCCCCTAACCCAATCCCCTCCCACTCCCATAGTGTGGAGCAGGCGAAAAACCTGCCCACCAACAAGGGTGGGCAGGATAAAAATTCCTACTCAGCCCCGAAGCAACCCCTAGGCACACCATAAAAGAGGGCGGGCAGGATGGGCGTCGCACAAGCAAAGAGGAAGGTAGGAGGGGCGGCTGGGCTTAAATAGGCCCATAAGCTCCTCCCCTCCATGCTGCACATCACACGTGCGTAATAGTCGCGACACGTGACATTGCCCCATTGAAAGATGGAGGCAGCAGCTTCACCCCCATCCGCAACTATGCCTCGCTCGTCAGCTGCACGGCAAGCGAGGCGTCATATCCCTCTTCCCAGTGAACTCTGGGAATTGTAGCTCTGTAAGGGGAATAGGGTTCTCCAAACAACTCTCAGCACACTTCACAAACAACACTTCCCAGGATACTTTGGGGAAAACCATGACTGTTTAAAGTGGTATGATCCTGCTTTAAATGTCTAGTGCAGATGGGGCCATAATTTCCAAACAAATCTGACTAGGAGAATGGCAGGAGTACTACTACTGACCTCATACAATATATACACAGGAAGCCCAGGAATATGTATAATTCTAGACTTAACCTTGCTCATTATAAACCAGCTTCATCAAGGGCCACAATTATTGCAATGTCCATCAGATTACTGTTTGGAGCAAATTATAAAGCGGTCAGTCTGTAAGCACCTTGAAAACAGTGCAGTGATTACTCGAAGCCAACATGGATTTATCAAGAACAAATCCTGCCAGATGAATCTTATCTCATTTTTTGATCAGGTAACCTCCTTCGTAGGCTGTGGAAATGCTGTGGACACAATATATCTCGACTTTAGCAAAGCTTTTGAATGGAACAACTATCAATTGGCCACAGAATCATAGAGTGCTTATCAATGGTTCTTTCTCAAAGTGGGGGAGATAATGAGTGGGGTATCATAGGGCACGGTCCTGGGCACAGTACTCTTCAACATTTTTATTAATGACTTGGATGAGGAGGTGCAGGGAGTGCTTATCAAATTTGCAGATGATATGAAATTGGAGGGCATACCTAATACCCTGGAAGACAGAAACAAAATTCAAAGGGATCTGGATAAGGTTGGGCTGAAAACAACAGAATGAAATTTAACAGGGATAAGTGCAAAGTTCTACACCTAGGAAAAAGAAACCAAATGCACAGTTAAAAGATGTGGGATATTGGCTCAGCAATACTACATGTGAGAAGGATTTGGGGATTGTTGAACACAAACTGAACATGAGTGAAGAGTGTGATATGGCTGCAAAAAAGGCAAATGCTATTTTAGGGTCCATTAACAGAAGTACAATTTCCAAATTGTGTGAAGTATTAGTTCCCCTCTGTTTGGCACGGGTTAGGCCTCATTCTTAAGTACTGTGTCCATTTCTGGACACTGCACTTCAAGAAGGATGCAGACAAACTGGAGCAGGTTCAGAGGAGGGCAACAAGAATGATCGGGGGACTAAAAACAAATCCTTATGAGGAGAGAGTGAAAGAACTGGGCATGTTCAGCCTTGAGAAGAGAAGACTCAGGGGAGATAGGATAGCAATCTTCAAGTACTTGAAAGTTTGCCATACAGAGGAGGGCCAGGATCTCTTTTCAATCATCTCAGAGTGCAGGACATGGAGTAATGGGATCAGGTTACAGGAAGCCAGATTTCAGCTGAACATCACAAACAACTTCCTGTTAGAGCAGCACAACAATGGAACCAATTACCTAGAGAGGTGGTGGGCTCTCCAACACTGGAGGCATTCAAGAGGCAGCTGGACAGCCACCTGCTAGATATGCTTTATATTGGATTCCTGCATTGAGCAGGGGGTTGGACCCAATGGCCTTATAGGCCCCTTCCAACTCTATGATGCTATGATTCTATGATTTGTTCATACCTAGGAAGCTGAAGGCAGTTCACAGAGTCTGGATATTCTAGTGACCCATTGTTCTCCATTCCAACTGCACTGCAATCTCTTGCAAAGTACTGCCAGTCCGTCCAATCAAAGTGATACTCCTTTTTCCTTTGTATTCTTATTGCTTCAGGTTGTGGGCTGAAGAACTGAAGTATAATGTAAAACACCTACAAATCAATTGCAAAATATGAAGCCATTTGAAATACATTTATACATGTTGATCTTTGATTCAGCTAAAGTTAGTTAAGAAAACAATTGCACTTTAGGAACATGCAGTCTGCAGGTGAGGCTCTCTTGCAAATACCATTTGATCAGGAAGTTCATTCCACACAGTATAGAAATTGGCCCTTTAGTGTTGTGTCATCTACCCTTTGGAATTCCCTCCCCTTAAATATTAGACAGGCACGGTGTTTGTTGTCTTTTCAGCACCTACTGAAGACCTTCCTCTGTTAACAAGCCTTTTAAGAAGAGACTTTTGTTCCAGTCTGCATCTGTGTTAGAATTGCTTTTTAAGATTTTTTTTCTTAAGATGTTTTTATTTTATTGCTTATTGCTTGTTGCCCTGGATTCCTTTGGGAGAATGCATGGGATATAAACTTAGTAAATATATAAATAAAATATAGGAAGCTGCATTATACAAAGTTTGGCCATCTAGTTAAGTAGCGTCAATTTCAAATTAAACTTTTCCTACATATACTGTAACTAACAAAGGAGAAACATGTGCTTTTGTATTGTTCTTTTAGTGTCTTACTTTCATTAATCCGATAAATTTTGTCATCTTCACAACGTACCACAACTTCAGTGGAAACTTGCCATTTCACAGGTAGTAACATTTTGCGTCCTCTTTGAAAATTTCATCTAGACAAATAGGGTTTAGATACCCCAACAATACTCGTATGCAGGATGGAACTACAGAAGTAACTTCTCAGCAGTGGAGTCACTGCCACTTACCTGATGGGGGAGGGGCATGGTAGAGGTGAGATCGGGGCTACAAGGGTGCACTGGTTAAAGTGTTGGATTGGACTGTTGGTGTATCGATGCAACCCTGAAAGTACCACCACCTCACCCCACCCCCAGTAAGCAGCAGTGACTGCTGGTTGGAGGCTATTTTTGCAACTCTTTCCGCTGGGTGAGCCATTCCTGCTTGTATGGGATATAATGATATAGAATAACCTATCATATCCTCTATAGTCTTAAATATGTCCTCTATAATCTCTATAACATGGGCACTCTAAACTCCTGTTCCTGGGCTAATTTATTTTATGGTAAATTCTTCATAAGAGGAAGTCTGATTGGTAGACATGCTTTTATCTCATTAACTCCAATCAGAGTGTATAGGAACCACAGTCTTGTAGGAACCACAGTGTGTTGAAAATGCACAGCCTTTTTTAAACCATTGGAAATCCACTGCTGTTTGGTAGAGAAGAGGAAACAGGGATTAATTAATCTAATCTCCCCTCTTACTTTCTTGAGTAGCTGATGAGCAAGATTCCAATTTATTTCCTTTTAAAGGACTATGTGAATACTCCTTTAAGAGGGAAGTTAGGAATCCAGTTTCATATATAATTCCCAATCCTGTGGGGCTATGCATGCAGAAGCCTGCTAGCCCCTGGCATTATCAAGCCAGTTATCTCCTGTAACATTGCTGGCCTTAAAGTAAAATTGACATTCCTGATTGTTGAAAATATTTCACTGCTAACCCTGTTGAACCCCCCCCCCCACTATGCATGTGTGCACACTGTGGGAAACGAGGGTCTTACACCATCCAACAAAGCTGAATGCTGGAAGATTCAGGACAGACAAAAGTATGGAAAGGAATGAAGTTTTAGACCCTTTGGAAGCCCACTGAATTGTTTGCAAGGCATTTTGAGGGTAAAGTCGCTCGCCTCTGTAGCAATTGTGACACCACATCCACATTCACAGCACTCTCCAATGAGGTATCCACTGCAATGTCTGCTGCAATATTATGGGATCAGTTTCAGTTGATGTGGCCTGATGACATGGACAAGGTGCTTGTGATGATGCAGCCAACACATCTCTTCAACCCTTGGCTTATTAAAGTTTGCAAAGGGGGTATGACCAAATGGATCTGTGGTGTGGTCAACACATGCTTGTGGGAGAGAGGGGTCCTGGCTGTCCTGAAAGGGGAAGTGATCAGACCATTCCTGAAAAAGCCCATCCTGGACCCATTGGCTTGTGACAACTATGACCCGGCCAGAAATGCACCCTTTTTAATAAAAGTGATCAAGGCACTTGTGGCGCAGTAATTGCAAGTATTCTTGGATGAAAGTGATTATCTTGATCCATTTCCATCTGGGTTCAGGCCTAGTTAGGGGACTGAATGAGCCTTGGTCTCCATGATGGATGACCTTTATAGGGACAAGGACAGGGAGAGTATGACCCTGCTATTCTTACTTGATCTCTCAGTGGCCTTTGATACCATTGACCATGGTATCCTTCTGAACAGACTTAGTGAGATGGGTATTGGCGACACTATTTTACAGAGGTTCTGATCCTATCTCCAGGGTCAGTTTCAGAGAATAGTTTTGGATGATTTTTTTTATCCCCTTGCAGTTGTGCTGTGGGGTACCTCTTGTCCCCAATGCTGTTTAACATGTTTGGCACTAGAGACCCAGGTGACCTCAGTGGCTAGGGGTGCATTTTATTAGCTTTGGCTGGTAACACAGTTACCACTGTATCTGGACAGGGATAGCCTGATCATTGTCATCCATATAGTGGTAACTTTCAGGCTGGATTACTGCAGTGTACATTTTGTGGGGTTGCCCTTTAGGTTGGTCCAGAAGCTGCAGCTAGTGCACTATGCTGTGTCTTCACTGATCAGTAGGACAGGATATCGCTGCAATGTAATGCCACTGCTGAAAGAATTACCACTGACAGTTACCTACAGGCTAAGTTCAAAGGAGCCATTTCTGTTGTCTTTTCAATACCTACAGATAAACTTCCTTTTTCAACAAGCCTTTTAAATGGTGATGTTTCCCAGTTTGTTTCTGTATTAAACTTGTTTTTAGATGCTTTAATTGTTTTATTGCTTGTGTGTTTGCTGCCCTGAGCTCCCTTGCGGAGGAATGGCAGGATATTAATTTAATAAATAAAAGTAAGTTCTTCTCACAGTGCATAGTTAAACTAGGGATTTAACTACTACAAGATGTAGCAACGACCACAAAGTTGGATGGGCTTAAAACAGGTTTATACAACTTCATGGAGGATGAGGTTATCCTCAATACATAGCCACAATAGCTATGTATTACCTCTAGTATTGGAGGTGGTATGCCTCTGAATACCAGTTGCTGGGGAGCACAGGTGAGGAGAGCACTGTTGCATTAATTTCCTGCTTGTAGGCTGTCCATAGGTATCTATGGGAACAAATTGCTGAACTAGATGGACCTTTGGCCTCATACAGCTGGGCTCTTCTTGTGTTATTATGCACCCTAAGAAGATACCTTCATGTGTGGGAACTGAGCCTGGATAGGGAAGGGTAACACCATTATGTTTAATAATGCACTCCTTTGAGGGAATGTTTTGGATTTTTTAATCATGTTTAACATGTCTTGAGTGGTGTAAGCCAGAACTTCTAAGCTAAATAAATGGTAGACTTAGATCATGAAACTCTGCCACCTGAACTTGGTTATAGATACTACCATTTGTTCCTCTCTGCTGCTTATTGGTTATATACACTGTAGGTTGAGAATAATGAAAAAAAATGGAGTATGTATGGATTTGTGGGCTTCTATTATCATTTGTAATGTAGGCTAATATGGAAACAATTGTACCAGCAAGAGGTTTCATTCTCTGGGGAAAGAAGACCACAGAATAGGAACTGCTTTCCAGGACAGCAAGAGGCATTCAACTCCACCTACAGTTCCAAAGGAACTGATGACATGAGGCTTCTCAAAACTAACTCCAAAAACCATTTGAGGCAGAGTGTAGAAGTGGATAAATATCCCCATTTGCCTTTTAAACTATCAGGTTTTCCTAGCATTCCCTTCAAGTATACACTAAACCTCAAAAGCTTTGGCACATAATTGAAAAGGATGCTCACAAAACCATTATCATACTTCCACTTCATAAGCCAAGCTGGGGGAATAGGGAAAAGCACAAACCTTTTACCTTTGCTTGGAAACAGAGGAATAGCCAGTGGTGGAAGGAGCCAATCACAGGCTACCCCTGAGAAAACTGCTGGTGAGGGTAAAACCAGCAGAGAGCTCACAATAGGCTGTGCCCTTAATTCTGTTTGCAAGAATTCAAGCAGTCGAGTTCTAATAGTCCAGCATGCTTCAAATTCCTGCCCCATTACTAGCTGAGCTTTTCCTCATACTATGTCACAGTACATTCACAGGAAATTCTCAGTCTAACTACCTGCATCAGAATTGGGTTCTTCTTAGTTTGATAGTGAAAATATCAAAGCAGTAAAATTATCTATGGTATTAATATCTTGTTTATTTTTATTTATATTGTTGTGCTCCTCCCCAATCTCCGAGCGGTGAGATTTCAGGGGTCCCTGCGCTTGTCCAGGGTTTGGTTTCCTTTGGGAATAAGGTCAGCGGAGACTGCAGTGTCTTTATGAAATATCGTTTGTTTATTTACACACATTCCAACCTGAGCTTAGGATGGAGGGGGGTTCAAGGCATCAGCAGTCCAATATCCAGCTTTTCCATCAGCATTACAGGGGGCATCCTAAAGCCATCATGCAGAGAGCCAGCCTCTCTGCCTGCCTCCATTTCCCAGCCGTTCTCTAGACACTCTAAAAACACCCCAAACACAAACCTCTGCTAGCCGCCAGGAGGGGGGAGGCTCTCCTGCCGGGTTTCAATGACAAAAGGATCTTCCTGGCCCATTCACCAGTTGCTGGGCACTTGAAAGACCCATTAGCAAACTGGCCACTCTGTTAGCTTAACAAAAGAAACTCCAGCAGAGCCAGCCCCCCACCTCAAGGCACAGGATTCCAAATCAGAGGCTGGAAGGGGACTCACAGGGATCATCCATTCCAACCCCCAAACTCACAACACTACCCCCTTCCCTGAGAAGGTCTGTCCCAGACCTGCAAACAAACAACAGAATAACAGCTTCTCCTACAAAGAAATAACAGATGCAGGTTAGTAAGACATTGAAATATACATCATTAAAAGCATAGTCATATTACAGTGTCATTTTCCACACAAGTACAAAAACAATCCATTCCTTTACAGCAAGTTTTCAAATAACTGCTCTCTTTAGGCTTCCTCCTCTTTCTTGGAGCCTCCAGTCACAGATCTGCATCCAAACAACTTACCCAGTCCTCATAACTTGGCAGTGGCCAAGATACTGAGTTCCTGACATGTTTAAGCAATATTACAGCCTCAGAACTGGAGCTCCTTTGTCCTGCCTTGTGCCACTGTAGCACAGCAGTCCTCAAACAGTTGTACATACACCCACAGTCTAACAGACACAGAATAGTAGATCTTCAAAATGTATTTATTTATTGTACTTATATACCACCACATAGCCGAACCTCTCTGGGCGGTTTACAGTAACTAAAAACATTAACACAAATATACAAATTTAAAAACACATATTTTAAAAACAATTTAAAAGACAATTTTAAAATTTAAAAAACACATGCTAAAATGTCTGGGAGAAGAGGAAAGTCTTGACCTGGTGCCGAAAAGATAACGGTGTTGGCACCAGGCACACCTCATCAGGGAAATCATTCCACAATTTGGGGGCCACCACTGAGAAGGCCCTCTCCCTTGTTGCCACACTCCCAGCTTCCCTCACAGTAGGCACCTGGAGGAGGGCCTTTGATCTTGAAGGTAGTGTACGGGTGGGTTCATATCGGGAGAGGCATTCCATCAGGTATTGTGGTCCTAAGCCGTATAAGGCTTTATAGGTCAAAACCAGCACCTTGAATCGAGCTTGGAAACATACAGGCAGCCAGTGCAAGCAAGCCAGAATCGGTTTTATATGTTCGGACCGTCTGGTCCCTGTTACCAATCTGGCCGCTGCATTTTGCACAAGCTGCAGTTTCTGAACCATCTTCAAAGGCAGCCCCACGTACAGTGCATTGCAGCAATCTAATTTGGAGGTTACCAGAGCAGAGAACTGAAGCCAGGTTATCCCTGTCCAGATAGGGGCATAGCTGGGCCACCAACCAAAGTTGGTAGAAGGCACTCCATGCCACTGAGGCTACCTGAAGTGACAGAGATGGTTCTAGGAGAATCCCCAAGCTACGAACCTGCTTCTTCAGGGGGAGTGCAACCCCATCCACTACAGGTTGGACATCCACCATCTGGTCAGATGAACCACCCACTAGCAGCATCTCAGTCTTGTCTGGACTGAGCCTCAGTTTATTAGCCCTCATCCAGTCCATTGTTGCAGCCAGGCACTGGTTCAACACATTGACAGCCTCACCTGAAGAAGATGAAAAGGAGAAATAGAGCTGCGTGTCATCAGCATACTGATGGCAACGCACTCCAAAGCTCCGGATGACTGCACCCAACAGTTTCATGAAGATGTTGAACAGCATGGGGGACAGACCTGACCCCTGCGGAACCCCATACTGGAGAGTCCAGGGTGCTGAGCAATGTTCCCCAAGTGTCCAGGGTTGGGGTCCCTGGGATTCAGCAGAACTGGATTCAGAAGAACCGGAGAGAAGGGAGGGGGTTTCATCGCCAGAGTGGAGCGAAGACGAAGCAGAGGAAATTCCAGAGATAGTGTTACCTAGCAACGGGGACTTTGAAGGCCTTACAGCTTCAGAGTCTTCCCTTGAAGTTCCCACGCCTCCTCTGCTCTGAAGCTCAGAACAGGCGGGGGGAAAGGGAGGGCTGCTCAAGACAGAAAAGCCGCAAGCCAGTTTTGAAACTGCCCCCCTTTCCCCCATACTGGAGTCGGAGACTTCAGAAGAGGAGGGGCCCGTACTTCCCCCGTCGCCACGTATCCGAAGACAGTTGAAAAGACAGGAAAGGAGGGGGGGACGGAGGGCGGTGACTGAGGGGCCGTTAAGGAGGAGTGAAAGGCTTCGCGCCCATTTGCCCCCTTCTTAAGAGACAGGCGGGAAAGCAGTGCCTTGCTCTGTCAACTCTCTTTCTAAGTCGCAGGACCTGTAACTCTGTGTTGCTTCATGAGAAGGCGCAGTCTCTGTTTGGATATTACCTTAATAAAAACTGAATTGCTTTCAACCACGAGTCTGATTCCTGAGTCCCATCCTGGGCCTGACACCAAGCACCACCTTCTGAAGGCGACCTGCCAAGTAGGAGCGGAACCACTGCAATGCAGTCCCTCCCACTCCCAACTCTGGGAAGCCATGGTCGATAGTATCAAAAGCTGCTGAGAGATCAAGGAGAATCAACAGAGTCACACTCCCCCTGTCTCCCGACAAAGGTCATCATACAGGGCGACCAAGGCTGTTTCCGTGCCAAAACCAGGCCTGAAACCCAACTGGAATGGATCCAGATAATTGGACTTATCCAAGAGTGTCTGGAGCTGGCCCACAAATTAAAACCTTATTGCAAAAACCTATCAGCATACTTTCTAAAAAAAATCATTAAACAGCTCATATCCCCACAAGCATACAAAAAGCACAAATCAACAGCATTTCAAAAGGCAATACCATCAGAAGAATTCCCACAGCAAATCCGTACACAGTCCCATATGCATAACCCTCACCCCCAAACCATGTGGTTGCCCACATGGCCCTTTGTCTTGGGGCTTCATGGAGTTCCCAGTCCAAGCTGATCCCTGCTGCTGCCTGCTGGGTCTTGGGACTCCTCTCCAGGAACAGATTTGTTTCCTCATCAGCACACAGCAGACTGTACCGTTTTCTTCACACTCTCTGCTCTGGGAAAAGTCTTTAAGCCAGTCCACTTCATCTCCTGCCCCAAACTCCAAATCAAAGTTCTGCCACAAGTCTTTGTCTGGGGGCATCTTCAGAACTAGCTGGCCTAGCCCACCCAGGTTGGCAGAAAGGAATCTTCTCTGTTCTCCCTCATAATCTCCAGTGTAAATCATGGGCCCAAACAGAGGCACGTAACCCTCCGAGTGTTTCTTGCCCTCCAAACTCACAGGGTGCTGGGTGCCTTTCACTGCTGCAATTTGCCCAGGGGCTGCACCCATCATAGCAGCTGCATCCCACCCTATAAGACCATTATGGGGTACCCAAGGGGCAAAGTCACTTGGGGATTTTATCTCACCCATCTCTCCAGGCACTGGGAGCTCCTCTTGGACTTGCACTCCCACCTCAGGTTTCTCCTCCTGCACTTTTTCTTGCACAGCCATTTCTCCAGGTGCTGGCAGCTCCTCTTGCACACATGCCTCCAACTTTTCCTCCTGCACTTTCTCTTCCACAGATGGCACACATGGGGTGAAGAAATCCATCAACAGCTGCTCTTCTCCAGTCTCTATCCCACTTTCTTCCAAGGTATCTTCCTCTTCATTTTCCAGCCTGTCCTCCTTAAACACTTGGGGCTTTACTTCCAGCTTTCTGCTGTCTTCCCCCCTGGCAGACTCCTGGACAATCAAAACTTCTTCTTCCTCCTCTGATACTGACTGCAACTCCTCACAGTCCAATCCCTCCAGCTGCCTATCCACTTTCTGGATCTCTTTAGCCACCCCAGTCTGGGTGCTCTGCAGCTGGACTCCTGGGTCACTCTCGACCCCTTGTAGCGGCTGATCAGGCAGGGCTCTCACCTCCTCACATAGGGTCTCCCTTTCCTCCCCCAAGAAGTTTCCAATGATCTCCCCCGTTTGTTGCCAGTGCTCCCATTCCTCTTGATGCTCTCTTTGCCTTTGCTGCTGGTCCTCCTGGTGCTCTTTCTCCATTCATTCTGCATGCTGCTGGAACATCAATCTCATCTGTTCCAGGAGGGTTGTAGTTATCCCCTCCATCTTGACTCAGGCACACCTTGCTCCCAATGCTTATCCCAGGAAACTCAATCCCACTTCGGACACCAGTGTTGCACGCCTCCCCAATCTCCGAGCGGTGAGATTTCAGGAGTTCCTGTGCTCTTCCAGGGTTTGGTTTCCTTTGGGAAGAAGGTCAGCGGAGACTGCAGTGTCTTTATGAAATATCATTTGTTTATTTACACACATTCCAACCTGAGCTTAGGATGGAGGGGTTCAAGGCATCAGCAGTCCAATATCCAGCTTTTCCATCACCATTACAGGAGGCATCCTAAAGCCTTCATGCAGAGAGCCAGCCTCTTTGTCTGCCTCCAGTTCCCAGCCGTTCTCTAGACACTCTAAAAACACTGAAAACACAAACCTCTGCTAGCTGCCAGGAGCGGGGAGGCTCTCCTGCCGGGTTTCAATGACAAAAGGATCTTCCTGGCCCATTCACCAGTTGCTGGGCACTTGAAAGACCCATTAGCAAACTGGTCGCTCTATTAGCTTAACAAAAGAAACTCCAGCAGAGCCAGCCCCTCACCCCAAGGCACAGGATTCCAAATCAGAGGCTGGAAGGGGACTCACAGGGATCATCCATTCCAACCCCCAAACTCACAACACTATTTTATTTTCTTACACTTATATGCCACCTTTCTTTCAACAAGAAACCCAAAATGGCATACATGTGGTTTCCAAGTGGTCTGCACTGACCAGACCCAGACCTGCTTAGTTTCAGCAAGGTGGTGGCCTCATGTGCCTTCAGACCATACCCTGGGCCATGATTATCCAATCTAGTGTATTCTTTTGGTAATAACTAAAGCACAAACACAAAATACAAACAATTTCCCCAATTCCCAGAATCCTCTGTGTCCTGGCACAATCAAGAAGCAGACTCAGGACTCAGAAAACTGGATTCTTTTGCATACGCTTTATTCAAGAATTCAGTACAGAAAATGCAGCATCACACTCTAGGCATAAATCAGGATACAGAAACACACTGGGGTTATCTCAGACATTGTGGAGGCGGCAAAGATCTTGTCACAGCAGAGAATCATAAGCATTGCTAAGCTTATATATCACAGAGAGGGGCGGTGATTGCACACTACTGGTTAATTCTCAATCATTCAAGCCCCTTTTTCTAACAAGCACAAACTCCTTCAAGGAGCTAATAGTAGCTTCTTGAGTTAAAGCTGGCATCTGGCCTATCCGTGACCCTGGAGAGATAGGAACCAGTAACTCTAACTGGCCACTTTCACTTTGTTCCTCAGCTAGATCTGGACTGGATGCCAAGGCATCTTTATCTTCTGACGGCTCTGGCGGGGGTGGAGCTTCTGGGCTGTTATCAACAATTCTGCTGGCAGACTCCCTGACCTCTGAAAATCCTTTCCCTGTCCCGTCCTGATTCCCTTCAGCAGATTTGTCAATCTGCTCTCCAAGTTCTGTACTCCATTCTTCTTCCTCCCATTCCTACCACAGCTTCTCCTTGGGCCCATGACACTCTGCAAAGAGCAGGGATTCCTCAGAAAGCAAGATGATGTGGAAAAGTTCCGTGAAGAGAGAATGTCTGAAAACCACTGCATCACTGCAATTTTATATGTAAGGGATGGCGAAAAGAAAAAAGTAAGTGTTTATATGGCTCGTCACTGAAAGCAGCCAGCTGATACCCCAAATAATTAAATAAGAGTATAATTGAACATTAGCTCCAATTCATTTGAAATTTCCATGAACTAGTTAAATGATAAATGCAAAGTAAATGTCTTCAGCTTTTTATATTAAATTTAACTAATAATAATAATTAAAAAAATAAAATAAACCAATTTCCATTTTCATCTATCAATCAGTAGCATATTGGGGAAAAATTAAAATTACCTGGTACTGTCCATTTTCTAAATCTATTGTGATGGTTATCCCATTGTTGAGCTGTTCAGTGGTGCTAAATACAGATGAAATCCATGAAGTTCCAATATCATTATCATTGATGTAGCTCAAAGGGTGAGCTTCAGGGTTTAGTCTGAGCACTCTGTCATTAGTTGTGTCATCAGCACCATTAGGGATGCAGTACCTCTGCACCAAAGGGTGTACCCTAGGATGACTTCCAGGACAGCGACATTCTGACTGAATGTGGATTAGAGGGAATACTCCAGACCATACTTCAAAAATGTCTCTAGCATAAACAAAAACAGAAATAAATCAGTCACACCACAAAGGGAATAGCAAGCACCATTTGTAAAGGCTCAGATATAGTTACCCTTACCACATAAACATGACCTGAAAAATGGTTAATAAAGTCAGTGTTATTACATGGTTTGTCTAAAGAATGAAACAATAGGAATGCTGATTATATCTTTTACATGATCATTTTTTGTTGGCATGAGTCTGCAAATTTTGGATTGTGCAGACTTTGGATTCTGCTAAACTAATAATCCTGCTGATGAAAGTGTTAGTTTAAAAGTGAATTTGAAAGTCTGCATGAAGAAAATGATGGTCCAGTTAAAGATATTAAGTGTTGCATCTTGACATCATCAAGAGAATATAATAGCTCTAGGAACTAAGTCCATGTGCTGAATGAGGAACCAGTTCTTTAGTGATTGTGATAAGGGAGATCACAAACAGAAACCTGTTTCTGTACGCAGATAACCCTTTCCAGGTCAAAGAGAAAACAGTCAGGCTTGGTTCATAGTGGAACCAATGTGGACCAATCTGCAGGTCCCTCCTTTGAGGAAAGCTCACAGTACAATGGGGAGAGAGCCTTTTCAATTTTGGCTCCTCATTTGTGGAACACTTTTCACTGTGAGGTCTGCCTGCTATCTTACCTTTTCTGTAGGACTAAAATATTGTTTGCTGTTAGATGTGCTGCTTTTTGCTGCTTTTATTGAAGATAGCTTTGTGGATTTTTATAAATGTCATGTGTTTTTATTATAATGTTTAGCTATGCTTATCTCTTAAATATGTTGTAAGTTGCTTGGAGACCTTTTATGTTTTACAAATGACAAACAAGTTTAATAATAATAATAATAATAATAACAACAACAACAGTAGCAGCAGCAGCAGCAGTATTTAGCACTATGCGGATGAGCCTCAGTAGACCTTGCATGATCCCCTCCCTTCTTCTCTTTTCCTATTTTCAGACTAGCTAGAGTTCCTCATTTCACCTAGACTCTTGGAACTATGGTTAGTTTAACTATGGTTTGAAAACAAGTGAGGATTGTAAACCACGGTGTTACATATTCCATATGTTGTAAATCATAATTAATATAACATTCAACAAACAATAACAATAAAACTTGGCTAAAATCCTAACCATGACTACTCAGAAGTAGGCCCAATGAATTCAATGGGGCTTACTCCTAAGTAAGTGGGATTAGGCCTGCAGCTTTAACTAGTGTTTTTTTCTTTTGCATTGTGTATTTACACTGTGTTTATGCATTTTGTTGGAAGGACAATAGGGACTCACTTCAGCCCACTACAGGAGCAAAGTAATAATCCCCACTGAGAAAAAAATATTCACACACAGGCACCACACCAGATCATTATGGGGAAAGGGAAGCCTGACTGATAGTGGAGAGCACAATCCTAAAACTCGCTGAGGCTCATTCACACAGTGCTAAATTATTGAGTTTTTTGCTCACATGGTAGGGAGAGACTATACATGGTTACGGGAGGCAAGAACAGGTTTCTCATTCCCTGTAGCAGCCTGGTGTGGTAGTGTCTGTGTATGGCAATCCTGAAAGGAGTGATGATTCTGTTAAATCCTAGGGTCTAGAAAACCCCTCTCTGTGTGAACATCATGCCAGTGGTAGGCCAGATCAAAAAATTTTAGCACCATGTCCTAGAATTATATTCGCCCATGTGGGTAATGAAAATCCTTGTTTGAATCCATGTATACAGTTATAGTTCCAAATCCATCTTTATAAAGAAATCTCCAGAAAGATGTTACACTTTGAATCAAACTTATCATAGCTATAACTTTTCTGTTATCGCCACTGCACATTTGGGTTTGTAAAAATGAAAATTTTCCTACCTGTTTGTAAGTGCCACTTGATACAATCTGAAATCTTGCATCCTCCCAACAAACTGCTCTGAACCTGTGAAAATACATTATAAATAAATAATCCAATCCCATCAACCAGAAAACAGCTCTGTGCTGCATGAGGGGATCTTAAATTCGGCACACAGAGATCTCTCTTGCACAATTACCTCTTCTGAATGAAACCATCTTGGTTCCGGACAAAACTATGGAGGGCAGTGACTTAATTTTTTGGATTAAAATGATTGATAATAACTTTATAGGAACATTTTGTACCTATCTCTTATCTGATTACAGGGGTGGCACACAGGCCGACTCATTAGACAGAAGTAATGAGGCAGTCCATGTGCCACCTCTAATTAGAGAAGAGATACAGTAGGGACAACTGTAGCTGTCACTTTATGCAATAAAGATGAAAGGTATGTTTTTAAAGTTTTCTTTTTCTTTTACACAATTGTTGTGTGTCTGATTTTCAAAATGACAGTGTCAAGAGGAAGCACTTTGAAATGAGAATTCTAAAGTTTTGATATATAGGAGCTTGATGGTTCTATTGGAATAAATCAAACTTTTCTTCAAGCCAGATGCAGAAATATTTAGGAGTTAGCTCCAAATTGCAGTATGTTCTGGATCAGTGATACTCAGCCTTAATAAATCTGCAGAACCAATTCATCACCAAACAGAATTTCATGGAACTGCAAAATCACTAAAACCTTATATTGACAGAAATGTTCAGAACATGGTGAAAAATTATTTTATGTCTGCTTCACCAAATATTCAGCCAGGACAATTGCAACACATCTGGTATTTCTGTGGGAATAACTCCTTATTCATTTCAGTGTCCTAGTTGGCCGAATTAAACTTTTTTCCCCCCAAAGTTGCTTTTGTATTGTTTCAATTGCCAAAGATACTTGTAGATCACACTGCAGAGGTGAAACTGAAAACATTCACACCTCTAAAGCACCTTGGAAAAAAATTAAGATCTAGACCTTGGATGCACAACCCAAAATACTATATGCTGCATCACACTTGTGAAGGATTTCGTTAGTCCATTGCAACCTATTTCTGGTGCTTAGTCATGGGGGAAAGTTTTGATTCAGTTTGCATTTAAAGGCGAACCATCTTAATTTGTACTTCTGAAATAATATGTGAACTGAAACAAAGCCATCCCTTTGAGATTAGCACTTCTCCAAATTTTGCAGTGCAGTTCTTCAGCCAAGTAATGTGTACAAAATGCATATACCAGGGTAAAGTGTACATAAAAATGCATATATTAGTGAAAATAACCAAATGCCTTATATTAGGGGAAAATGTTTTTAAAAACATGTGCATATTGGTCAAAACTGAATTTTAAAAAGTGTATATTAGGGGAAATCTGCACTAAAATGCTGATGAATTTTCATGAGGGCTTTTTTTTTTTACTGCAAACTGATGTGGAAATGTGAAGAACTGTATGTAAGACTGGAAAAAAGGAGAACATGAGAGAAACCAAAACGGACAAATCCACCCATCCCTACTGGTGCTTGTGACCAGTTTACTTGAAAGATTGCCTTATCCCATATATGCCCATTTAATCGCTTTGATGTGCGGAGCTGCCACTTTTACAAGTGACACATCATATTTATTTCCTTATTGCATTTATATTGCATACATGGTTCTCACACTCCTCATTTAATTCCCAGAACAACTCTCTGAGGTAGGTTAGGCTGAGAGGGAGTGACTGGCCCAAGGTTATCCAGTGAACTTTGTGGCAGAGTGGGGATTCGAAACCTGGTCTCCCAGATTGTAGTCCGACACTGTAACCGCTACACCACACTGGCACTCAGTGTTCTGCATTGGTGAGGAACAGATCTTTAAGTGTATCAGCACCTACGCTGTGGAGCTCCTTTCCTATAATTACATCAGGCAGACACCTTAAAATATCTTATTTAGGCAAGCCTACCCAGACGTGTGAAAGCCGACACGTGTTTTAATCTGCAGTTTTAGCTTAACTGCTGATTTTAATTATATTTTTGAATTAAAAAAAACACTTCAGGTTTTGACCTTTATTGACAATTTTAATGTATATTTTATGTTCTTTGTGTTTACATGTGACGTCCTTCCCTGGTTCTCCCTGTCAGGTTCCCACCTGCTTGTGGCTACTGCCTTTCACTAGGCAGCACCAGGGATACCACCAGTCCGGACCGTCCTTTATATGGTTTCTCACTCCGCTCTAGCACAGATCTCACTAGATCCCCCTGCTAGGCAGCACCACCAGTCACGTCTGATAAGCAATACTCCCAGAGACTTTGCCTGAGTCTCTCTCTAGCTGGTTACTTTTGTGACTGTGTGCTTATGCTGTTCCCAACCCCCTTGTATCTTTATAGATAACGCATACAACTCTGGGTTGCTCTGGATACTTGAATTGTTATTATTCCTCCCTTCACCGTTGCCACCATTAGATACTGTTTCTGTTCAGCCTTGGTAATTACCTTGCCCTCCCTTCTGGTATGTATATCCCCCAGCCAAGGATCAGGCCTTTGGTAAACCAAATAAGTATTTATTAAATATCAGAAATAACAAGATTAGTTTTAGAATGTTTCACAAGCGTATGGTTTCATCTATTCCTGTTTTGTACTTGACTTATTATTAATCAGAACTCCAACTCCCTCTTTCTCCACACTCCTGACCTCCACCCTCAAACACCTCTTTCTCCACACTCCCAACATCCACCCAGATTCAACTGTCATTCTTCCATTTATACTCCCAGCCATTCAAATGCTCAGCCAATCATCCAGCATTCTACTGCTCATGTACTCCCCCCTCCTCTTTCACTCCACTTACCACATGTCTTCTATATAAACAGCACTTACCATATTTACACTATAAGCATAAACCTGTGTGACCCGAAGCACTCTACTGTGGATACCTCCCCTATAGGAGTGGCGTCTCTCCGATGCGTCCCAGAGATCGGCGAAACAGCCAGCGTAATTGCTGGAGTGTGTAGGTCTGTTGCCATGATTCCCCGAGGAACTTTTTGGAGAGTGGAGACTCTTTCAGCTTCTCTGGTCCTCCTCTGCGTTTTCCTCCTCGCCCATGCTTTGTGCATCATTATCTTTCACTGTCGAACTGTTGTTGCTCGGCTGATGTTACATCCTGCAGGATTAGGTCCCGAGAATTTCCAGTTGTGGCTGACGTCTTCCATCTGCCCCTCTTTTCGAGAGATACATGGATTCCTGGTTGAATGGTTTGGGAGTAGAGGAAAAAGAGGGTTTTGCTGTAAAACCATAAATATCATACACCAAAAATAATGAACGTTGTTGTATTTTCTTTTATTTCTTTCTTCATAAAAAAACTTTTTCTTCATAAAACTGCCCAACACGTTTCGGCTTTGGTTAATAGCCTTCGTCAGGGGCTACGACATGAACATATTTGCACATATCATTTTTGTAAAATTATTCTTACACATTATAACATTAGTAATGACAAAATATTTTTCATTTTAAAATTACTTACACTTCACTTCTCCTAGTGACGTCTCTTTCTTACTGTCATTCACTTTGTTCTTACTATTCTAATATCTGAGGATCTCTTATAAAAGGCTTCGTTTTGCATATGAATCTTTGCTCAGCTGTTTTGTGTATTCCTTGACCATTGCTTGCGTTTCTCTAAAAGGGAACGTCTCCCAATTCATTTATGTTTACAAAAGAGGAAGAAAGTCTATATCTCCGTTCAAGCCTGAAGGGGATAAAGTTTGTAAAGTTAAAATCCACCACATTTCCCTTTTTAAAAGTAGTTTGTTGTCTTGTTTTCGTATTTTTTCTACACCCCAAAAATTAAAGTCTTTTACTGTATGATTATACTCTGAAAAATGTTCAGCCAACGAAGATCCCTGTCTCTTACATCTTATGTTACTTAGATGTTCTCCTATTCTTGTTTTTAAAGATCTTGATGTCTGTCCTACATATAATTTTGGGCAACTGCATTCTATGATGTATATCACTTGTGTGGTTGTACAAGTGGTAAAATGTCGTAGAAAAAATTCTTGTTGATTTAAAGGGTTTGTAAAAGATAATGTCTTTTCTGTAAATTTACAATAGTTACAGTGTCCACAGGCATGATGTCCTGTGGGCATTGTAGCATCAAATATAGTTGTTTGTATTTTTTGATGTTCTGTATATGTACTCCTGATTATATGTTCTTTTATATTTTTTGTTCTTTTGAATGAAATTATTGGTTTTGCTGCACATCCAGGAACATGTCTCAAAATGTCCCAATATTTTCTAATGCTATGTTGTAGTTGTTTGGTGACATGATTATAAGTCAAACTACAATGCATTTGTTTTGGAACTTCTTTAGTTCATGGTTTTAAAAGGATATTGCGATCTTGTTGTGAGGCTGCTTTGAAACTATTTTCTACTGTTTGTGTTGGGTACCCTCTGTTTATTAATTGTTGTTTAAGGGACTGTGAATGATTTTCAAAATCTTTTTTGTCACTGCAGTTGAATTTAGAATTTAGAAATAACTAAGTGTGGACAACAATTAATAACAAATATGTACAAAAAATCTACAGACAGGAATACGTATTTACATTATGAAAGCTCACATCCAATAACCATGAAAAATAATTTACCATATGGACAATTTCTACGCATTAAAAGAAACTGCAGTGACAAAAAAGATTTTGAAAATCATTCACAGTCCCTTAAACAACAATTAATAAACAGAGGGTACCCAACACAAACAGTAGAAAATAGTTTCAAAGCAGCCTCACAACAAGATCGCAATATCCTTTTAAAACCACGAACTAAAGAAGTTCCAAAACAAATGCATTGTAGTTTGACTTATAATCATGTCACCAAACAACTACAACATAGCATTAGAAAATATTGGGACATTTTGAGACATGTTCCTGGATGTGCAGCAAAACCAATAATTTCATTCAAAAGAACAAAAAATATAAAAGAACATATAATCAGGAGTACATATACAGAACATCAAAAAATACAAACAACTATATTTGATGCTACAATGCCCACAGGACATCATGCCTGTGGACACTGTAACTATTGTAAATTTACAGAAAAGACATTATCTTTTACAAACCCTTTAAATCAACAAGAATTTTTTCTACGACATTTTACCACTTGTACAACCACACAAGTGATATACATCATAGAATGCAGTTGCCCAAAATTATATGTAGGACAGACATCAAGATCTTTAAAAACAAGAATAGGAGAACATCTAAGTAACATAAGATGTAAGAGACAGGAATCTTCGTTGGCTGAACATTTTTCAGAGTATAATCATACAGTAAAAGACTTTAATTTTTGGGGTGTAGAAAAAATACGAAAACAAGACAACAAACTACTTTTAAAAAGGGAAATGTGGTGGATTTTAACTTTACAAACTTTATCCCCTTCAGGCTTGAACGGAGATATAGACTTTCTTCCTCTTTTGTAAACATAAATGAATTGGGAGACGTTCCCTTTTAGAGAAACGCAAGCAATGGTCAAGGAATACACAAAACAGCTGAGCAAAGATTCATATGCAAAACGAAGCCTTTTATAAGAGATCCTCAGATATTAGAATAGTAAGAACAAAGTGAATGACAGTAAGAAAGAGACGTCACTAGGAGAAGTGAAGTGTAAGTAATTTTAAAATGAAAAATATTTTGTCATTACTAATGTTATAATGTGTAAGAATAATTTTTAAAAAATGATATGTGCAAATATGTTTATGTCGTAGCCCCTGATGAAGGCTATTAACCAAAGCCGAAACGCGTTGGGCAGTTTTATGAAAAAAAAGTTTTTTTATGAAGAAAGAAATAAAAGAAAATACAACAACGTTCATTATTTTTGGTGTATGATATTTATGGTTTTACAGCAAAACCCTCTTTTTCCTCTACTACCATTTGTTCTTTGACTACCATCTGCACTTTTTCTTTTGAATGGTTTGGGAGAGCTGCTGCCTGCATGAAGAGGAATATCGCCGCTGCCCAAGGAGGAGAGCAGCTGTTACTGCTATTTGCAGTTTCTACATACAGCACTTTACATATAGCACTTTAAGTCAGCTGGCCAGGGAGGGAGAACTGCTACTGATGTCTGCTATTACAGCTGCTGTTCTCCTTTGGTTGTCATCATCACTGCACTTTCCTGTTGAACTGCTCATGCTTAGTTACATCTTACAGGACTAGGTCCCAGGTACTCAGCCAGCTCTGAATAATTAAATCTTTTCACCTGTTCCTCCTTTGAGGGATATATAGACTGGCTGGCTGAGTGGCCTGGGAGACCTTTGCCTGCTGGAAGAAGAACATCATTATTGCTGTCCAGCGAGGAAGAGCAGCTGCTGTTATTGTTTTCAGCACCTACTTACAGCACTTTATTTCAGCTTCCAGTTATAGTGGCTCTTGCTTGTTTAAGGGGTGTGTGCGTGTGGTGTGTGCGTGTGGTGTGTGCGTGTGGTGTGTGCGTGTGGTGTGTGCGTGTGGTGTGTGCGTGTGGTGTGTGCGTGTGGTGTGTGCGTGTGGTGTGTGCGTGTGGTGTGTGCGTGTGGTGTGTGCGTGTGGTGTGTGTGGGTGTGGAGCTGCATTATGTGCCTGGGAGAGAGGATTCAGGTTTGTGGGGGAAGATCTGAGGGGGCCCCAATTGGTGTAGTGACGGGTAGAGGGAGATACGACATTGTGCGGAGGACTTGCCAGGTGAGGGGAACTCGACCCAGGCAGCTAACGACTGTGTCTTGTTCCGGTCCTCCCCGCATCCACAAGTATGCTGGTTGTCTTATCAGCCAGCTCTCAGATCTCCGGATGCTGCTTTTAAATGCCAGATCGGTGCATAATAAGATCTCCCTCATCCACGATTTAATTGTGGATGAGGTGGCCGATCTGGCATGTATAACTGAGACCTGGGCGGGTGAGCAGGGAGGAATCAGTCTCTCCCAACTGTGCCCACCTGGATACTTGGTTCAGCATCAGGGTAGACCTGAGGGCCGGGGAGGGGGAGTCGCTGTAGTCTATAGGAGTTCTATCTCCCTCTCCAAGCATCCTGTCCATGTGACTACTGATCTAGAGTGTTTGCACCTCATGTTGGGTCAAAGGGACAGATTGGGGATTCTGTTGGTGTACCGCCCACCCCACTGCCAGACTCCCTAACTGAGCTGACGGAGGTGGTCTCGGATATATTGTTGGGATCCCCTAGAGTGTTAGTGCTAGGGGATGTCAACGTTCATGCTGAGACCACCTTATCTGGGGCGGCTCAGGACTTCATGGCCGCCATGACAACCATGGGGCTGTCCCAACATGCTATTGGCCCAACACATGTAGCAGGGCATACTCTAGACTTGGTTTTCACAACTGGACATGGAGATGGTGATCTGAATGTGGGGAATCTTACATCAGTCCCTTTGTCATGGACAGATCACCGCTTGTTGAAGTTTAGACTTACAACGGCTTCTCCCCTCTGCAAGGGTGGGGGACCCATTAAGATGGTCGGCCCTTGGAGACTAATGAATCCAGATGGTTTTCAAAGGGCTCTGGGGAGTTTTCCGGCTGATAGGGCTGGCGCTCCTGTCGAAACCCTGGTTGAACTGCGGAATACAGAAACGACCCGGGCAGTTGACATGATCGCTCCTGCGCGCCCTCTCCTGTGTAGAGCTCATACGGCTCCATGGTACACTCCAGAGCTGAGAGCGATGAAACAATATAGGAGACGGCTTGAGTGCAGATGGAGACGGACTCCTGATGGATGCAATTATGCATTGGTAAGTGCCTATACCAAGCTGTATCTAGGGGCAGTGAGGGCGGCAAAAAAGTGTTACTTTGCTACCTCTATCAAAGCATCTATTTGCCGCCCAGCGGAGCTCTTTAAAATTGTCCGAGGGCTATTACATTTTGGCCCTAGGGACATGGTAGAACCAACTAAGGCTCGCTGTAATGAATTTGCTAGGCACTTCCAAGATAAAATCTTTTGGATCTGCCAGGACTTGGACTCCAATGTTATAGCAGTTGAATCATATGAGGTCTCCAGAACACAGCCTTCTCCTGATTTTTTGGATGAGTTTCAGTTGGTGCAGCTCGAGGACGTTGACAAGGTGCTTGGACAGGTGCGTGCAACCACTTCTGTGTTGGATCCTTGCCCCTCTTGGCTTAAAAAAGCTAGCAGGGATGGAACTGCCGGCTGGGCCAGGGAAGTGATTAACGCCTCATTGTGAGAGGGAGTGGTCCCTAACTGCCTGAAAGAGGCGGTAGTGAGACCGCTTCTGAAGAAATCTTCCCTGGACCCAGAAATTGTTAATAACTATAGGCCAGTAGCAAATGTTCCATTTCTGGGCAAGGTCCTAGAACGAGTGGTTGCGGACCAGCTCCAGACACTCTTGGATGAGACTGATTATCTGGATCCATTTCAATCAGGTTTCAGGCCTGGTTTTGGCACGGAGACAGCCTTGGTCGCCCTGTATGATGACCTTTGTCGGGAGAGAGACAGAGGGAGTGTAACTCTGTTGATTCTCCTTGATCTCTCAGCAGCTTTTGATACCATCGACCATGGTATCCTCCTGGGGAGGCTCGCTGAGTTGGGAGTTGGAGGTACTGCGTGGCAGTGGTTTTCCTCCTACTTGACGAGTTTTCTCCAGAAGGTAGTGCTTGGGGAGCATTGCTCGACACCCTGGACCCTCCAGTATGGAGTTCCGCAGGGGTCAGTTCTGTCCCCCATGCTCTTTAACATCTACATGAAGCCGCTGGGTGCGGTCATCAGGAGTTTTGGAGTGCGCTGCCACCAGTATGCTGATGACACACAGCTCTACTTCTCCTTCTCATCTTTTTCAGGTGAGGCTGTCAATGTGCTGAACCGATGCCTGGCTGCGACAATGGACTGGATGAGAGCTAACAAACTGAGGCTCAATCCAGACAAGACTGAGATGCTGTTAGTGGGTGGTTCTTCTGACCAGATGGTGGATGCTCAACCTGTCCTGGATGGGGTTGCACTCCCCCTGAAAGAACAGGTTCGTAGCTTGGGAGTACTTTTAGAACCATCCCTGTCACTTGAGGCTCAAGTAGCCTCGGTGGCATGGAATGCTTTCTAGCAACTTCGGTTGGTGGCCCAGCTACGCCCCTATCTGGACAGGGATGACCTTACTTCAGTTGTCCATGCTCTGGTAACCTCTAGACTAGATTACTGCAATGCGCTCTACGTGGGGCTGCCTTTGAAGATGGTTCGGAAACTGCAGCTTATACAAAATGCAGCGGCGAGATTGTTAACACGGACCAGGCGGTCCGAACATATAACACCGGTTCTGGCCCGCTTGCATTGGCTGCCTATATGTTTCCGGGCTCGATTCAAGGTGCTGGTTTTAACCTATAAAGCCTTACACGGCCTGGGACCATGATACTTGATGGAACGCCTCTCCCGATATGAACCTACCCGTACACTGCGCTCAACATCGAAGGCCCTTCTCCGGGTGCCCACTCAGAGGGAAGCCCGGAGGATGGTAACAAGAAAAAGGGCCTTCTCAGTGGTGGCCCCCGAATTGTGGAACAATCTTCCTGATGAGGTACGCCTGGCGCCAACATTGTTGTCTTTTCAGCGCCAGGTTAAGACCTACCTCTTCTCCCAGGCATTCTAGCATTTTAGCATTTCAGTATTGTAGCATTTAGCATTTTGGTATTTTTAGTATTTTAGTATTTTAGTTTAGTATAGGGTTTTTTTGGAAATTTAATGAGTCATGTTTTAAATTGATTAATGTGTGGTTTTAAATTGTATGTTGATATTTTGATGTTGTGAACCGCCCAGAGAGCTTCGGCTATGGGGCGGTGTGTATATATATATATATATATACTCACTCAGAGGGAAGCCCGGAGGCTGGTAACAAGAAAAAGGGCCTTCTCAGTGGTGGCCCCCGAATTGTGGAACAATCTTCCTGATGAGGTACGCCTGGCGCCAACATTGTTGTCTTTTCAGCGCCAGGTTAAGACCTACCTCTTCTCCCAGGCATTCTAGCATTTTAGCATTTTAGCATTTCAGTATTGTAGCATTTAGCATTTTGGTATTTTTAGTATTTTAGTATTTTAGTTTAGTATAGGGGGTTTTTTTGGAAATTTAATGAGTCATGTTTTAAATTGATTAATGTGTGGTTTTAAATTGTATGTTGATATTTTG
This sequence comes from Rhineura floridana, assembly GCF_030035675.1. Lineage (NCBI taxonomy): Eukaryota > Metazoa > Chordata > Lepidosauria > Squamata > Rhineuridae > Rhineura > Rhineura floridana. The sequence continues at coordinate 171,249,108 of NC_084483.1, read as the reverse complement.
ATGTTGTGAACCGCCCAGAGAGCTTCGGCTATGGGGCGGTGTATATATATATACACCGCCCCATATATTTATTTATTTATTTATTTATATTTATTTATTTATTTATTTATTTATTTATTTATTTATTTAAATAAATAAATAAATAAATAAATAAATAAATAAATAAATAAATAAATAAATAAATAAATAAATAAATAAATAAATAAATAAATAAATAAATAAATAAATAAATAAATAAATAAATAAATAAATAAATAAATAAATAAATAAATAAATAAATAAATAAATAAATAAATAAATAAATAAATAAATAAATAAATAAATAAATAAATAAATAAATAAATAAATAAATAAATAAATAAATAAATAAATAAATAAATAAATAAATAAATAAATAAATAAATAAATAAATAAATAAATAAATAAATAAATAAATAAATAAATAAATAAATAAATAAATAAATAAATAAATAAGCAGGAACATCACATTCCCCCCCTTTAAAATAACAGCAAAGTATTATTCCTGCTCTAGGATTCATACGACACGTTAACAATAAAAAACAAGTCTCTTTGGGGAAAATGTCTTTTTTGCACCCACGTCTGGGTCACGTCACTGCAGTCCCGGCCACCTGCCTTGAAAGTCCATCGGCCAATACATTGTCCTTGCTTTTGATGAACTTGAAGTCCACCTGGTAATCTTGTAGAGCCCAGGACCACCTCTGCAGCATAGTGTTATTTTTCATAGTCTGTAACCATAACAATGCTCAATGATCCGTCATCACTGTAAATCTTTGTCCCCACACATATGGGCGCAACTTGCTCAGTCCCCACACGACCGCTAGGCACTCCTTTTGGACCGACGAATAATTCTTCTCCCTCGATGTCAGCTTGCGACTAAGATACACCACTGGATGTCTGGTGCCTCCTCTCTCTTGTAGCAAGACGACTCCCAGCGCTAGGTCCGACGCTTCCATAGCCACTCAGAAGTTTAATTTACACTTAGGTAGTACACAAATGTCTTTAAATAAATAAGTTTGGTGGCATTAGAGTTCCAGAATCTTGGCTTCTTCCCCTAATAGACTTCAAGGAAGATAGAAGTGTCTTAGCTCCCTCTTCTGCTCCCTCATTATCCTCTGTTTGACCACAGTAGCTCTTCTGTGCACTTAGGAGTAGAATAGAGAACAAGAAGTCCACCCTGTGGAAACTGATTGGGAGCATACAACACTAAAATCCTTATGCAAACCTGGCAATGATGTAATATTTGGAAATAACCATATACATTAAAGCATATGGTAGAAAGAAGGTACTCAAGCTGATAGAGTAGTACTTTGCTGTTCAATCCAATCACATATCACAGAATAATAGAATTGGAATAGACCTCAAAGATCATCAAGCCCAGCAGCCTTCTGCCAACACGCTGAATCCATACTACAGAAAATGATCTTCCCATAATACTCAGACTTACCATTTACATTTTGCCCAATTCGCCATTCACCATCAATAGAAGGATCCACAATTAACCCAGCCAGAATTCTGGAATCAAAAGCTGTGTTGTCATCTTCCAATCCATTTATAAAGAAATTGATTCTGCTGTGGTGAACCTATAAAATTATATGTGAAAGGGAAAGTCCTTTTATAAATAACTAATATTAAGATTCATTCTAATGTCATCTATCATTTGTCACTCAGTTTGGAATACAGCATATCATTCTTTCAGTTAAATCCATTGGAAAACCACCTTAAACATTTACTAACCAGTCCCCATGAGAAAATATTAGAAATAAAAGCTCTTCAATGGGTAAAGTAAACACAAAACAGGATACCATTTATCCTATAACAAGATAGAATTTAAGAACTTTTTAGTCCCACGTGCATTACCAAATAACATTGATATAATGGAACATTAATGTTATGCAGCCATGAATACATACTGATCTGAATTATTAATATCAGTATTCTGATGATACCAAATAAATGTAGGCAAGGAGAGGTAATTATACTAATGTCATTGATTAATTACTTCTCTTTCATCATACATCTATGTGATAACCAGATGCAGAGTTGAAAACTCCCTGCTTTCTAGATTCCAAGATGGCAAGAACTAATATAGGATCAGTCTTCTTCCTCTTTTTCTCTAATGACTCCATAAGTATCCTGAGTAGATGAGAAAATTGCTGTTGGAGTCCATATCTGTGCACCCTTCCCCCTCTCAGAAGAGAGCATGTTCATGTACCAACTCTTCCAGTCTTCTTTGATATCTACCATAGTGGGAGATATAAAAGGACACTGAATAGTGTCAAAGGGCTGCTCATCACAGGCCCTTCCCTTTCTGAGATCAGGAGAAGAACATATGGACATACTTACTCCCTCTACAACTATCCTTCTCCACCATGTGTCAGGGCCATGTACCAAATAATGTACTACTAATAATCATATTCACAAACATGTTATAGCACTTTCAAGTATTGAAAATGTTTCACATGCATTTGATTCACTGATTCATAGGGTCGCCATAAGTCGTAATCGACTTGAAGGCACATAACAATAACAACAACAATCCTTTCAATCCCTTACTGAAAATAAAACTTATGAAATACCATAATGCCAGCTTTTTTGTACATACATCTAGTAATGAAAATATGTGATCTGTGAGCTGTTTCACAATAGTGTTTGGGGATCTCTGAAAGTTCAGGGATGAATATTGCTCCTTCACATAGGAGTCTCTCTCTTGATGCTGCATGAAATGTGAAAACAATCTTACTCTTTCTGTCTTTTTTGTTTGAAACACTTACTGCTTTAACATTTTATAAGTAGATATTGGCCTGCCACATGTTTATAATTCACACTTCTATGTGAATTGCACTAAGAGCATTGCAACTACAACATTTAAAACATGTCCAATTCTTAGTCAACAATATGAAAAGACGGCCAATCTATATTCTACCTTTTAAACTGGGGCATGCTGAATTGAAATGAATTACCAACAATCCCTCAATGGGACATTCAGATGAAACATTTAAGTTGAAGTAATTGGCTTTTAGCCATTTTTTACCCAAGAGGGTACATATGACGCTCTAGTACTTCTGGGGGAAGTCATGGGGTAAAAGCCATATTAGCCCTGAATAAACTGTTTAATCCAGCATAGCGTAGCAGTCTCCTCTGAAGCTAGTTTTAGAGTTTTTCAACAGGGTGAAATCTTCTAACCAAATTTCCTGGTATGATATTGCAATTTAACCCATCTTTCGCACCTTGGGGCCAGATTAATCCATTTTTATTCAGTGCATCAGATAGTCTCAAAAATAATGATTTTTATTCATGGAATCATACAGAAAATATGAACAGATTTATTCCAATGCAGAGAGTGTTTCTTCTTAGGAGATAGAGCTCTGGACAAAATGTAACTGTGAATTCTAACTCTACACTGTACTTTTCCTTTGTCAAGGGCTGCGTTCACACTGCACTTTATTCTGTTTTTCTGACAATTTCATACTTGGTATTTGCACACTGTATTTGATCTTTCACATGACATACGAGCTAGTTCTGGAAATCTGGTGGAATATAGTGGAAGTTTAGCACTAATTGCCATGATAAATAATACCAGAAATAATCAGTTTGCAAGGCTGGGAACCCAGAAGATTGCAGGAGACTTGCACTAGCAGCTTGTCACGCAACAGGCATCCAAGCTTCCTCTCTCTAGCCTCACTATACTTCTGTATTTTTTAACTCATTCTTGCCTGTGCCTGCACCTATTTGCCTTTGGTGAGTTCTCCTTACATTGTTTTTCTGAGTTTTACTTCTGATCTATGCCTTGGAAGTCTCATTCTTTCCTGCCTCTTCCCCCTCCCCCCCCCGGAGCTGGGCAGCTGCTAAAAGATCTAAAAGATCTTACCCACCTTTTTTCTCTTCTCTGTGTTCACTTTACTCCAGCTAGTTCTCCCTGGCTGCTTTCAGACATGAGGCTTATTGTATGTGGTAGTTGCTGAAGTTGCCTTTCAAGTCTTTTAAAGTCCTTTTCTATTGCCTTCTAAGCCCTCCTTCTCTTAGTCTTTTTTTATTTGAACTGGAGCAGCTTGTGTTTTTAAAGTGACAACTTTCCCCCCTTTTCCTCAGTGATTGTTTCTGGCTCTTTCTTTTCGGGGTTTTTGCTTTCTTCCTGTTTTCTTTGCCTTTAACCCCTGATCCTCATGTCTCCAATTGCAGCAGTGCAAAAGACATTTGCACAACATGCCAGTATATCTGATACTGCAGTGTGAAAGGGATATTAGAAATCAGGACAGAAGTACTACCATTTTAATCTGTTGAACCAGAAATTTTAGAATGTGAGGTAAAAGCTGCTCTTCAAATACTTGGAAGAAACAAATCACCAGGAACAGATGGCATACCAATAGAGTGGCTACAAGCTACTGAGACTGAATCTGTCCAAACTTTGACAAAAAGTTGTCAAGAAATATGGAAAACTAAACAATGCCCCACAGACTGGAAGCGTTCAATATATATCCCAATTCCAAAGAAAAGGGATCCCAGAGAACGTAGTAATTATCGAACTATTGCCTTAATATCCCATGCAAGTAAAGTAATGCTCACGATTCTACAACAAAGGCTCATACCATATATGGAGCGAGAAATGCCAGACATCCAAGCTGGATTTAGAAACAGAAGAGGCACCAGAGATCATATCGCAAACATACATTGGATAATGGAACGGAGCAAGGAATTTCAGAAGAAAATCACCCTGTGCTTTATAGACTACAGCAAAGCCTTTGACTGTGTAGATCATGAGAAACTATGGAATGCTTTAAAAGAAATGGAGGTGCCACAGCATCTGATTGTCCTGATGCGCAACCTATACTCTGGACAAGAGGCTACTGTAAGGACAGAATATGGAGAAACTGATTGGTTCCCAAAGGAAAAGGGTGTGAGACAGGGTTGTATTTTATCACCCTATTTGTTTAATCTGTATGCAGAACATATCATACGGAAAGCAGGATTGGACCAAGATGAAGGAGGTGTGAAAATTGGAGGAAGAAACATCAGTAATTTAAGATATGCAGAAGATACCATACTACTAGCAGAAACCAGTAATGATTTGAAACGAATGCTGATGAAAGTTAAAGAGGAAAGCACAAAAGCAGGACTACAGCTGAATGTCCAAAAGACTAAAGTAATGACAACAAAAGATTTATGTAACTTTACAGTTGACAATGAGGGCATTGAACTTGTCAAGGATTATCAATACCTCAGCACAGTCCTTAACCAAATGGAGACAATAGTCAAGAAATCAGAAGAAGGCTAGGACTGGGGAGGGCAGCTATGAGAGAACTAGAAAAGGTCCTCAAATGCAAAGATGTATCAATGAACACCAAAGTCAGGATCATTCAGACCATGGTATTCCCGATCTCCATGTATGGATGTGAAAGTTGGACAGTGAAAAAGGCAGATAAGAGAAAAATCAACTCATTTGAAATGTGGTGCTGGAGGAGAGCTTTGTCCATACCATGGACTGTAAAAAAGACCAATGCTTGGGTGTTAGAACAAATTAAACCAGAACTGTCACTAGAAGCTAAAATGATGAAACTGAGATTATCATACTTTGGACACATCATGAGAAGACATGATTCACTAGAAAAGACCATAATGCTGGGAAAAACAGAAGGGAGTAGAAAAAGAGGAAGGCCAAACAAGAGACGGATTGATTCCATAAAGGAAGCCACAGACCTGAACTTACAAGATCTGAACAGGGTGGTTCATGACAGATGCTGTTGGAGGTCACTAATCATAATCGACTTGAGGGCACAACAACAACAACAAACTAATGCACTAAGCCCAGTGTGTGAAAGCAGTAAAGGGGATGCAAGACCTTCTAGCCCTCTGGCTGTAACTCAGCTTTTTATTTATTTATTATTTGATTTACATCCCACCCTTCCTCCCAGCAGGAGCCCAGCTTTTTCAATCATGCAGGACTGGCTGATATGTGGGAGGTGCTGCAGAGCTGCCCTTCTAATACCAACATTGTTCCCACTTACTGGGTTGAGGTGAGGCAGAGTTGGGTCAGGGCAGTGGCAAGGTTAGGACTGTACAGGCTTGCCAGCAGGAGTGCCAAAATTGCTTTGCCAGTGAACGTGCACAGCCCTGTGAAGACTGGTGGCTCTGATGTCAGTGGGGCAGTGATTTGACCCTCTTTCAAAAACTAGCTTCAGAGAAGACTGCTACCCTATGCTGGATCAGTCAGTTTATTCAGAGCTAATATGGCTTTCACCCCATGCCTTCCCCCAGTAGAATCATAGAATAGTAGAGTTGGAAGGGGCCTACAAGCCCATCGAATCCAACCCCCTGCTCAATGCAGGAATCCAAATCAAAGCATTCCCGACAGATGGCTGTCCAGCTGCCTCTTGAATGCCTCCAGTGTCGGAGAGCCCATTACCTCTCTAGGTAGTTGGTTCCATTGTGATATGGCTCTAACAGTTAGGAAGTTTTTCCTGATGTCTAGTCGAAATCTGGCTTCCTGCAACTTGAGCCCATTATTCCGTGTCCTGCACTCTGGGACGATCGAGAAGAGATCCCGGCCCTCCTCTATGTGACAACCTTTCATGTACTTAAAGAGTGCTAGAGCGTCATATGTACCCTCCTGGGTAAAACATGGCTAAAAGCCAACTGTGTCAACTTAGATGTTTCATCTGAATGCCCCATTGAGGGATTGTTGGCAATCTGAATTCACTGCCCCACTGACATCAGAGCCACCAAGTCTCCACTGGCACAAGCCCAAACTCACTGCAACCCTGCCCCAGTCCTGGTAAGTGGCAAAAATGCCAGTGTTGTGAGGGTGGCTCCATGGCACTACATCACTGTTCCTGCCACTTCTGGAGCCATGCACAGCTATCACATGTAAAAGACCTGAGCCCTCTTCAAACCCAATAGGGAGCTGAAGAGTTGAGGCTGATAATATAATTACCAGAAATTTGGGAGCTGGGCTTTTCTTAGTCAACAAAGCAGTACACACTAGCTCCTGCTTTCAAGGATTCTCAGCCAGGCTTGATTATCCAGCTTCACTAATTTTGAGTTCCAAATCTCCTTCAGTTTTCCCTGTTTTATTGCACATTTAGGTTGCTTCTGTTCCATTAGCTTCATATCCATTATTCTAAAAACGCTTGTCTTTTTGGCCACATTTCAGATTTACTTCTTCTCTTCCCTAGGTATTTATGTGGTCTGGATCATTTTTTCCCCAGCCTGATTCATGCTTCACTCCAATTTGCATAATATTTAGGTCAAATACAGCTTACCTCCTGATTCCAGGAAAGTTCAATCTATAGTTCCAACCAACCCTAACTTCTTTACCGAATTTTTAATTTGCTCTAGTTCACATAGGCTGGTTGTTGTACAGACATTGCTTGACAGCCAAAAGGTATAGTCCTTGTCACACCTCACTGACATAGGGTGTGAAGATGCTTCCAGCCTGCAGGCCTTGCGGAATGTGCATATTACCTGAATGTTGTGCTTTCTCCACCTATTATGCATAATCTCCAACAGGCCTCAAGGAATGTGCATATATTGCTAGAGAATGTACAAAATTCAGGCAATATATTTGCATTCCCAAGCCCTGTTGGAGATTATGTACATTGACTGGGAAACATGCACAATTCCTTCCTCATGGAAAGTTAATGTGCAAATTGTCCATGAATGTGCACAATAGCCAATTATTATGCACATTAACCGCTCACTTACATTCTCTATACACACACATATACACTACATATAAAAAGGTGTAGGCCTAAGGAATATTCATATTTAGAATCAGCGCAGATGCACATTTGAATAAACATGATGAAGCTCATCCAGAGCCCACTGAACTACTAGCTGGACATGTCTTTGGTGTGCATAATCCCCATAAAGGAACCAACACTTGTCAAATACAACTTTAAATTTAATGAATTATTTGTTGCATGTTTTAATAAACCTTGAAATATATGTATGTATTAAAGTTATCAGCTTTTCTAATTTCAAAAAACAGGTTGGAGAGCCTGGGGTTTAAAACCCTTTGTTGTTGTTGTTGTTGTTGCTGCTGCTGCTGCTGCTACTGTTCTTGCTGCCAGTCTGTGGAAACCTATTTCCATTTTGCATAAACAGGTACTCATGAGTTTAAAGGGATGACTGCTGAATAGACCCTCCAAATAGATGCTGAGAGAAGCTAGAGTGGTTTAGTCTGCCTTGATATCCACTCTAATCAAATCAAATAGGACTGGAATAATTGCATCCTAGAAACAATGAGTGTGTAAGGACAAACAAAAGGCTTATGAAAAGCCAGACAAATTTGGGGCAGAAGCTGAGCCCTGAAAAATTCATTTGGAAAATCAGAACATGAGCATTCAAAATGCTATTCCACTGTCAATAAAGCCACACACTTTTCAGACCACTATAAACAGCCACAGTTATCTAGAAATCTAAGCCTGAATGGTTATCATTAGTGCTTCAGGCACCTCAGACTATATTACGATTTTAAGTAAGAAAATGTGAAATAAATAGAAAATTGTTTTTTATGGAGAAAAAAAATCACCTTCCTTAAATAAAAATATATAAAAGCAGGTGCTGAGGTTTATTATTGCTATCTCCACAATCAGTCAATATTGTCCAGATTTCAGATATATGGAATCATTGCCCTTCTGATGAAGAAAAATCTGACTGGTATTAACATAATGGCTAGGCAATGCGATTTGGTTCAAAAAGTTCTTGCATATGGAAATTTTCCTACTCACAGAGCATTACTCTCATTCGGTATTAGCTTTGTCTATTGCTGCAACAATGTGCACTGAACATGTGAATTTTTTTAATTTTCATTTTAATATAAAGTATATATAGGAGGGAGGAAATGTTTGTGGGTATGCGAATGTGTTGCTTGCCATTTTTTTCTTTTTCCATCACACATTTTTTTACAGCCTGTTACTGTCTTTTGATGTTTGACTGTTATTATAAAAGATACAGGCTTTTCTACTTTGTTATTTGTAGCATTATCTCATGTTTTACAACATTTTTGCACACACAGGCAACATGAAATATAACTAGTGAAAAGTTCTTAATGGTATTAATGCATAAAAAAGAATGTGGTTCCATCTCCACTGTCTTTACCCAGCCAAAAGCTGATGAACAGCCAATTTTCCTTTATCACATTAGCACAGCCATGAGGGAAAAGCATTTGTTCTAGTCAGCTACACTAAAGATACTATTACCAATCTAACATATACATGTTTTATATCAGCAGTATTCTCGGAGTATGAGAGAGCCAACAATATATTAACACTAGCATGACAGTTTATTTAAGAAAAGAAAATTGTCTCTGTAGAGGGACAGAAGTTAGAAATGTATGGCTAAAGCTCAGTGTCACTGGCCTAATAAAGGTAATAATTCTTCCACTTGCTTTATAGCAGGTAACAGTCCAGTGACAGTTCTGTCATATCATTCAAATAAAAATGTTGTCTTTTACAAGTTTAAGTGCACCTTTATTTTTAAGTCAGAAATGAAAAGCATCTTATACCTTTTTTCATGGTAGGAACATTTGTTGTTTTGTGGTTGAGGATTAGCCTGCCTGCCTCTATTAAAAATGTGCTTATTACAATAATTCAGGATAATATTCCGCTACAGCTCCTATATGGTCTTATTCAGTTCTTAGTACATGAGCCAGTAGCACCTTTCGCTACATTGCAATCTAAATTAAATGAAAGTATTTATGGTGTTAAAAAAAGACAAGGTGCAGAACTGGCCCCAAATATCTGATAATTTTATACTTTAAAATTTGTGATTATTAATGGTGGCTTTCCTTTCATCAGTCTAGCCTTTTGATATTAGAACAGTCATTTTGCCCTTTTTTTAACCCCAAAGTAACTGCAATAATAATATGAGCTTTTTCATACTTAGAAAGTTATCCTGTTCAGTGTATCAAAATTTTACTAATATCAAAGTGGAGAAAAAACTGCAATATTTTTGTATTATATAGGTCTTCAAAGTAAGGGCCAGTTCTCATGTCATATTACCCAACAGTCTATGGTTTAATGTGAACAAGCAGCATGATGGTGCATGTTGCTCAGAAGTTCCCATAGAGCCCCCCCCCCGATGCTGCCATACTCCAGATAAAACAAACCAAAGTCTGGCTTGTTGTGTCATTCACACCTGGAATCATGGTTTGCATCTGAACAAACAAGCCACACCTGATAAGTGAAGGCCAAATCTTTGCAACGATTTATGGTTTGTTTTGAGAGAAACAAAACGCAAGGCTAGGTATGAAAACAGAACTAGCCAGACTCTGATTGATAGACAAATGATCAAGGAATAAACAATTGCTTTGAATGAGTTCAAATCTTCAGGGCCCTATGAACTTCATCCTAGAGTACTGAAGGAACTGACTGAAAAACTCTCAGAACCATGAGAGTTATCTTTGCAAAATCATGGAGGATGGGTGAAGTGCCAGATGACTGAAGGAGCGCTAATATTGTTCCTATCTTCAAAAAGGATAAAAAGGAAGAACCTGGGAACACAGATCAGTCAGTCTTACATCAATCCCTGGGAAAATTCAGGAGCAGATTATGACACAGTCAGTCTGTAAGCACCTTGAAAACAATGCAGTGATTACTAGAAGCCAACATGGATTTGTCAAGAACAAATCCTGCCAGACTAATCTTATCTCATTTTTTGATCAGGTAACCTCCCTGATGGGAATGCTGTGGACATAACATATCTCGACTTCAGCAAGGCTTTTGACAAAGTGCCCCATGATATTCTGCTCAGTAAACTAGCTAAATGAGGGCTGGATGGAACAACTATCAGGTGCATCCACAGTTGGCTCCAGAATTGTACTCAAAGAGTAATTATCAATTGTTCCTTCTCAAACTCTGGGGAGGTAATGAGTGGGGTACCGCAGGGCTCAGTCCTAGGCACAGTGTTCTTCAACACTTTAATTAATAACTCGGATGAGGAGGTGCAGGGAATACCCACCAAATTTGCAAATGATACAAAATTGGGAGGGATAGCTAATACTCTAGAAGACAGAACAAAATTCAAAGGAATCTGGATAGGGTTGGGCTGAAAACAACAGAATGAAATTTAACAGGGGTAAGTGCAAAGTTCTACACCTAGGAAAAAGAAACTAACTGCACAGTTATAAGATGGGGGATACTTGGCTCAGCAATACTACATGCAAGAAAGATTTGGGGATTGTTGTTGAACACAAACTGAATATGAGTGAACAGCGTGATATGGCTGAAAAAAGGCAAATGCTATTTTAGGGTCCATTAACAGAAGTATAATTTCCAAATTGTGTGAAGTATTAGTTCCCCTCTATGTGGCACTGGTTAGGCCTCATCTTAAGTACTGCATCTATTTCTGGACACTGCACTTCAAGAAGGATGCAGACAAACTGGAACAGATTCAAAGGAGGGCAACAAGGATGATCAGGGGACTGGAAACAAAGCCCTATGAGGAGAGACTGAAAGAACTGGGCATGTTCAGCCTTGAGAAGAGAAGACTCAGGGGATATATGATAGCACTGTTCAAGTACTTTAAAGGTTGTATAGACAGAAGAACCAGGATCTCTTCTCAATCATTCCAGAGTACAGTACACAGAATAATGGCCTCAATTTACAGGAAGCCAGATTTCAGCTGAGCATCAGGAAAAAACTTCCTGTTATTTTATTTATTTATTTATTACATTTATATACTGCCCCATATCCAAAGTTCTCTGGGTGGTTTACATTAATTAAAAACATTTAAAAACAAATATACAAATTTTAAAACACAAAAAACAATTTAAAAACACAATTTAAAAAAAATTAAAAACAGATGCTAAAATGCCTGGGAGAAGAGGAAAGTCTTGACCTGGCTCCAGAAAGATAACAGTGTCGGTGCCAGGCACACCTCATCAGGAAAATCATTCCATAATTTGGGGAGCACCACTTGTTGCCAGACTCCCAGCTTCCCTCAGAGTAGGCACCCAGAGGAGGGCCTTTGATCTTGAATGTAGTGTACGAGTGGGTTTGTATTGGGAGAGGCGTTCCATCAGGTATTGTGGTCCCAAGCCGTGTAAGGCTTTATAGGTCAAAACCAGCACCTTGAATCGAGCTCAGAAACATACAGGCAGCCAATGCAAGCGGGCCAGAATCGGTTTTATATGTTCGGACCGTCTGGTCCCTGTTACCAATCTGGCCGCTGCATTTTGCACAAGCTGCAGCTTCCATACCATCTTCAAACGCAGCCCCACGTAGAACGCATTGCAGTAATCTAACTTGGAGGTTACCAGAGCATGGACAACTGAAGCCAGGTTATCCCTGTCCAGATAGGGGCATAGCTGGGCCACCAACCGAAGTTGGTAGAAGGCACTCCGTGCCACCGAGGCTACCTGAGCCTCAAGTGACAGAGATGGTTCTAGGAGAATCTCCAAGCTACAAACCTGCTCCTTCAGGGGGAGTGCAACCCCATCCACTACAGGTTGGACATCCATCATCCGGTCAGATGAACCACCCACTAGCTTCTCAGTCTTGTCTGGACTGAGCCTCAGTCTATTAGCCCTCATCCAGTCCATTGTTGCAGCCAGGCACTGGTTCAACACATTGACAGCCTCACCTGAAGAAGATGAAAAGGAGAAATAGAGCTGCGTGTCATCAGCATACTGATGGCAACGCACTCCAAAGCTCCAGATGACCGCAACTAACAGTTTCATGAAGATGTTGAACAGCATGGGGGACAGACCTGACCCCTGCGGAACCCCATACTGAAGAGTCCAAGGTGCCAAGCAATGTTCCCCAAGCACCACCTTTTGGAGCTGACCCGCCAAGTAGGAGCGGAACCACCGCCATGCAGTCCCTCCCACTCCCAGCTCAGCCAGTCTTCCCAGAAGGATACCATGGTTGATGGTATTGAAAGCCGCTGAGAGATCAAGGAGAATCAACAGAGCCACACTCCCCCTGTCTCTCCCAACAGAGGTCATCATACAAGGTGACCAAGGCTATTTCCGTGCCAAAACCAGGCCTGAAACCCGACTGAAATGTATCCAGACAGAGCAGTACAACAATGGAACCAATTACCTAGGGGGGTGGTTGACTCTCAAACACTGGAGGCATTCAAGAGGCGGCTGGACAGCCACCTGGATTCCACTTGGATTCCTGCATTGAACAGGGGGTTGGACATGATGGTGTTATAGGCCCCTTCCAACTCTACTATTCTGTGATTCTATGATTAATCATTTTTCTTGTGTTCAGCATAGTCTGCCAGAGACTGTTGATTTTGCCCACAATACAGGCTGTAGCAAGCACAGGACTAGTATAGACGGAGAAGTCCGCAGAGCTACAGAATTATTATCATATTACAAAAATTTATCTGAATGTTGCCATTGTCACTTTGCTGACATATAATACTTCCTACATAGAAGAAAAGCACTGAATTGAGGATAGCAATATACAAATCTGTCAGTTTTTCATTTTTCCAGTCTTGAATTCAGCTTGCCACATTTCCATGAGTTTTAAGATTTTTTAAAAAAAGAAAAAGTATTCATGAAATTTCATCAGGATTTTAGTATGCATTTCTCCTAATACATGCATTATTATATGCAGTTCTTCTGTAATATAACATTTTTGCAATTCTCCCTAATGTAATGCATTTATGCATGTTATTTTTCCTAATATATACATTTTATGCACATTTTCTCCTAATGTGCAAAAAAAAAACCCACATACATATATACACCCACCCAGGGACACACACATAGAGCCAGGGTTCTCCCAAACACACACACTCACTCACACACAGGGACAACCCCCCCAGGGACTCCCAAACATATATACACCCCCCCCCAAACATACACACATCAGGCATCTCCAAACACACACAATGCACTCCAAAACACATACACAGGAACCTCCAAACCCACAAACACTCCCAAAATGGGCCCCCACCTGAGGCAACTCCCAAAAGAGCCACAGACTCTTGCCACTGCCCTGTTTAGGCAGCTTACTGGCCTCCTGTCCACCTAGGGTGCAGCCACTGCTTACCTGCCTCCTGCATTGTCACTGCCACCTGCTCACCCCCTTGCTGCCTGCTTGCCCACCCCCACTGATCACCACCCTGCCTGTCATCCTTGCTTCTCTCACTACCTTCCCTCACTTGCCTGCTGTCCTGCCAATGCCCCTCGCCCCATGCATGACAGCTGACAAAAATCTTATATAGCTAGATACAGATTTTGTTTGGATAACTGCATCACAACATTTGGAGAAGTGCAAATTTTGAAGGACAGCTATGTTTCACTGCCCATACTGTTTTGGGAAGTATGAATTAGATAGGTTTGTATTAAAATGCAAACCAACATAAATTACTCTCATCCCTAATTGAGAGCTGCTATTAGGACACATTTCATAACTACCAGTGATACTGAGAAATCATTCTCTCAACTCTCCCTTCCCAGAAGCTATGACATGGATGGTGTGCCTGTGACCTACCAGATGTTAGGACTGATACGAGTTGGAATTCAACAACATCTAGAGGGCCACAGATACCCTGTCCCTGGTCTATGAGGACAGAAATGATCAGGTAATAATACTAGGGTAGAACTAAAGGGAATCTTTTGTGAATATTATCACCGAAACTACCCAGTCCCTTCAGCAATTTCATGGCGGCTACTTCCAAAGTATTTGAAAGTATTCACATTCAGGAAACTTTGCTTTCATTCCCAGTTGGCTTTGTATGTCCTCAATGACATCAGAACATAACTAATTCTGATGTAACATTGTGAATTCATTGCATTCACAATGTAATTCCAGTGGGATTACTGCTATGATTGATTCAGAAAACATTGCCTCTCCTTCCCATTGGCTTCCTTTTCCAGCAGTCATCATTACATAGCCAACTCTGATTAGCACAATGACATTATACTACTTCACTAATGGATATTGATTGGCTGGGATTGCCCATGTGACTAATCAGGAAAGTAGAAGATAATGCAGTAATGGGAGAGGGGCACACCTCCAAAGGAGCAGCACCAAATACTGCAACAATGGCAGTAAACAGCATATCAAAAAGTTGGATATTTTCACAATTTAGGAGTTTGGGGGATTTTTTCTTCCCCCTCCCCCCTGAAAGCCAGAGAACATTTAGTGAAACCAAGAGTGATACTTTTTCTAATATTCACTAAGGGATACTTACCATAGTACAGCTGCCACAAAGAGGCCACTTTAAGTCATTCTGTGTGGTAGCTGATATCCCACAATATATGTGTGCATATATCTCACAGAAAACAGAAGAATTTTCTTCATGTTAGCACATATATCCACAAAAGAAAGGTTTGTGTGGGTATGGAAATATGTCTCTATCCATATAATGAATATCTCGCACAAAAGAGTTACCCATTTATATTCTTTTGTGGTATCTTCAAAAGAATGAACTCCCGTTTGACTCCCCAGCAATGTCACAGACAGAAAGTCTGAACTTTTTCTTTTTTTTTTTGCTGCAATTTTTGTGATTATTGGGGGATCAAATTTATGTTGGATTCTTATACAATATCTAGTTTCATTTGGTTATGTGTATACTGGTAGAAGAGCACATATGTAGATTAACCTTCAATTCACCAATATTAGATTGTTGGGGGGAAATTAGCTCAGTGCTCCACAATCAATTCAATCGAAGTTCTATCAACTCCATTCATTTAGTTCTCATAACAGATATTGTCTACATATGAGCAGTTATGCAGCTTACACAACTTACACTATTTGATTTAAAAAAGCATTTTCTTCTTCCACCCTCTTCATTATTCCACCTTTCCTCAAGTCTTACTGGTGCATATCAAGTTTCTTCTGACTAAACTCATTCTACAGGAATAGACACTACATTAATTCCAAGGTGAGAAAACAGATTAAGGTTATGACCAAAATGACAGGTCTATAGCTTCCTTGAATGGCTTGATAGAGACAACAAATCAACAGTAGTTACCAATGACAACAGATACAAGTAAAGACAATAGATAGTAGAGCTGATGAAAAAAAATTAGTGATACCATTCCATTATGTAATCAAGAAACTCAAGGATAGACAAGTGCCCATTGGAAACCATCAACAATTTTTTAAAAAATCATATAAAATGTATGTTTATAAAATGTTCTCATGTCTGTGTCAACCTACTAGGATCACATGTAAATAAAAACTATTTTAAGAACATAATAAGAACACTACTAGATCAGACCAAAGGCCCATCTCATCCAGCATCCTGTTCACATGGCAGCCAACCAGATGCCTATAGGAAACCTACAAGCAGGACCTGAAGCATTTCAGAAAGCATACAGGTCAGGGATTTGTGCATCTATCAAGAGATCTGGAATCCTATAACTGGGGAAATGGGCCAGCACACCTCTTTGCCATTTTGCTGTCCTATGACATATGGAAGGCCCTACCAAGATAATGGTCATTCTAGTTGTGATGGAGCATGAGGTGGGAGATATTCAGAATTAGGACCAAGCTATTTGTGGTAAAGGAAGAGAAGGTCAGAGGAGTAAATTTCTCTCATTGGGAGATAATGAATCCACTCACAAGTTACTACCCACTGTGCTGTGAGAAACTTTTCTGCCTCACTGCAAATATAGCTATCAGTTAGAATTTTACTAACACTCTAACTTGAAGGCAAAATCATGGTGATAGAGTTTTACTGGCACTACACACCTTTCTCCAGTTATGCCCCTATCAGAAATAACTATGGCTCACATAAATTCTACAGCTTCTGTTCTATGAATGATGGGTCCCCATTTGTAATATAAAAGCAATTGATGGCTTTCCTTCTAGAGTTCTTTGAGGATAAATACTATGAGCTCAACCCTGCCATACGTTATGCAGGAACAGTTCTATCTGATGCCCAAAGGACTTATGCATGAATGAATGACTTCTATCTATTGTACTAGCACAACTCTAATATGCATTTATTATTATAAGTGTATGGTCATATAAGCCACTGAATCAAGAATAAAGTCATGGAAAAAGCAAAGGGAGTTTTAAAAACAGTGGAAAAAATTATCTACCTTATTATTATTATTATTATTATTATTTATTACACCTATATACCGCCCAACTAGCAAAAGCTCTCTGACAACAGGAGGCTTACCAAAAGGAAAAGAGATCAAAGTGTGGTGAACACAATACCCTATGATCTTTGCTTGCTTGATGCCTTGCTTTAGAAGTGCATTAAATGGTTAATTACATAGAAGTTTAGGAACTCAGTGGTTATGGGTCAGTGGACTGTGTAGGGGTTAATAAGGCACTGGTCACAGGTAAAAATGAGTTTGCTGGTCTTGTAATCTCTCATTCCAGTATCATAAATAGTAAAGGTTTTCTCCTGTTGAGAGCAGGAGAGGTTCTTTAGAGGAGCCATATGAGTGCTTGTGGAAGGAAGGGGGAATTTATCCTTTTTTTTCCTTTTGGGGAGGATTCCTTACCAATATAAAGTGAGGGCTTTTTTCTTCAACATAATGCAATTTATTAGGGTGACATTTTTCCTAGTCTTTAACTGGAATCACTGCTTCTTTTCATTCTTTTAATATCTGCTGAGAGATATTTTTTAGAAAAGTCTTGAAATGCGGGGGGTGGGTAATGGGTACTGATTAGGAGTGCAGGGAGGGAGATGTGGTGTTGCGGGGAAGACAGGACAAAGAGAAGTAGGGCTTTAGTCCTTCTCCCAGCTCTGGGAATTTTAGGAGTGAAATTGCTCATACATCAAGCGCTCTGTAATATCAGTAAAGTTGCCAATAAAGCAGCAATCACCCAGGACCTTAATCCTGAAGAAAGGTGCAACTTGGTGTACTTATGAGACCTGAGTGGGCGAAGCAGATAGGTAGTATCCAATTGTGCTTTCTACCTAGATGAGCTTTCTCCAGGGACTGTTGAGGGTGGAAGGGCTGTGGTGGTCTACAAGGATTCAGTCACAAACCCATAAGGAAAATTACTTTTATAAGTGGTGGGAGCCTGAGAAACAGGACAGGAATTCTTTTAGTGTACCAATAATCTGCTTCCTAGAAGATTCTTTGGATGAGGTGGTGTAGGTGGGCTTGGATTTGGTAGCAGAATATTCAGTTGCTGTCAACGAATGTAAGCATCCATGCCAAAGTCTCAGGTTCAGGACTTTATGGCAGCCTTGGATTATCTCTTTGTTCAACACACTGAGTGTACTAATGGTGCCCTGTTGGTGGAGGAACATAACTACTACTGTGATTTCAGGTCTCTGCAGGCGTGGTGAACTTTGAAGACTGCTGAATCTTGTGGCTTTCTAAAGTGTTCTTATGAGTGCCCCTCCTAGGGAACACTTACCCCATTCTTATCCCAAAATTCCTAAAGCAGCACTCACTATATCATCTTGCACGAAAATAATGTATTAGAGACTGCTCGATAACTGTTCAGTTCTTGGATTTAAAAACAAACTGGGCTCAGTGATGGACTGGATGAGGGTGAACAACTGAAGCTTAATGCAGAAAGGATGGAGACATTGATCATGGGACTAGAAGCCTGGTTGATCCTACAGCTGTCAAATACCAAGCCAGGAACTGTGGTTTATAGTTTACCATTACGTTCAAACAAGGCCAATGCAACATAAAAGGGATAGTTATATTTATTATAAGTATTTTTATACTGCTGTTTAATCACATTTCCATGGTGGTGTATAAGAAAAAAACAGCACGGGATTTCATCTGATATGAATACCTGTCTGTATTAAATTTTGGACTGTTTTTGTGAAATCTACTGTATATCATTATCCCCGTGTGAGGCAAACCCTGTTTGTGAAAAAACTTATTTTAATTATTTGCTGTTTGCACTTTAATATGTGATTTGGAATGAAAATTGAGAGAACAGAGAGGGATACTGGCAGATCTAAAGACTGGCAAGAGATAATGAATTTCTATAGCAAACACATGAGAACAAGAAACAAGTTACTTTAACATGAAAAGGGCTTCTCTGTGTATGTCATGAGGAATTTGTCTGGGGCCTCATTCTTGAGAAGACAAAAAAGGATGCAAATGCCATGTTAAACATAGCAGAAATCAAAGGATAACATCCTGGAGGACACGCCAGCTCAGATATAATTTATCAGCATAATATCTGACAGACCAATGGCAACATCTAAGCTGGTAACAAAACTTCCAATGACTCTGCCAACTATGGTGCTGTTTTAGCTCAAAATCTTTGATACACCCTGATCTTTTTGCATCCACTGAGGAACTGAAAATGGAATCAATAAAATTACTATGACTTGAATCCTAAATTAGCTTATCATGGAAAGATAGTTTCCCATTCCCTCCTATTCCCTGAAGCCACCTGTGCCCACCCACCCCAAGCCTCCCTAGAAGATCCAGGGTCCTTCCTGAACAATGTGGAATTGAACATGCTGGGCTGCTGTGGGAGGGAAGAATAGCTCAAAATTGGGTGGATGCTTCTCAATTTGGGGTGAATTAATCTTTCCACCAGTTTCCCAAAGCTGAATCTATCAATTTTGCTTCCTCTTAAGTTCATTTCACCACATTTCTTCATCAGTATCTATTTCTATTCATTTTTATGCACATTTTTCCCCAGTGTATGCAGTTTTGTACAAAATGTTCTGCTGGAGAACTTGCACTGAAAAATTCAGAGAAGTGCAAATTTAAAAGAACAGCTGTGTTTCATAATGTTTCAGGAAGTGTGAATTAGATACATTCACATTCTAATGGGAACTGAACCAAACATCTCCCCCCATCTCTATTGCCATCATATTGATCAGAAGAAACTTCACTTGGACTTCCAGAGAGGGTTTGCAGGAAACAGTATGCTATGGAGCGGGGGTAGGGAAGTATCCCCCCCCCATGAATTCCCTTACGTTCACTTATCTTAAAATCCAAAGCTTTAAGTGTAATGTTAAGGAAGGAGATTTTGATACAATGTTCCCACTCACAAGCACAAGGTCTCTGACAGAACAAAGAGCTTCAACTCATTTCAGAGAATCTGCACTCTCTACTGCAGTCAGTGGTGAAGCTCAAATCTGCAGGACTTTCTAAGATAATCTCTTCTCAGTGGAAATTATGTACTTTGCATCTCCACTAGAGATTCTGGGGTTGGTGAGCCATATCCCATCCCTAATGAAAAAGGACACTCCACCAGAGTCTGTGGAGAACCCACTGCTGCCCTGGCCTGTCTCTGCACCAGATAAGCTTTCTACACCCTTGAGAGGCAGGAGAAGAAAAGATAGTGGTAGTTGATGCTTTGCAAATGCCTTCAAGTTTTCTTTTAGTGTTTATTTATTTATTTATTTATTTCAATTTTTATACCACCCACAGCAAAGCTCTCTGGGTGGTGTACAACCAATAAAAATATATAATTACATTTCAATTTTAAAAAACACAAAATCCTCGAAACAACAGTTAGACAAACAGACAGGACATATAACTAACATAAACAACATTAAATACAAATACAAAATACTAAAATGCTAAGATATTAAAAATATTAAAATGTCTGGGCAAAGAGGAAGGTTTTCACCTGGCACCGAAAAGATAGTAAAGTCGGTGCCAGGCGTACCTCGTCAGGAAGGGTGTTCCATAGTTCGGGGGGCGCTACCGAGAAGGCCCTCTTTCTTGTAGTCGCCTTCCGGGCGTCTTTCTGGGTAGGCATCCGGAGGAGGGCCTTTGATGTTGAGTGTAGTGCCCGGGTAGGTTCATATCGGGAGAGACGTTCCACCAGGTATTGTGGGCCCGTGCCGTGTAAGGCTTTATAGGTCAAAACCAGCACCTTGAATTGGGCCCGGAAACATATAGGCAGCCAGTGCAAGCCGACCAGAATTGGTGTCATATGTTCCGACCGCTTGGTCCCGGTTATTAATCTGGCCGCTGTATTCTGCACAAGCTGCAGTTTCCGAACCGTCTTCAAGGGCAGCCCCACGTATAGTGCATTGCAGTACTCCAACCTTGAGGTTACCAGAGCATGGACAACTGAAGCAAGATGTTCCCTGTCCAGATACGGGCGTAGCTGGGCCACCAGCCTAAGTTGGTAAAAAGCACTCCGTGCCACCGTGGCCACCTGCGCCTCAAGTGACAAGGACGGGTCCAAAAGGACTCCCAAGCTACGCACCTGCTCCTTCAGGGGGAGTGTAACCTCATCCGGAACAGGTCGAACATCCAACTGGTCAGGAGATGCATTTACTAACAGCATCTCAGTCTTGTCTGGATTGAGCTTCAATTTGTTCGCTCTCATCCAGTCCATTATCGCGGCCAAGCACTGGTTTAGGACCTTGACAGCCTCACCTGAAGAAGATGAAAAGGAGAAGTAGAGCTGCGTATCATCAGCATACTGATGAGAACGCACTCCAAAACTTCTGATGACCATCCCCAGCGGCTTCATATAGATGTTAAAGAGCATGGGGGACAGAACTGATCCCTGCGGAACTCCATACTGGAGCGCCCAGGGTATCGAGTAGTGCTCCCCAAGCACTACTTTCTGGAGACGACCTGCCAGATAGGAGTGGAACCACTGCCAAGCAGTACCTCCGACTCCCAAATCCGCCAGCCTCTCCAGAAGGATACCATGGTCGATGGTATCGAAAGCCGCTGAGAGATCAAGGAGAATCAACAGAGTTACACTCCCTCTGTCTTTCTCTCGACACAGGTCATCATACAGGGCGACCAAGGCTGTCTCCGTACCAAAACCGGGCCTGAAACCTGATTGAAATGGATCCAGATAAACGGCCTCATCCAAGAGTGCCTGGAGCTGGGATGCAACCACCCTCTCCAGAACCTTACCCAGGAATGGCACATTTGCTACCGGCCTATAGTTATTCAGATTATCTGGGTCCAGGGAAGATTTTTTCAAAAGCGGTCTCACCACCGCCACCTTAAGGCAGTGCGGGACCACTCCCTCACCTAGTGAGGCATTAATCACTTCCCTGGCCCAGCCGGCAGTGCCATCCCTGCTAGCTTTTATTAGCCAAGAGGGGCAAGGATCTAATACAGAAGTGGTTGCACGCACCTGTCCAAGCACCTTGTCAATGTCCTCAAGCTGAACCAATTGAAACTCATCCAACAAAATATGACAAGACTGTGCTCCGGAGACCTCAGTTGATTCCACTGCTATAACTTTGGAGTCTAAGTCCTGATGAATGCAAGAGATTTTATTCTGGAAGTGCTACGCAAATTCGTCACATCGAGCTTTAGAAGATTCCGTCACGTCCTTAGGGCCAGAGTGTAAAAGCCCTCTGACAGTTTGAAACAGCTCTGCCGGATGAGAGATAGAGGCTTGAATAGAGGCAGTGATATGTTGTTTCTTTGCTGCCTGCACCGCCCCAAAGTACGTCTTATTATAAGCACTCACCAGTGCAAAGTTGCATTCTTCAGGAGTCCGTCTCCATCTGCACTCAAGCCGTCTCCTACATTGTTTCATCGCCCTCAGCTCCGAAGTATACCATGGAGCTGTATGAGCTCTACAAAGGAGAGGGCGCACAGGTGCGATCATGTCAGCTGCCCGGGTCATGTCCGCATTCCACAGATCGACCAGGGTGTCAACATGAGCGCCAGCCTTATCAGCCGGAAAACTCCCCAGGGCTTTTTGAAAACCATCCGGATCCAGCAGCCTCCAGGGGCGGACCATCTTAATAGGTCCCCCACCCTTGCAGAGGGGGAAAGTCGTTGTGAGTCTAAACCTCAACAAACAGTGATCTGTCCATGACAAAGGTATTGATGTAAGGTTCCCTATACACAGATCACTATCATCATGTCCTGTAACGAAAATCAGGTCCAGAGTGTGACCTGCCACATGTTTGTTTTGAATGTTTTTAGGGGGAGAAGTTTGGTGCTTGTGCATCCCTAACTTCTGCACATAATGCACTGTTTGTTTGTTTGAATTATTTTTATCCCACTCTTCAGCTGAAAGGCTCCCAGAGTAGCTTACAACAATCAATAAGATGGTCCCTGTTCTCAGGGTTACATTCTAAAAGGAGTGAGATGCATGATAAAGGGATTGGGAGGCAGGAGCAAAAAAAGCCAACTCAGGTACTAAGCTACAAAGCTGTTATGTGTTTTTTCTAGCAGAAAGAGTTGAAGCAAGTCTCCTGAAGGGGAGGCTAAGGAGCATCTTCCCAGTGGTGTTTAGTCTGCTGGCTGATAGTAGAGGCCAGGGTGTGCTGTACGTCAGTTCTGCAGCCCCAGGGCAACTATAATGGAAAATGTTAGTGGAATTAATTTATGGAATTAATTATCACAAATTGTACGCCATCATGTGTTGTTGTTTTATTCACTCTGGGTGCTCACAACAGCTCAATAGCTCAACCTCATTTGGGGTCAGTATAATAATAATGCATAATTATATGGAATTAATTGCCACAATATGTGATAAATGGCCACAGCCTTAGTTTGCTTTTTAAGAAGGAATTAGTCAGACACAAAGAATATAGATCTATCAATGGCTCTTGGCCATGATGGCTACATGGAGCCTCCATGTTCAGAGGTAGTAAAGCAACACATACCAGTTGCTGGGCAGCAACAGTGAGAAACAGCTATTACCTTTGTGCTCTTCTAGTGAACTTCCCAGAGCCATCTGATTGTCCACTGTAGGAAACAGGATGCTAGACTACATGGATCTGATCTAGGAGAGCACTTTTTATGTTTGTAAGTCTGTAGTCTGGGGGTGCTCCTGGATCCATCTTTGTTGCTAGAGGCCCAGGTGACCTCAGTGGCTAGGAGTGCCTTTTACCAGCTTTAGCTGGTAAGACAGCTGTGGCCGTTTCTGGACCAGGATAGCCTGACCACTGTTGCCCACGCACTGGTAACCTCCAACCTGGATTACTGTAATGTATCTATGTGGGGCTGCCCTTGACGTTGGTCCAGAAGCTGCAGCTGGTGCAAAATGTAGCGCGAGATTGCTCAGTGGGGCAGGGTATTGCCAACATGTCACCCCGCTGCTGAAAGAATCGCACTGACTGCCCATTTGCTACTGGGCGAAGTTCAAGGTTCTAGTTTTGGTGTACAAAGCCCTATACAGCTTGGGACCAGGATACCTGAAATATCATCTTATCCCTTACATACTCAGTCAATCACTGTGCTCTGCAGGTGAAGGCCTCCTGCAGATACCATCTTATCAGGAGATCCATTCTGCAAAACATAGCAAACGGACCTTTAGTGTAGCAGCACCTACCCTGTGGAACTCCCTACCCCATCTCTGTTATCTTTTTGGCACCTATTGAAGACCTTTCTCTTTCAACAAGCCTGTTAAGTTGAGACCTTATCCCAGTCTGGTTCTGTGTTGGAATTGCTTTTTAATATGCTTTTAAACTTTTTTAAAAAAACGATATGGTTTTTAACCTTTTTTTTAAGGCTTCAAAGTTTTTTTAAAAAAATGTCTTTAAAGTTGTTTTGTTTTAATGTATTTTAATGTCTGATGTTTGAAAGTGTTTTTGGTGTTTTTGTTTGCTGCCCTGAGCTCCTGCTGGGAGGAAGGGCGGGATATAAATCAAATAATAAATAAATAAATAAATAAAATAATCTAAAAAAGTAACAATGTATCAAGTAGCTGATATCCAGCTCGCACGTCATGTGACACTGCTCTGTCTACACCAATATTCCTTAACAAGAAGCTTTCCAGATAAGAAAAAAGATGCTATAAACATGGAGCATGTTTGACATAGCACTGCACAGCTGAAGAACATGACATAAGCCCCTCTTTTAAAAAAATATTATGCCTGACTATCATTAAGCATGTGCTCTAGCAAAATCATGTAGGTCTATGCAGATAAAATCTCCAAAAAATTAATTTAAAATGTTTATTTTTTGAAATATAAAATAATGCATTCAGACCACAGGTCCATGATCTTCCCCTCTATCCTGCTACCTGCTACTTTTTAAACTAGAAATCCTAGAGCAGTGGTTCCCAGCCTGGGGGCCATGACCCTGGGGGGGGGAGTGAAATAATCTGGTGGGGCTGCAAACAGTAAAGAAATGAATTATTTATTTGTTTAAAAAATGTCTTCACTCCCTGGATGTTGTCTGCTGCAGATGACACCTCCCCCTTGCTCTGCTGAAGCGGCAGAGTGTCTTTCAGGTTCGCCGAGGCCAGGTGTCTGCCTATAAAACATGTGGCAGATGCCGAAGGAGGCTGAGGGTGAAGCTACCAGGAAGAAGAGAGGATTACTATTGCTGACCCCTGTCTCCTTGCACTGCCACAGCTGATGACACCCTTGCCCAGAACGAGAGGAGAGGGCTTTTCATGAAGCAAAAAGAAGCAAGGATGCAAGGAAAGGCTGGTTCCCCCTTCCTGCCTGCCTTTCTTGTCTCCTGCTTCACTGCCACCTCCTTTTAAAAATTATTCTGATTTGTGAAGTTGCCCAGATCTTCCCTTCAATTTTAAGGTTTTAATGTGAATTGTATGTTTTATGTTGTGCGTCTCCCAGAGTGGCTGGAGAACCAGCCAGATGGGTGACTAATAAATTTAATAAATAAATAAATAAATAAATAAATAAATAAAAGAAGCAGTGAGGAAAAGCAAGACTTGCTTACCCTCAATTTCTGAGGCTGAGTCTGTGTGCCAGCATTCCTCCTTTCTTCCACCTACATTCCACACACCCCATCTCTCTCTCCAAGATGCTGCACCAATTGAGGGCTTCCCCCCCTCCCACATGCCCAAATGCATGCACACCTGCAGATGCTTGCAGGAGGATCAGGTGTGTTTGTGTGTGTGTGCATGTGCTGATCTGTCTTCTGCTCCGCTTTCAGTCTGCAAGTGCACGCTAACCACGTCATCAGTTCTAATGATCATCCCAAGGTCTAAAAGCATTAAACCCCCTCCTCAATCTGTGCACCTTGTTGTCTGCAGTGCACAAACTAGCATCCCCATCACCAACTCATTGCTGCTTCTTGATTATTATTTTAAAAAAGAAAAGAAAGCTCAGCAGGTTGGCTGAGGCTGGGTCCTGGTATTGCAGCAGAAATGTATTTGTTTAATTAATTATTACTATATCTATATCCCACCTTTCCTCCAAGTTGCTCAATGTGGTGCACATTGTTTCCCCTCTTTCCATTTTATCCTTACACCAACCTTGTGAAATAGGTCAGGCTGAGAGACTGTGTTTGGTACAATGTCACCTAGCGGGCTTCATGGCTGCCTGGGGATTTGAACCTGGTTCTTAGTCCGAAACTGTAACCCATTGGTGTTGGGAGACAGGACTGTACATCTTCAGACTGTGGGCGGGGGAGAGGGATACCAATTTGATTGGATCTTTGCATTCAGAAAAGGGAGCTTTTAATGGAAATGGATATTTGAAGATACGATTTTGCCACGCACCATTTTTTCAGTTAACAGAGACTAAAATTACAATTTCATCCTCTGACATGTCTGGCCATATGTAGTTGGAAAATGTCAGCAAATTGAAACCTTTTCAGATTCATTCATGGAGAAACCGTATGAGGAAGAACCAGAAGTTTTAGAATGTGAGGTGAAAGCTGCTGTTAAAATACTTGGAAGAAACAAATCACCAGGAACAGATGACATACCAATAGAGTTGCTACAAGCTACTGAGACTGAATCTGTCCAAATTTTGACAAAAAAATGTCATTCAGACCAGAGTATTCCCGATTTCTATGTATGGATGTGAAAGTTGGACAGTGAAAAAAGTGGATAAGAGAAAAATCAACTCATTTGAAATGTGGTGTTGGAGGAGAGCTTTGCGGATACCAAGGACTGTGAAAAAGACAAATAATTGGGTGTTAGAACAAATTAAACCAGAACTATCACTAGAAGCTAAAATGATGAAACTGAGATTCTCATACTTTGGACACATAATGAGAAGACATGATTCACTAGAAAAGACCATAATGCTGGGAAAAACAGAAGAGAGTAGAAAAAGAGGAAGGCAAACAAGAGATGGATTGATTCCATAAAGGAAGCCACAGACCTGAACTTACAAGATTTGAAGGCACATAACAACAACAAATGGGGGTTATGAAATTTTTTGAGCTTAGAAAGGGGGTCCCATACTCATAATGGTTGGGAACCACTATCCTAGTGGTTGATGATCTTCTGCATACAAAGAATGTGCTCTGTTAGTGAGCAATGGCCTCTTCCCAAATAGCTTCTGTTTCTTTATGTATTTTTTGTGTTCTGGTTCATTTGCTGCTTGCATATTTATTATTCTGTATGGAGGTTTGGGGTGGGGACCCTACATAGAGATCTTATCCCAGTCGATGTCTCTGTTGGAATTGCTTTTAAAGATGTTTTTAAAGCTTTTTTAAAGAAAATATGCTTTTAAAGATATTTTGTTTTGTTCTTAAAGATGTTTTGTTTTAATATATTTAAAAGTCTGTTTGTAAGATGCTTTGGAGTGTTTTTAGTGTTTTTGTTTGCTGCCCTGGGCTCCTACTGGGAGAAAGGGCAGGATATAAATCTAATAAATAAATAAATAAATAATCTTGTTTGTCAGATTACCTTCTGACATTTAAACCACCTAATTAGAAAACCAAGCTTATTTCAATGTTGAAATTGGATCAGAATGGCATCATGCCTACAGGTAAATGCTGGACTGACTAAACTTCCTTTCTCAATATATTAAAATGTGGGCATTAGGCAGGTAAAAATAAGACATGAAATAAACATTAGGCATCAACTGTTAAGCTCTCTGTCAAGAGTACACCAAGGCTTCTAACCACAGAGTTCAACTGAAGGTAACTATCTGTCAAACGTAATCTGTGAAAGTGAATATGCTTAAGCTGGTGCTATGAATCAACCAAAATTGCTTTGGTCTTATTGACATTCAATTGCAAGAAGTTGCAGCTCATCCAGCCCAACAGACAGCCTGACAACACCACGAGTGCTTCGGTGACAGAAAGCTTTAAATATAGATGCAACTATCATCACAATGCACATGGAACTAAACTTTATGATCCTTCATAGCATCATCACAAATTGCTTGGTCAGTCATCAAGTGGGCAAAGAGGCCATAAGACCTTGCCGTCATGCTCGGCCTTCTGCAAATTCCTTCAGTTAACAAATCATCACAACTCGTTATGAAGGAATACAAATATGATTGACAGCTAAAGGCCATTTGAAGTCGCCACATTCTCACCTTATTTTTTCCCTTTCTTTTCTGCTTTACTTTGGACCAGGGCTGCACAGTTTGTTACACAACAAGATGAAGGCTCACTAGTCATTCATTGCAATCTGCCAGATACTTAACAACCTTGCTGTTTTTGCAGTCCTGCAAAAGACAGGAGGCAAAAACAAATTTATTGACCTATAGTGGGCATTTTTGCTCTAGAGAGGGTCATACTTGTACAGGCCTGCCTTGGACTACCTCGGATCCACCTGACTTTGCTTTGTTCTGTCAGGTGTCAAAACCTGCCATAATTGCAATTCCAAGGCTCACCACCCTCACCATCTTAGCTCTTTTGTCCATCTAAACAACTGCATCTTTAAAGTACTTGACAATGGAGAATTACAGAGGCTAAATAGTCAGTCTTTTTTATTAACCCATTCCTCCTCTTACAAAGTTCAAGCAACTTACAAAAGGGACCACTTTCACATGCATGAACTTGCTTGTAATTTGCATTCATTCTGAGAGTCTCTTCTCCATGATTGCCTGCTATCAGAGGTTAGGCTGGAGAGACCAATGACAGGGTTTTCTCAGTTATGGCCCCTAACTATCCTGAGAGAGATTCACCCAGCACCAAGTCTGTTTGCCTTCCAGTACAAGGTAAAAAAAATTATTTGCTCAGGACTTTAAGATTATTATCTGCTTGAATTTTATGCTTTTGAAATTGTATTGTTGCTATTTTTTGTACAGTTCCCTAGAAGTCCATGGGTTAAAAGGTATAGCAACAAATGTTATAAATAGAATCATAAAGTTGCAAGGGACATTAAAAAAAACATCTAGTCCAACCAAGCATATCTGGTTCTTTCTACCTAAATGTAGAACTGTCTGAAAGAGGCCCTGGGATCCTTTTCATATCTTGTAAAATAGGTAACCCATTCAGCTTATGGTCAAGTTAAAAACTAATGAACATCTACTCCTTTATCCAGGTCATTTACAAAGATGTTAAACACTACTCTACCCAGAACAGAATACCACAGCATTCTACTTGACAAGGAGTTGTTGATGAACACTCTTCAGGTATGGTTCATCACCTAGAAGTAGCATAATCTAGCTCACATTTTACCAGCTTGCCAACAAGAATATGGGGGACCTTGCTGCAAGCCTTACTAAAGATATATTACCTCCAGATACCCCCTTTTTTACCAGGGGTTGTATTCACTGCTAGTCCTAGTTAGAGTAGACTAACTGAAGTTAGTAAGAACATAAGAAGAACCTGCTGGATCAGGCCAATGGCCCATCTAGTTGAGCATTCTATTCTCACAGTGGCCGACCAGATGCCCATGGGAAGCCTGCAAGAAGGACCTGAGTACAAGAGCACTCTGTCCTCCTGTGATTTCCAGCCACTGTGATTAGTAGCCACTGATAGCCTTATCCTCCATGAATTTGTCTAATCCTCCTTGGAATCCAAGTTGGTGACCATTAATGCCTATTGTGGGAGCAAGTTCCATAGTTTAACTATGAGCAGTGTAAAGATATGACTAACTTAGGTTCATTAATTTCAGTGGGTCTACTCTGAGTAGGACTACAGCTCCAGGTTATTTTCTCTTTCAAAAAAGGGGGGGGGGAGATAAAGTTTGTCTGGTATGACTTATTTATGAGAAACCAGTGTGTTTTCTTCTAAATGCTCACAGGCTGACTGCTTAATTATCTATTATAAGACCTCCCCAAGTGTTGATGTCAAGCTGACAGAACTGTAGATGCCTGGATCCCTCCTCTTTTTTGGGGGATGGGAATTGTGACATTTGCCTTTGTCCAGTCTCATAGAACTAAATTCATTCTTCAATGTTTTTTTTTAAATGTAGACAGAGACATTAGTAAGTTCCTTTAGTACCCTAGGATGCAATTCGCCAGGCCCTGAAGATGTGAATTTAATTAGAGTGGCTAGGTACCTCCTCTTTACCAATTTTGGGTTGCAACTCCCTCCCTTCATAATTTGATCTACTTTTGCCAGAGGCTGAATACAGTTTCCCTTTGGGTGAAGACCAAGGTAAAGCTGGAATTGAGCAGTTTTACCTTCTGTCTGTCACCTGGCTACATTTCTCCATCTCCTCATAGCAGATCTACAACTTTCTTCTTTTTATTCTTGCTCCAAATTAAAAAGAAATCCCACCCTTTTTTGTTATTATAAACATATTTTACAAGCTTAAGCTCATTCCGAGCTTTAGTCCTCCTGATATTCTCCCTGTAAATTTTAACTGACAGTTGATGAATTTTTTTCAGCCTGAGGACTGCATTCCCTAATAGACATCTTTAGCAAAAACTACTTGACAATTTGAGAAGTCTGGGCTTTTAAGGAGCTTGTCATTTAAGGTGTATTACATAGTGTAATGGGTTTGGGGTTGAGATCGATGATTTCTGTGAGTCCCCTTCCTGCCTCTGATTTGGAACCCTGTACCTGGAAGTGGGCTCTGCAGAGGAGAAACTTGGTCCTGGTCAGATGAGTCTCTTTTGTTAATCTAATACAGTGGCCAGGTGGGTTAATGGGTCTATCAAGTGCCCATTAACTGGTGAATGGGCTAAGGAGATCCTATTATTATTGAAATGCTTCAGGAGATGCCCCCCCCCAGGCCTAAGAGAGGCTTATGTTTCAGTTGAGTCACAGGAAAGGCTGGGAACTGGGGGCAAGCAGAGATGCTGGGTCTCTGCACCATGGCTTTAGGATGCCTCCTGTAAGCCTGATGGAAAATGCAAGTTCTATTGGACTGCTGATGCTTTGAACCCCTCCATCTTAAGCTCAGGTTGGAATGTGTGTAAATAAATAAACCATATTTCATAAAGAAACCACAGACTCTGCTGACCTTCTTTCCAATGAAACCAAACCCTGGGTAAGCACAGGGACCCCTGGAAATCTCTCACCACTCGGAGATTGGGGTGGCGCGCAACAATGTGTTACCAACAAGGGAAGTGACATAGCTCAGTGGCAGAGCTCCTGCTTGGTATGCAGAAGTTCTCAGGTCCAATCCCTGGCATCTCCAAATAGGGCTGTAAATGTCCCCTGCCTAAAACCCTGGAGAGCCCCTGCAAATCAGTGTGGACAATTCCAAGTTAGACAGACCAACAATCTGACTATGTATAAGGCAGTGTATGTAACAAACATAGCCTTTCACATCTCAGTGTATTACTGGAGAGCGGATTGAAATAGAAAGGGGTTTGCATATGACATCCCATATAGGGAATATTAACCACCGTCACCACCCATAAACCTAGGTTTTTTTCTTTTTTTTACCTCCCAGCACAATATGGCTGGCTGCCATTTTTCACATGCTCTGTATTGAAATAAATACTGTTCCAACCATTTCAGCTCCTCTACGTTCATTCTATTCTCAGTACCCTCGGATTATTTAAAGGAGCCCAACCATTTTATCAGTCTGCCTCATCTTTTTACATCTTTATTTATTTATTATTATTTGATTTATATTTATCACCTTAGTATGCATAGATTTCAGTGACATCCGTAAGACCAAGGTACAACCACTAGGCTATCTGGGAATACCAGAGTCCTGAAGCGAAACTGAGGGGCAAAAAGCCCTGAAAATGGTAGGGAGAGAAAAGGAAAGAAAGAGACATCTCTCCTAACCCTTCCCTCCAAGGATTTGCCCATTGCTCTGCAAAGCAATGGCAGGCAGAGAAGACAGTAAAAGAAACCTCATCAGGGGATCAGAGTGACAGAACTGTCATAAAACAGAGGATCCAGGAAGGATAAAGAGGGATTGGTAAAGAAGAGTGAGGGGGAAAGGCAAGAGAACAGGGTCGGGAGGAGCAAGTTATCTCTTTGCCTTTCTTTCTTTTGCCTCAGGCCCATATCAGCTTTTCCCTTTTTTGACTTAACTGGGATGAATTTTAATTGCAGCTTCTCAATGCATTTCATAGGCTGTATATTTTCCACTTGTGTGGAGTGGATTTCCTATTCATCACAGGAACGCAGGCAAAAATCCCTAGAGTATTTTAGCTTTTTCTTTCAAAGTTAGCTTTGCTTAAAAAAAAAAATCAGTAACTTTGGGACCATTTTGACTGTCTATTATGTACTCACACATGTATTTCAAACCTAATGCTGATATGATTGCTTGATCCTGTCTGCTCACCATATCCATATACAGATTCAGGCTGATATATACATTTCACAGAACAATATTCAGATCATACTTTCACATAGAGCTTGGAGTTTGTTTCAGAAACTGTATAAAAAGTGCAGTCACATGTTAGCTTTTGGAAATTTGCACTTTTTAAAATCTCTCAATATGTCAACTACTCACTAGCAAATCCCTTCCCTCCTCAAATCCTCTCTTTATCCCATCAATGATCAAAGTCCTCACCTTTTTTTTTTTTGCTATATAGCAACATTCAAAATATCCCAGCTGCTTTGTATTGCTCTCAACGTCTACAGAAGCTCTCTCTGTTGAATCAGTCAAAATGTTTATAGGAGGTTTTTAAAAAAACTTCTGCTGCAAATTCAGTAGCATCCTTCACCAATATTACTACCTTTCTTCCAGCTTTATATTAGTTCTTTCCCCTCACTAAAACTCTTTCTATATCTTGGCATTTTAAATCCCCTTTCATTTTCTTGGTTGTCTCTCTTATTCCAATAATATCTTTCTTATCCTTGAAAACATGTCACTCCAGTTCAGCAGTCTTATTACATATGCTCCTAGCATTTGTCTAAAAGATATTTTAGCTTTTCTATTTGCCCTCCTTTACTTTTCTTTCTCACTATCTCCTACAATGTTAATCCCTTCTCCACGGGAAATGGTTTTCCTTCAATCCAAGTCTTTCCTTTTGTGCGCAGTGCCACTAGTTCAACTTGAATCCCTCAAAGAACCATGTAAATTAAAAGAAAGGAAGGAACCAAGGATGGGACTCTGGTGAGCACCTGAAGCAATTAACTTGGCGTTGAAGAACTAGCTTTGTATTAATACAAATTTAACCTCACACAGTGAAATCAGAAAGAAACCAGAATGTGGTCTGCCTCTAAACGTGCCTTAGCTATTCCAGATAATTTAAGAGGTTCTTTCTGATCACCTTGGAAAAGCCTTTAATGCCAACCTGTACCATGTAGGAGGGCATTTCAAATATAACAACAGAAGTACATCTTTGTCTTAGGCCTCTGACAAGTTCCAAAACTCCAGTTCAAAAACTCACTGCTGCTGCTGTGACTGCTATCTATTAAATGCTGCAATTTGGCATGTTGAGCTCTTTGGAAGGAAGGGCAGGATATTTAGTAAATAAAATTTAGCACCAGTCTTGAGCTAATTGCTGCACAAACATACAAAAGGCAGTTGCAAAAGTGTCTGGCAAAAAAAATTAAATAAGCAGGAGGAATTGTTTGTGTTGTGGTGTAAATTTGTATATTTGTTAAGCACAGAATAACAGCGGTCTGAAATTCATGTGTGCCAATAACAAAACAGGAATTGCGCTTGCCTCACTTCCAACAGTATGTTCAGCAACACAAACAAAAAACAAGTTTTAAGCACACAATATAAATTTTGGCCATTTCAAACATCATAAACATTGCTTGCCAAAATGTTAAATAGAAAATAGGGAGGTCTGATAATAAGGAGAGGATAGTACACTTGCACAATTAGTAGTTACATAGAATTTTGTCAGGTGGAGAAACTGATTGGTTCCCCATCGGAAAGGGTGTGAGACAGGGGTGTGTTTTATCACCTTATGTGCAGAACATATACAGAAAGCGGGATTGGACCAAGGTGAAGAAGATGTGAAACTTGGAGGGAGAAATATCAATAATTTAAGATATGCAGATGATGCCATACTACTAGCAGAAACCAGCAATGATTTGAAATGAATGCTGATGAAAGTTAAAGAGGAAAGCACAAAAGCAGGACTACAGCTGAACATTAAAAAGACTAAAGTAACGACAACAGAAGATTTATGTAACTTTACAGTTGACAATGAGGACATTGAACTTGTCAAGGATTATCAATACCTTGGCACAGTCATTAACCAAAATGGAGACAATAGACAAGAAATTAGAAGAAGGCTAGGACTGGGGAGGACAACTATGAGAGAAGTAGAAAAGGTCCTCAAATGCAAAGATGTGTCGCTGAACACCAAAGTCAGGATCATTCAGACCATGGTATTCCCAATCTCCATGTATGGATGTGAAAGTTGGACAGTGAAAAAAGTGGATAAGAGAAAAATCAACTCATTTGAAATATAGTGTTGGAGGAGAGCTTTGCAGATACCATGGACTGCAAAAAAGACAAATAATTGGGTGTTAGAACTAACTAAACCAGAACTATCACTAGAAGCTAAAATGATGAAACTGAGGTTATCATACTTTGGACACATCATGAGAAGACATGATTCACTAGAAAAGACCATAATGCTGGGAAAAACAGTAGAAAAAGAGGAAGGCCAAACAAGAGATCGATTGATTCCATAAAGGAAGCCACAGATCTGAACATGGTAGTTCACAACAAATGCTATTGAAGGTTGCTGATTCATAGGGTTGCCATAAGTCGTAATCGACCTGGAGGCATATACCACACACAAAGAAATATATAATGAAAGTACAACAAATACAGTTAATGAATCAAAACAATATAAAATCACAAAATACTAATCAATCCTACTGGATAAACGTTAGGCACATCAATTAACCCTGAGGCCAGAAACAGAAAGACCATCAATCAAGCCATCACTATATCTCACCTAGGGTGTACAAATTCCCTGCCCTCCTCTTACAGGCTCTCATCTTGGGGAAAAAGTCCAATATGGCTCAGGATCCCAATATTTTTCACAGTGCCTCTCCCATTATGACCCTACCCAGACCCTTCAGTCCATTTGAGGGCCTCATCCAGATGCCCCCTGTGAGGAAAGTTCAAAGAGTGGAGAAAAGTGAGAGGCCCTTTTCAGTTGATTCTGGAATGATCTTCCCACAGAGGTCTACCTGGCACAATCATTAACATCTCTTCTCCCAGGCATTAGATGGATTATGATCAGTGTTTGCTGCTGAAGTTTTATTGTTTTACAGGACCTGTTTATTGAACATTGTAATGGTTTTATTGTATTCTTTTTGTTTTTCTGCTATGCTTTTGGCTCTTAATTTTTTTGCCCATTTATTTATTATTTGATTTATATCCTGCCCTTTTTCCCAGCAGGAGCACAGGGTGGCATTGCTTAGAGACTCTTCTGTAGTAGGAGGTTAAATAAGTCCAATTCATTAATTAATATTAATATAAATCCAATTAAGTTCAATGGTATTCCCAGGTAAGTGCATATAGCACTGCAGCCTTACAAAGAACCAATGAATGCAAACTGACTAATCAATGATAAAATTCAGGAGATCAAAATAACGAGAAATTGGATATAGGTGCCTTGATCAGAGCCTGTGAACCTAAGGGATGCTGCTCTTGCTTTACTTTTATTTTCTGTTCTTAAAATGGGGAGGTAAATGTTTTGCTCAGTCTATTTACGGTTGTCTTTTCCTTGGCATTGACCATAAAATATATAGTACCTAAAAACATTCAAGGAAAATTTTAAAAAAAGATTTCATAAATTGGAAAGGACAAGTTTTCTCTTTATAGTCGAACAGTTATGATGTAAAGCGGTGTCATTAAATCATGAGTACTTTAACCTTTTCTTGAAAGAACTGGAAGATTTAAAGATTTATAAAGAAATTTTGCCTAAACTAGGAAGTGACTCACATTTTGACATGCATTGAAATGATAATGCTGATTTCAACAGGCACTCTAAGAGCATTTTGCTCCCAGGAGAGTAATTCAGTGCTGGTTACCTCTTTGCATTTCGAATTTAAACTTTGTTTCTAAGCCTTTTAATGTGCTGCTGTCTGCCAAAACATGGCAGAGTTACACAGATATGATTGGGCAAAATAAGGCTAGTAAAAATATGATTTAATCATCACAGAACCTGAATTTGCAACAAACATTCCTAGCTGGCAGATTCTCTAGACACCAACCCCTTGCCACTTTTGGCATCTGTGGATATCAAACCATAACATTCCTAACTTTTTTAAAAAATTCCTATTTCCTGTATTCATTTAGAGATAGAAAATATGATCAAGCATACTAAGAAAGCTAGATTACAGCCTGTGCTATACAGCAGTCATATCTGAGATATGAAATTGAGGAAGCATCCAAACTAGGAAATGTGGTAGTAATGGGTGACTTCAACTACCCAGACATAGACTGGCCGCATATGTGTTCCAGTCATGACAAAGAAGCAAAGTTTCTAGATATTCTAAATGACTATTCCCTAGACCAGTTGGTCATGGAACCGACCAGAGGGATGGCAACCCTGGACTTAATCCTCAGTGGGGACCGGGACCTGGTGCGAGATGTAAGTGTTGTTGAACCGATTGGGAGCAGTGACCACAGTGCTATTAAATTAAACATACATGTAACTGGCCAATTGCCAAGAAAATCCAACACGGTCACATTTGACTTCAAAAGAGGAAACTTCACAAAAATGAGGGGATTGGTAAAAAGAAAGCTGAAAAACAAAGTCCAGAGGGTCACATCACTCGAAAATGCTTGGAAGTTGTTTAAAAACACTATATTAGAAGCTCAACTGGAGTGCATACCGCAGATCAGAAAAGGTACCGCCAGGGCCAAGAAGATGCCAGCATGGTTAACGAGCAAAGTCAAGGAAGCTCTTAGAGGCAAAAAGTCTTCCTTCAAAAAATGGAAGTCTTGTCCGAATGAAGAAAATAAAAAAGAACACAAACTCTGGCAAAAGAAATGCAAGAAGACAATAAGGGATGCTAAAAAAGAATTTGAGGAGCACATTGCTAAGAACATAAAAACCAACAACAAAAAATTCTATAAATACATTCAAAGTAGGAGACCATCTAGGGAGGTGATTGGACCCTTGGATGATAAGGGAGTCAAAGGTGTACTAAAGAACGATAAGGAGATTGCAGAGAAGCTAAATGAATTCTTTGCATCTGTCTTCACAGTGGAAGATATAGGGCAGTTCCCTGAACCTGAACTAACATTTGCAGGAAGGGATTCTGAGGAACTGAGACAAATAGTGGTAACGAGAGAGGAAGTTCTAAGCTTAATGGACAATATAAAAACTGACAAATCACCGGGCCTGGATGGCATCCACCCGAGAGTTCTCAAAGAACTCAAATGTGAAATTGCTGATCTGCTAACTAAAATATGTAACTTGATGCTTGGGTCCTCCTCCGTGCCTGAGGACTGGAAAGTGGCAAATGTAATGCCAATCTTCAAAAAGGGATCCAGAGGGGATCCCGGAAATTACAGGCCAGTTAGCTTAACTTCTGTCCCTGGAAAACTGGTAGAAAGTATTATGAAAGCTAGATTAACTAAGCACATAGAAGAACAAGCCTTGCTGAAGCAGAGCCAGCATGGCTTCTGCAAGGGAAAGTCCTGTCTCAGTAACCTATTAGAATTCTTTGAGAGTGTCAACAAGCATATAGATAGAGGTGATCCAGTGGACATAGTGTACTTAGACTTTCAAAAAGCGTTTGACAAGGTACCTCACCAAAGGCTTCTGAGGAAGCTTAGCAGTCATGGAATAAGAGGAGAGGTCCTCTTGTGGATATTGGTTAAGAAGCAGAAAGCAGAGAGTAGGAATAAACGGACAGTTCTCCCAATGGAGGGCTGTAGAAAGTGGAGTCCCTCAAGGATCGGTATTGGGACCTGTACTTTTCAACTTGTTCATTAATGACCTAGAATTAGGAGTGAGCAGTGAAGTGGCCAAGTTTGCTGATGACACTAAATTGTTCAGGGTTGTTAAAACAAAAAGGGATTGCGAAGAGCTCCAAAAAGACCTCTCCAAACTGAGTGAATGGGCAGAAAAATGGCAAATGCAATTCAATATAAACAAGTGTAAAATTATGCATATTGGAGCAAAAAATCTTAATTTCACATATACGCTCATGGGGTCTGAACTGGCGGTGACTGACCAGGAGAGAGACCTCGGGGTTGTAGTGGACAGCACGATGAAAATGTCAACCCAGTGTGCGGCAGCTGTGAAAAAGGCAAATTCCATGCTAGGGATAATTAGGAAAGGTATTGAAAATAAAACAGCCGATATCATAATGCCGTTGTATAAATCTATGGTGCGGCCACATTTGGAATACTGTGTACAGTTCTGGTCACCTCATCTCAAAAAGGATATTATAGAGTTGGAAAAGGTTCAGAAGAGGGCAACCAGAATGATCAAGGGGATGGAGCGACTCCCTTACGAGGAAAGGTTGCAGCATTTGGGGCTTTTTAGTTTAGAGAAAAGGCGGGTCAGAGGAGACATGATAGAAGTGTATAAAATTATGCATGGCATTGAGAAAGTGGATAGAGAAAAGTTCTTCTCCCTCTCTCATAATACTAGAACTCGTGGACATTCAAAGAAGCTGAATGTTGGAAGATTCAGGACAGACAAAAGGAAGTACTTCTTTACTCAGCGCATAGTTAAACTGTGGAATTTGCTCCCACAAGATGCAGTAATGGCCACCAGCTTGGATGGCTTTAAAAGAAGATTAGACAAATTCATGGAGGACAGGGCTATCAATGGCTACTAGCCGTGATGGCTGT
Organism: Rhineura floridana; assembly: GCF_030035675.1. Taxonomy (NCBI): domain Eukaryota; kingdom Metazoa; phylum Chordata; class Lepidosauria; order Squamata; family Rhineuridae; genus Rhineura; species Rhineura floridana. The sequence goes on along the minus strand of NC_084483.1, from coordinate 171,210,478 downwards.
GCTCTGCCACCCTAGTTAGAGGCAGCATGCTTCTGAAAACCAGTTGCTGGAAGCCTCAGGAGGGGAGAGTGTTCTTGCACTCGGGTCCTGCTTGTGGGCTTCCCCCAGGCACCTGGTTGGCCACTGTGAGAACAGGATGCTGGACTAGATGGGCCACTGGCCTGATCCAGCAGGCTCTTCTTATGTTCTTATGTTCTTACATACTACCTGCAATATCTTATCTGTGGCAGGTGATATACCTGCTATATCCTACCTGTTACCCTTTCACCTAACTGTTTCTTCAGGCATGGTTTTATCAGCTGCCCTAGAGCCTTTGGTCCATAGCCTAGTCCAAAAGGCCAATAAAATAACATACAGTAGAGTTGCTGTGTGTTGTGTTTGCATGGTACCTGAACAATGTTAAGCTATGAAAAGGTAGAAGCTGATCAAAGTTGAGTTGAATTTCCTGTCAACAAAGAGGGACAGGACATCTTTCAGATTTGACGTTGGATGGTTGGTATGGGCAAATATGATGTACAGCCTTATCTGAGAAACTGACTCACCCTATTAGATTGAGTAAAGGCCACCCAAACCAGGGGCTTTTACCAGAGTTTGGTTCCCTTTTCTTTCATATATTTACGAGTCAGTAGAAAATGTGCCACCACCAGCCTCTCAGATGAGCTTTTGGAATGACTCTATACAAGTACAACCTCAACCCAACTTGACAACTTCCCCCTGAACCCTTTCTCTTCTTTCTTCTGTTTCCTTCTATTTTATGAATGACAATGATGGATTGGATCCAATCTAACTTGCATGTTTGGTGTTTATTTGGTTTTGTTTTCACCACTGTTACTACTTATCAGTGGCTTTGTAATGCTCAAAAATCTCAGTTAAAATAATTTAAAAAAACAAAAACACAAAGTGGGATAGGAAGTGTTTGACTGCATCCTGACAATTCTTGTAAGATAGTGACAACCTAAAAATGTTGCTCTTTCCACTGTATTGAGTAACAGCTGTCACACAAATGTCTTTCCAACAGCATCCAATAATAAAGGTCTTACTATTAGTACAGAAAGCCCTAAGCAACCTGGAGCCAGTGTACTTAACAGATCGCCTTATTCCTTATATCTCTGCCTGATCTTTTTGATCTGTCACTGAAGACTGTCCTCAACAAGAAACTACATTTAGTGTGGTGGCATCAGAATTACAGAACTCTCTACCTAAAGAAATCAAGCTAACACTGTCTGTAATTAATTTAGGCACCAACTTAACACTTAATTATTTCAGCAACCCTTCTATGGAAATGATTAACTGTTTCTATAACCTTATCAGATGAACCATTCTGTTTCTTCTTTCTGCACTGATTTCATTGTTAGTTGTTCTGATTTTAATTGAGTTTTTTGTACACTATATATGTTTTGCACATGAATAAAATAAATACTCCAGTTCTGGTGCTGGGAACCCAGTGTGGGCTTTGCCAGCCACTGCACTAATTCTAAAAAGGTGAGAAAAGCCCAACTGTTGACTTGCCAGTTATTGTAGTGAAACCCAGGAACACAAAACTTTGGCTAGCTCCATGTTTTTTTCCACAGAAATAATCTCCCACTGTGAGAGGCTTTATTCTATCATAATATATGAATATCCTTTATACTAAGTTGGACCATTGGTCTATTAAGCTCAGTCTTCTCTGCTCTGACTGTTAGTGGCTCTCTAGAGTCTCAGAAAGAGTTTTGTCCAAGCACCGTTACCAGAGGTCTTTTAAAAAAAAGGTGCTCCCAGGGATTGAACCTGGCACCTTATGCATGCAAAACATTTGGCCTATTGCTGAGCTACGGCCCCCTCCTATCTCATATTCAAGATATGGGATTTGTATTCATAACTTCATGGGAATAGTCCTCATGGCAGTGGCCAGTCCAAGCCACTGAGCCCCAGAGCCTGAGTCAAATGTGTGGATCAAGTTTGAGATGTCATCTACAGCAGCCATTCCATCAGGATATGAGAAAGGGAAAGAGATGGGACCACAGGATCTCTCCACCAGCTGTGTTGAAAGACCAGCACCTTTTGACTCCTTCTCTCTTGAAAACTTTCCATTCCAGCTGTTCAAAATAATGCCTGGAGTTTGCTTTTTACCCTTTCTCCCTTCATATTTTCCTTTTGTGTTGTGGCTTTTAGAGTTCAAACCTGAGGGCAGAGATTTTCATATTGTTGGCATTTGTAAGCTACTCTGGAAGGGTTTTTTAGCTGAAGCATAGGATTAAAAATGCTTTAAACAAATGAACAAACAAGTATGATCTGTACAATTTGGAAATTCCAAACATTTCATGGTAGGCCTCATTGCAACCTCTTTAAAATCAGGATTGGCATAGAAGACATTGCCTCGCATCCTCATCAATCCCATCATAAAAGAAGAGCTGGGGCAAGGAGAGAAAAAAAATATTTAAGAAAATGTGACCTCCATTTCACTGCAAAATCCCAGCCTTTAGCAGCTTCTGAGTCCACTACAAAATGTGGCTCACAGTAATAGCATAAATGTAACATCTACTGGGTGTAAAGTTCATTAGTCTGGTCTTAAGGTCACTGCTTTAATCCAACAGCCAAAAATTTTATTCACACCAATTTGCTGTTATATCAAGAAGAAGAAGAAAAGAACTGAGGGGGGGAAATCATAAAAAGGTGGAAATGGATTTATCTAGAAACAATAAAAAACAATTCTAGATAAAAGAAAATTGCTGCACACAATTGCTGCAAATGTTAACAAAGGGGTTACGTCTTTCTGAGTATACATGAAATGAAATGTAGCCTATTGTTCAGAATAGGGGTCACCAATGCAGTGCCCGTGAGTGCCAGCATGCCCACCAGAACCTCCTATGGCATCCACAATAGATCTCAGTACTGTTTACCGAGGCCTTTTGTGGATGCCTCAAAAATTCACAATGCATGAGCCTATTTGCTCCTCCTGCTCAGTTGCTGTTTGCACTGGGTTGACATCTCCTACATACCTCCACACCAGTCATATGTTATGCCACAACCCATGGCAGCCATTTTGTGAATGGCATCCACATCACCTTCTCAAACTTTCAAATGTGCCCACTGGCCCAAAAGCTTTGCCAACTGCTGTATTACTGTCTCCCCCTCTCCCCCACAAGAACTCTGTTGAATCAGCCCAAAGGCCGATTTAGTTCAGTATCCTGTTCTCACAGTGGCTAACCAGATACATATGGAAAGCCAACAAACAGGACCTGACTGTAACAGCACTCTCCCCAATTCTATTCAGCGGCATACTGGAGGTGGTACACAATATTAGAGGCAATACACAGTCATCCTGATTTGTAGCATTGATATTCTTATCTTATCCGTTTAGACACCCTTTTAAAGCCACCCAACTTGATTGTCATTATTATACCTTGTGATAGCAAATACCATCATTTTTAACTATGAGTTGAATGGAGGAGGACCTCTTTTTGTCTATTTTTTGTCTGTTCTGAATGGTCCAACTTTCAGCTTCATTGGAGTATTATGAGGAAGAAAAACTTCTCTAGAGCCACTTTCTCCACGCCATGCATAATCTTATAAACCTCTTTTTTGTATACCCTTACTCACATCTTTTTTCTGAACTAAGAAGTCCCAGATACTGTAACCATTCCTCACAGAGGAGTTGTTCCAGTCCCATGACAATTTTTGTTACCCTTTTCTGAATATTTTTTAGCTCTACTATATCCTTTTGGGGGGGAGGTGACCAGAACAGAATTCAATACTCCCAAGTGTGGTCACACCACAGATTTGTATAATGGCATTATTATCAGAGCTTGGAAGTAACTAGTTACAAGTAAATAATTATTTGTAATTCATTACTTTTTTGAGTAACGAGTGGGTAATTCCTTTACATTTTGATTGTAATAGAACTAAGAGTATTTTACTACTTTTGTGGAGTAATTGTAATGTTTCCAGAATTACTTTTGGGCATTACTTGGGGGGGGAGCAGGGGAAGTCTTCTGCTCCTCTGATTTGTGGATGAAAATCATGTGCCTCAAACTGGGCTTCTGTGCAGTGTTGCTCTTTCCTCATGCTCTGTGGACGGGTAGGAGGCGACATGGGAGGAGAATGAGACTGGGTGAAGTGGAGAAAACGATTATTTAAAAAAACGGATAGTGGTGGTGAAGAATGGAGTGGAAGGAAAAAGGATCCGGAGGTCAAGAACACAGATAAAGGAGGAGAAGGAGGCAGCAGCAGAATGGAGATAAAGAACTGTGGAGGTGAAAGATGACAACGCTCGCATGTGTGTGTGAATACTGTGTTTGCACTTGGCACACAAAGTGGCCTCCACCACCCTCTCTGGCTACTGTGCTGCATTTGCAGTATTTTTACTTTTTTGCATCTCAGGGGAAAATGTTTGCTTGAGTGAGTGTCCCTTAGTTGGTGGCAGGGCAGGGTCTGAGAGGTGGTTAAGTGAAAGAGATTATGCTGACTGGCAGGGGGGGTTACACTTGATTTGATGTGCAAAGATCTGAGTACAGTAGGGCGCCAGTCATATAGCGGGTTACGTTCTGGACCCCCTCTGTAAAGCGAAAACCACTGTAAAGTGGAACCCATTGAATAGAATGGCGCACGATGCCTGAAAACTGCCGTAAAAGCGGAACAAGCGCCGTATGAGTGGGGCTTTAGTCTAATTGTGTCTAATTGAGACCACTGTATTAGCGAATTGCTGTAAAGCAAAGAGCCGTAAAGCGGGGCCCTACTGTAGTGGCTTCAGCCTTCTCCCCACCTCCCTTACCAGCAGAGAGACCACCATTGCTATCTTATGAATAAAAATAATTATTCTACTACCTCTGTATGTGTTTGTTTATTTTTTAATGTTGTTTTAGGCTACTTAGATGTGCAGCAGCCAAGGCCAGCACCTTGTAGGTGTTTTTTTTAAAGTAACTGAAATGTAATTGTAGTGATTACTTTGGGAGGAAAAGTAAAGTAATCAGTTACTTTCAGAGCAATTGTAATTGTAATGGTAATTACTACTTTTTGGGGCCACGCACCTGTAACTGTAATTTATTACTTTTTAAAAGTAATCTTCCAAGCTCTGATTATTATATTGGCAGTTTTATTTTAATTTCCCCTCCTAATGATTCCTAACATGTAATTTGCTTGTGGGCCCGGAGGCTTCAGCTGGTGCAAAATGCAACAGTGTGACTGCTCACTGAGGCAGGGTATGGGTAACATGTCACCCTGTTGCTGAAAGAATTGCAGTGGCTGCAAACCTTCAAAACCTTTTTTGAAAATCGAACCCATCTCTCCATATGTTTATTGACACTTTAAAAAATCCCACTAACCTTTTAGGACTTACGCTTGTGGAAGCATATTTACCAGTATTTACCAATATATTCTAACTTGCATTGCACCACTTTGGTGTTTGTTCAGATATGCTGCTCTGATACAATTCAAGACTTTACCCATGCTAAATGTGTGTTTTTATTTCACTCACCTGCACACTAAGATGATTCCATTCTTTCACAAGAATTCTCCCCAATGTCATTACTTTTATCGGAGGCTGCAGCCCATTTACAGCGCGATAGTAAAACATGGTCTCTTTCTCAGAGATTGTAAGTTTGAACACAGTCTGCCCGTCAACTGCTTTCTCCACCACACACCTTTGAAAACAATAAAGAAGAAAAGTTAAAGGTCAGCTTCCAGAAGAGAAGACAGGTCATATTATACAGCAACAGGAACAAGAGAGAAAAGTGATGAGGCATTTTGTAGGCATATATCTTTCATTTTGAAATTCATTTGATAGAGGTTTCATTTCAGATAGCAAATATTAAAAGGATCATTTGGGGCAAGTAGGGAGCATGTGGTACCCATGCAGGTCACCATAATTCACTACCAAGTGTAGGTTTGGGTTACACCATGAATGTTTCTTCAATATCTTGCATTTTTATGCATGCATAGAACTTGACAGGATCTTGTACATGCATAGTTTATACCTGAAAGATCATCTTACCCTTTATATACCCAGTTGATCACTGCACTCTGCCTCTTGCAGATACCATTTTATCAGGAGGCCCATTCCGTACAACAGAGGAAGTGGACGTTTTGTGTTGTGGCACCAACACTTTGGAATTCCCTCCCCTTAAATATTAGACAGGCACCATCTCTGTTACCTTTTCAGCACCTATTGAAGACCTTCCTCTTTCAACAAGCCTTTTAAGTAGAGACCTTATCCCAGACTGTGTCTGTGCTGGAATTGCTTTCTAAAGCTGTTTTTAAAGCTGTTTTTTAAAATGTTTTTAAAGATGTTTTGTTTTAATATGTTTTAAAGTCTTTTGTTTTAAAGATGTTTTAAAGTGCTTTTAGTGTTTTTGTTTGCTGCCCTGGACTCCTTCTGGGAAAAAGAGAGGGATATAAATTTAATAAATAAATAAATAATAGTTTATGGGAAATGCATGAAGTAAAAACAGGTCATTGCACCTGTTTTGATTGTGCAGTCTTAATCATGAAAACCCACTGAAGAGTAATTCTATTCTCACCCTACTTTACTGAGTAGAATGCCCTACTAAGGGTCAATCTAGACATTATGTTAAATGTGTCTTTGTATCACCTTGGGGGGGTGTATGTGATCATTATCACAGTAGGTGGAGAGAGGGAATTTAAACTTTTCCTCCTGTGCTGCAGCCCTAGGGAAAATGCACTGCCTAGACTAAACTATGTATTACCTTGACTTGGTTCCTTTGCATTTTGGATAAAATATGCTAGTTCTGGACCAACTTGAATAAACTATCAACAGCCTGTCCTATGCCAGGGTTGCAGTGGGGAAAAGATCCCCTAGCACATTATTTGAGCTAAGTAACTCCATTTGAGTTATTTGTGATCTGGAAATGCTTATTCCCTGAACATGGAGAAGTAGTCTGCAGACATGTTTAAATATGTTCTGAGCAAGTGTGGTAACATGTTCCACACAGCCCTGTCCTCCAGCACCTCGCTGCTGCTCCCCAACCTTAGGATCTCTCACTTTGGGCAGTTGCTTCACTTTGTGTAATGGCGGGCACTGGCACTAAATTTAATTGGATTCAGTCAAATAAGTATGCTTACAGCAGCATTCTTTGGTTGATAAATAATAATATAATCTATTTTATGCATAATCACGTTCTGATAATCAGGCAATCATTAACAGCAGTTGAAAATACTACAAACCTTATATACAACACTATGTATATAGTGTTCCTAGTTTTCTGAAAAGTACTGTTGCATTAGTTCAAAGATCTAAGCCACAATATAGCAAAAATGGCTTAGCAATAGCTGCACCTAAGTTGAACCTGAGTCCTATCCCATTGTTTTCAACTGGATATAGTCATAACTAAGACTACTGACAGATCTGTCACTAGGTCACTTCCCTTCCTATAAGATAAATAGAGTTTGACCATTACTCTTTCAGTAATGATTTTGATCCCATCAATATTTGTCAGCAGAATTTTTAAAGCTCAACATGCAGTCTGCAAGTTTACTAAAAATGCATTTCTTAACATATTGCCAATTCTGTTTGCATGTAAACACATTAGTTTTCTGTTAACAAATATTTGACAGAAGACAAAGCCAAGTAGGAAAATATTTAGGAACTGGATTTACCAAGATCCTGGATAAACAATAATTGGATAATCTAGGGTTTATTAATTTTGCTTATCTAAAAACAAACTTCCCCATATGTGGACCCTCACAGGTGTAATGACTTTAGAAATGGAAATGACCTTGAAGTATAGCACTTTAAAATCTTTTTTTTTAAGTGTAGTTTGCAAGTTATTTAACACCAGGTTTGTTTCTTTAAATGGCATAATTGCATCAGTTCTTTTTAGGAATTGTATTTGCTTTTGTGTGAGATATAGCTGCTCTTCTGGAAGTTACTTCTTTTTGGAAAATGGTGTGTGCTACCTTAATCATTCTTACTAAAGGGCGGGGCAACAAATACATTAAAGAAATAATGTACCATATGGGAGAAGATGTTCTGCCATGTGTCTGTTGCCAATCGAGACTGAAAGGGCAATGTTTCCTGTTGACCAGCTTCTGCTATTGTGAACCATCAGGTTCTAGTGAATCAATGGATGGATGCAGGGGAAATTGGAGAGGCGGCTCTGGAATCATTTCAGTCTTTCAGTATTTTTTATAGGATATGTAGTCTGTACTATTGCTGTTGTTAATATTTATGTAAAGACATTGGGAGAAGCTAGACATGCTGATGACACACATCTCTCTTTTTTCCCACCAATCTAAGACAGACACTCTTAGTACCGCTGAGTCCCTAGCAGCCATGGTTGTATATAATATACCTATGTTATATTTTTGTAAGCATTCACAAGTAGCGTGACACTTGCAGGTGAAGTGGTGAATGAGCCTGTGGTGGCAGCAAGACCTAGGGTGGTGGCAGCTGTGGTGGCAGGCAAGGCCTGGAGCAGTGGCTGAGGCTGCTGTGGCAGTGGGCAAGGTCCATGGCAGTGACTGTGGTGTCATGCAAGGCCTGGAGCAGAGGCCCAGGGCAGTGATGGCAGGCCTGCAGCAGCAGTGAAGCCTACAACTGCAGTGAGGCCCAGGGCTTGGCCTCACCAGGTGGGTGGGAGGTTGGCCAGAGGAGGGGAGGAGCCCCCTGGGGTGGTAGGAGGGGGAGAATGGGAAAGGGAATTCTGGTGGTCCCTCGGGTATGGGGGAAGGGGGAGGGGAGTTCTGGCAGCCCCTGGGGTGGGGGTAGAAGGGGAGAGGAGTTCTGGTGGCCCCTGGAGTGGTGGTGTGGTGAATAGAAAGGGGAGGGGAGTTTTGGCAGCCTCTGGGGTGAGGGGAGAAGGGGAGGGGCATTCTGGCAGCCCCTGGGGTAGGTGGGAGGAGAAGGGGGAGGGGAGTTCTAGTGACATGTGAGGGGAACAGGGGAAAGCTTCAGTGAACTGTGGGGACAGGGGAGCTTTGGTGACCTGGAAAGAAGGGGGGTTGGCCATAGTAGGGCCCCTAGTAACAATATCAAAAAGGAATATAGATACTGTGTAAGGGATTATTCTTTAGGTCTCCAGTATATTGGATTGAAAGGCAAGATGCATGGGAGATGCATATATGTCAGCTACTCAGTCCTATTCATGCACATTCTCTTCTCCTCTAGCAAGGTACTACTTTAAGTATTTGTTTTCTCTTATTTTTAATCAGCCCCCCCGCCCCTTACTTTACTGCTGCATTTGTGTGTTTGTGTATTGATATTTATTCATTTTCAATAGTTTTTTTTCCTCGTGGCTTTAGTTTGCTTGTTCAAAGTTTTATCCTTCTCTTTTCGGTTTTAGGATACCTGTGATTTCATTATGTTAAACTCTTTATTCTTAATATTTTTATTAAAGCTTTCTCCCCTGCTGCCTCTAGGTCTGGTACTTTCTCTTCACTCAGTGAAGGCTGCTTGTCTCTTAAGTAAGCTTCCAGTTGTGTTCTCATTGCCATCCTACCATTACCTACATATCTAGAGGCACCTCTCTCATGTCACTCATTTTCCGATTGATTACCCACAAAGCACTAGGGGAGGTTAAGCAATTTCTATTTTACCCACCCCAGAATTGAAAAGTCTGTCCTTACAAGAACCACCACTACACTATTGTTCTGAAAGGTGGCAGATTTTATCCACTCTGAAGCAGCAGCCCTGTCTTCAAATTGCATCTAATTCTGGCAGAAAATTGAAAGTTAGAACGTTTCTTTTTTTAAAAAGTTTGTAAAGGTTCCCTGCATGAAAACCATGGATGGATATGCCTGCAATTTGGCAAGTTTAATCCACTCTGGAGGGGATCCTTTGTCTGCAGATTTCATCTGCTTCTGTGAAATATTTTTTTAAAGTTCCAGTGTGATGTAGTGGTTAAGGTGTTGGACTACGACCTGGAAGACCAGGGTTCGAATCCCCACACAGCCATGAAGTTCACTGGGTGACCTTGGGCCAGTCATTGCCTCTCAGCCTCAGAGGAAGACAATGGTAAACCACCTCTGAATACTTACCATGAAAACCCTATTCATAGGGTCACCATAAGTTGGAATCGACTTGAAGGCAATCCATTTCCATAGCCATTGTTAGATTCCCTGTTATAGTCTACTGGGTGGGGTGGAGGGTGCAGAGCTTTAGATTTAACAGATCTGATTTGGACTCAAACAACAGATGAAATTGGAAAGACACCAAGCAGATCCAAAACAAGTCAGGTTGCCTCCTAATGTTACAGATACGTGGTTGATGCACATCCCTAGTAGATATAGCATAGCAGTAGCATGTACCATTGCCAGTGTAACACACATTACATGTTACATAGTAAAGAAATGAGCCTCTTGAGGAAATATATAGCATCATAGGGGAGAAGTAATGGATATGACTCACGAAGATCCCATCCATTTTGGCTACAATAAACCCAACTATATTGATTCCTTACATGCCTAGCATCCCTACACTTTTATAATGGGATTGCAATCGACAAGGAGCATAACAAGCCTTTCCTTACATTGCTGCACCCAAAAAGTGACATTGGGTGTGTGTACAAATTTTATATTTAGATGAATGTAATCTCCAAGCTACGTGTTTAGAAATATCTTTCAGAATAGTCCCTCACTTCAGAATGCAATACTGGGAGGAAGGAATCACATGGTTGAATACTTTCCCAAGTTAAAAACTCTGTACACAGGGATTAAGTACAAAAGAAAAAATGCTAGGCTAGAACACCTGTTATCTTAACTTTCCACAGACAAAATATTTTTGCCATGGAGAAGCCATCAACCATGTGATCCCCAAATGCAGTCTGAAGTGGTAATCTGGCTGGCCTGTACCAAATTATTTTCATCATAATCATTATCATCACTGTTTGTTTATTTATCATAATACCAAAAAATGATCTTATGGTGACTTACAACAAATAAAGGCAATTCTGTATTAAATCCCACAACAGCAGCAAGATCACCATAAAATATCCCAACAGCAAAAACCAGTAGCCAAAAAGTTAAAAACCTGAGAGAAAAGGAACGTCTTTGCCTGGTGCCAAAAAGATGATAGCACTGGCACCAGGTGGATCTCCCTGAGGAGAGCACTCCATAGTGGGGGTGTCATGACTGAAAAGGCTCTCTCTTTTATGGCTGCCCTCTGTACTTTTGCCAGAGAGGACATTTGAAGGAGGCCCTCCTTTGATGATCTCAAAGTCCAGGTAGGCTCATAATGGAAAAGGTGTTCCCAAAGGTATTGGGGTCCCAAGCCATGTAAGGCTTTATAGGTCAAAACCAGCACTTTGAATTTTGCCTGAAAACATATTGAAAGCCAGCACAGCTGGACTAGAATTGGTGTAATATGTAATATGTTCAGACTAAGTGGTCCCTGTCAACATTTTGGCCACAGAATTCTGCACCAGTTGCAGTTTCTGGACTGTCTTCAAAGGCAGCCCCACATATAGTATATTGCAATAATCTAACCTTAAGGTTACCAGAGCACAGACAATTACAGCTAGATTATCCACACCCAAAAGGTAATTTTACATCGCTACAAAATCAATGTGTATAGGATCAGGGTGCCACATCCATTTTATGTACTTCTGAACAGTAGCTTTGTCTGCCACTATGACTGATTTTACAGATCAAGTCAACATCTGCCAGCTACTTACATTACACCTTCTTTCTCAGGTTTCAACCACACCATCAAAGTAAATGAAGTTCCATGCTTCTGAGTATGGGGAATGAAAAAGCAACCTTTTAGGTTATGAAAAATAAAGCTTGATGAGTTGCTGAACAGTCCAGGATGCAAATCATTATTGTCTCGTGTGATGCATACACCCTCACCTTCTGAGAGTATGTCAGTATAGGAAGCAGCTGACGATCCATATGGACACTCCTGAATGCAAAATTGCTGGGTACAGGAATGAATACTTTCGATGTTGACAGAACTTTGACAAAAAGCACTCCGGTATGGCAGCCCACAGGTAGCCTGGGTTGGCACAATGGAAATGTTTTTGAAAGCACCCACATTTTCAAGTCTTGGGAAGTATCCCTGAGAGCTGGCCAGGGGTAAGGATGTATAATGAGCCATGATGAATGTTTCAATGGCATGAAACAGGAAACCACAGTGCAAGGGAAGAGCCAGGCAAATCATGTTTATAGGAAGGTCTCTTCTTCATAAGGTACTCCTAAATAAGTAATGATGACTACATCAGTGGCAATGCTCTTGGGTAGCCTGGTTTAGAGATTATGCAGCATTTCATCTTAATTTGAAATCCTTGGGGGCGCTGAGCTTCTGATGACTAGTGGCATACACTTAGGAAGTGGTAGCACCTGAAAGCCAACACAAAAATAATGTTTAATGGAAATTGGTGCTTTGTACATGATAGTGCAAATACCTAAAGCCAGACTGACCTACATCTGCTAGAGAGGGGAGACACCAGTTGCAATAGAAAACCTATTTTATCACTGTAATGGCATACGAATATGATTCTCTCTTGTCTGAGCTTCTTATCTGCCAAATTTAAAGAACCCCACATAAATGATGTTGCATACTAACTATGAGGAAAATACATACCTGGCTATAAGGAAGAATTAAAATCACGAAGTAACTTGTACAGAAAAATGTATATATGAAACATGACGTACGTGATATGGAAATTTTAAAAACTGATTTTGGCACAACTATCTGAAACTCCAAATTCTGCAATACACAGGAAAAATATATTTTATGTCAGCCACTGAGCTTTCTATAGAACTACATAGAACTACAGCTTAACTGTTGTATCTTTGAAGTGCACAAACCCTTAAGTCACGCAGTGCCAACAACTGCACTCATGCACATTGTGGCAGGCAAAAAACAAAAACAAAGCCCTAACACAAAAAGTTATTTAAACACGACATTTAGATATTCTGAGGTTGAATGCACATACATACAACTTTTAAGTTTGCAAAGCACTTTGTGTCTTACCCCAATTGTCCATTTCACGCAGCTCCTTTTAGCTCTCAGCAAAGCTGATTAAAAACATATCACCATCTGTCCTGCGTGACCCTTTTCCTAGCAAATGTCTGTGCTATTTCCGACACCATAGATAGATAATATGGCTTATATATATAGGTAAGGCTAAGAGTGTGTAATTGTAATTGATAGGTAAGTTGAGTTGTCGTTGTTTACTGCATTTCAAAGAGGCAACCGGTCAAACCTTCTGTCCGACAATTGGCTCGAATGGCAGGAACGCTAGTTCTTGTTGCTTGGCAACAGTGGCGTTACCCCCAGTAATTCTTTGTAAGCAGGCCTTGACAGGAGGCACAGTGGAAGGAACACTCAGGCTCCTAGGTAAAGTATCTCAGACAGTAAGCACTTTAAGGGGGATGCTAGGAAACTGTCTGGTTTTTTCATCTTTGCATGTAGGACTTTTAATCGTGGGGGGTGGGAGACGGTGAGAGAGCGAACATCTGAAACACTCAGGGCACAGCAGGGCATACCTAATTTTAAAGCAGCAGCACAGAATGCCGTCAACACCAGTGGGATGAGGGAGGTTATGTTGCTGTTGTTTGTCTCTCTCTCTTGCTCAACACTCTCCACATTCATGTGTGTTGGGAAAAAGCAAAGTGTCAGCACACTCTCGCACTGTTGCTCAAATTCAAACATAAAATATTTAATACAGCCAGTAGCAACAAATTGGTTCTTATTCCCATTCTTTGTGTTCAGGGGTTTCCATTCCCTGCATTTCACCTGCTGCTTCAGCACAGAATCTTTGTATTTGTCAAAATGGCAGACAAAACTTCTTTTCTACTAGAAGAAAGCTATACTCCAGCATTTTTCTCTGGGGAAGGGAGGGGAGAGAGGAGAAAGAACAGTAAGTGAGGTTTTCCTCAGGAGTCACATCCACCCCATACATTTAAAGCACTCTAATGCCACTTTAACCATCATAGAGAATCCCAGTAACTTGTTTGTTAAGGGTGCTTAGGAGTTGTAGTTCTGTGAGGGGAACAGGGATCTCCTAACCACTCTCAGCACACTTAAGAAAGCACAGTTCCCAGGATTCTTTTCGGGAAGCCATGACAGTTGAAGTGGTATAAGAGTGCATTAAATGCATGGCATGGATGTGACTTTTGCCGATTCAGAAGATACTTGAGTCTTCTCCAGGAGGCTTGAAGCAGGGAGCCCACTCTACATGTAGAGGCTCCCTGCATGATTTACAGCCCTGGTGATACAGCATTCTGTGTCACATGGGAAATCTAAATCACGTGGGAATACAACCAGAGCAGGCTCACCAATTCAGATCTTCTCTTCCAGTTTGCAGATAGTCATGAGGCTAGATGATGAGGATGCAATGGATTCTAATCACACAAGGGGTTGAATGCCTCAATAAGGTTCACCAGGGGCACTGCTAGTTACTCAAAAGACCCAGGATCTGAGTGAAATATTTCAGATGGAGCAAATGGTTGTCTCATTAACATTTTTTTTTTTTTACCAAACTCCACTGGTGGGTCTACTTAGTACTATGTTTAGAACCAATCAACTATCACAGTATTTTGAAATGTTCCCCAGTTCAAGTGTCAGGAGGCCCAGTAACACAGCTAGGGATGGAAAAGAATTTCAGTCTTGGTCCACATTTTAAAGTTAGTATGGTATAGTGGTTAGAACAGACCAACTTCGACAGAACTCACTTGTGACATCATTATGACATCACATGATTGACATGTGGAGTGTCCCACCCATCTGTTAAAATGTCTTGTGCGGGCTTTGTCGGGCATATGGGAACCACAGCACAAAGGGTGTTACAAGTCCTATACTTGTCACTTTGAGAAAGGGAGAAAGAAGATTTGCCTTTTGCAAACACTGGGGATGTGTAGAAGAAGTCCTGCTTGATGCAGATACCTGGAAAAGGCAGGTTTCTTTCTCCCCTCCCCATCACTGCATATTGTGGTGTGCTCTCCATGCCCACTTTTCCTGTGAAAACTCTTCAAATTACATCCCCCCCAGCAAATTAGTGGAGTAGGTGAGTACTCAGTGTGCTCAAAAGAAACATCTCAGCTGCTTTGGTGGGGGTAGGGTGCTTGAAAGGAAAAGAGAATCTGGAAATCTTTTTGAGGCTTCTGATGCACACCTCTCTTTTGAGCCCCCAAAGCTCATTTCTGGACCTGAGCCTAGCAAACTTTGCTACTATCTCTAGCAGTCTGTCATGCTCAAAGGGCTGTGCTTGCCCTGATACTGCAAGCCACCTCTCATGTCCCCTGCCTTAAGGCCCTTCAGAAACTTAGTTTGGGACAGTGGAAGGCAGAGGCAGCTGAGGTAACTCTGGGCACTCTCAGGCCCTGGTGGAGCATCTTTTTCCACTACAGACTGGACTAGGAGAAGTGTAAGAATCTCTGTGGAAAAAAACACTCTCTGTTAGAGCCTAGAAGTACCTGATGTCACTGCCACATCTCCCCTATCCCAAGCACATTTCTGGGGCTTTGGGCAGGGGAAGGGGGCAATGGTGACAATGACTGCTCAGAAAGCTCTCAGGCCTTTGTAAACATTCACTTGAAATGTTCACAAAGGGTCAACCCCTTCTAGGATGAACAGAGGTTTATTAACAGGGTCATATACAGCTTCCTAGCAGGGCCCTAAAATACCACCCTGCAGTGTGGCTACTCCATCCTAATCCAAGTGAGGGGAAAAGATGAAGGCCAAACTGTGTCTGAATACAACTAACTTAGGAGCACCAGGATTCAGGAGAAAAATAAAGACGGACTGTGATATAAAACTATTTTCATCATCAACCTGTGGCACTCATCTAATGCTGCTGTATCTAGGATGCAATATTACTGGTGACAAGCTGTATGATGGAACTTATAGACTCATGTTCTTCACTCTGTTTGTCATAAGGAATAGTGTGTGTTTCACTGCTACAAAAGGAAACATTGGCAATAGTCTTTGCAAACCATTCCATCGGTATCTTGGAAAAGTCAATACACATTGGGAATACTGGTGCAGAGATTTGAAGTGCATAATATCCTCCATAGCCATGCTCCCAAAGAAAATCTACAAATCCAGACAGGTGTATTGATCCATTATTATAAACACACACATCAAAAAACAGCAGTACGTAGTATAATAACCAATTGCTTAGGTTCAGCATGATTTGCATCCTATGCATCGTTTTTAGTAATAAGTTCCTTCAAACTCAGGGGTGCTTTCTTCTGACTCTGCATAGGTTCAATTTCTAAAACACTCTGAGGCTTAACAAAATACCTTCAGCTAGCTGAAATGCAACCTTTATCTGTTAATTAAACATATAATATTGCCAAGAAGTGTTACCACCTAAACTGTTAGCATTTATTTATTTAACAAAGTTTATTCACCACTTGAATGTAAAGATCTCTAAGCGGTTTACTAAAAACATTAAAGTTACCAATAAAACAACTGGTGGTTCATGACAGATGCTATTGGAGGTCACTGATTCATAGGATTGCCATACGTCATAATCGGCTTGAAGGCACATAACAACAAAATTAAAACATTTTAAAAACAATTTTAAAAGCTACTAACTAAAAAGATTAAAACAGATCAACATCTATGTTTCTGGAAAGGCTTGCCTAAAAATAAATATTTTAAGCAGGTGCCAAAAGGAATACAGTGAAGGCATCTTCCTGATGTCAATAAGCAGGGTACTGTCAAGAATGCCGGGTTTGTTAAGGTTGTTAACTAAAATGGTTCTGTGGCAAGGAATTGTGGGGGGAACATCTTGCCTGAATTAGGCCATCTGGAAGGCCATGAGACTGTCAGTTCTCACAGCTGGAGTCAGTTAATTAGGCAGTGAGTAAGAACACCTGCTTATCAGCCTGAGACTGGTACCTCAAGACCACAGGGCTGGGAAGGTAGAAGAAGCGCATGACAGTTAGGCATGAAAGCTCTGGAAGATTTCATTATCAGAAAGCCCCCTCATTGGCTAATTAATTCCTGGCTGTTGCTGGGCATTTTCCCATAAAAGTAGAACTAGGATTCTGCATCTTCCCCCCCCCAATGTTCCTTGGTGCTACCTGATGTTGGGTTTCCATCTTCCATCTGCTGTCCAGGCTATACATCTCTGGGGACATGTGGAATCATGAAGTTACTCTGCCTGTTTTCCTATAATATGTGAGCATAGAATAAGCTAGGCACATTGTTATTTTTGCTTGTGACTTGAGCTCTCTGCATTTTTTTATTTTACCTAAACCTGGGGGTGTTTGGTTTAAGGCATTGCTTTCCAACCTTTGTAAGCTCAAAAAATTTCATGACGATCCCTATGCTAATTGTAATTTTAGTCTCTGGGCTCATCCAAACGGAGTGGGATAATCCACTTTTTCCATATCCGGTTCGTCATCTGACAGTCCTCACTTTGCCTGTTTGTTTGCTCTTTCCCAATAAAAAAAACCTGCCTTTTTTGCACCCACACACGCAGCGAGAGGACCCGTACTTCTTCTCGTTTTTTCCCAGCTCCGCCCATAACACTCCCCCCTATCAGCCAATTGGTCTGCAAAAATATGATGTAGGCTCCTCTCCTCTTTTGCAACAAAGCACAACAAGGCGCACGTGCTTGAACATACAAGTGCGAAAGTTTGAATTTCCTGATGGTTTGGTAGTAGCGGCTGTAATGGAGTTCCTTGGCGCTCACCACTCTGGAGCAGCGCCGGCCGGGGGGGTGTCTCCAGGTGCCCCTGACCATCCAGAGGGATTGTGGGCAGTGCAAGGGATCAGCGCTTGTAATCGCTGGGCAAATCCCCCCGTAACCCTTGGGCTCATTCACTGCAGGGTTCAGCCCCGGACCATTATGTGGCTCGGCAGCAGAAATGCTGCCCCTGAGGGAAGCAAACAGCCCCCCACACGGGTGGCTGCTCTTGGCTTGGGCAGGGAATGAGGGCAAACAGCCCCACGTGCTGCTGTGTCAATCTGTGCTGAAGCAACCAGCACAGGCTTTGCGGTGTTCCCTCTGATAAAAGAAACATGCAAACCACTTATATACCTATAATAATTCCTATATTTTTGTTTGTTTGTATTTGCAATATATCGCAAACCGACTGTATGTTTTTCTACCTTTAACGTTTCTGGAGATACACATGATTGCAATTCCACTTATTTCTCCAGAACAGCAAGTAATGATGTGTCATGTCTAGGAAGGTAGACCACCAGTCTCTATGGTTGTGGGTGGCTGAGATGCTCTAGCAAACCACTTATATGCCAATAATTCCTGTGGGTTTTTTTGCTTGTATTTGCGATATTTCGCAAAAGGGACTGTATGCTTTTCAGCTCAGCTGGGCTGCGGAGAACCTGCAGGCTGTGGTTGAAATTGACAAGACACAAAGAGAGTAGCCTTGCAGTCAGGAAAGTGAAATTGACTAAGGGTGCATGAGTGTCTGTAATCCAAGAGGAAAGCCTCTATTTCTCTTCTCCCTCGACTCTGGATGCCTGGAAGCAAAGACCAATATGTTCAAGAAGGGCATTTGATGCAGGGGGTGAGGGGTGGGAGGTGGAGGTTAGGCAAAGATAAATATTTTCTCCCTTGAAAAAGTTTACAAACAACCACAATTGCAGATCTCACCCTGAGTGGCTGCCCAGTTTGCAGGCTGGCTAAAAATTAACCGCTGTTGCTGCTTCTGAGCAAATGCGCTTTTTTGCATCTGTGCAGTAGAAGTTGCAGGGGGGAGGCAACACCACATCATTACTCTGATAGGTTCCTTTTTCCCGGGCTTTCCCCGGACATTCGCGCACATGCGCAACAGTGGATATATGTGACTGGCTGAGAATGAGTGAAGGGATATGGGGAACTGCCCAAGAACCGCCCAACAAACGCCCACAGCTGTAAAGTCCACGGTATTGCATCCGTGCGACTGAAGGTACAGCGGATGATTCCCGGTTTAAAAAAGCAAAACTCATGATTCGCAATATTGCAGGAGCGGATTTAACCAAGCGAAAATACGCAAAAGCGCATGGCGTCATATGGACGACAGAAAAATAATGAAAACACAAACCAATCATGTCACACATTTTACAGTCGTCTGGATGAGCCCTCTGTTAACTGGAAAAAATAGGGTGTGGCAAAATCACATCTTCAAGTATCCCTTTCCATTAAAAGCTCCCTACAGACAAGGAGGTGTTGCTTTCTTTTTTTAATGCAAAGGTCCAATCAAATTCTCCCTCCCACTATCTGGAGATTATTATTATTTATTATTATTTATTTAATTTGTATCCCGCGCTTCCTCCCAGCAGGAGCCCAGGGTGGCAAACAAGGCACTAAAAACACTTTAAAACATCATAAAAACAAATCTTAAAATACATTAAGACAAAACAGCGTTAAAAACATTTTGAAAACTTCTTTAAAAGAGTTAAAAACATTATTAAAAAACATATTAAGCAATTCTGACACAGACACAGACTGGGATAGCTCTCAACTTAAAAAGCCTGTTGAAAAAGAAGAGTCTTCAAAAGGTGCCGAAAAGATAGCAGAGATGGCGCCTGCCTAATATTCAAAGGGAGGGAATTCCGCAGAGTAGGTGCTGCCACACTAAAGGTCCATTTCCTATATTGTACAGAACGAACCTCCTGATAACATGGTATCTGCAGGAGGCCTCATCTGCAGAGCGCAGTGATTGACTGGGTATGTAAGGGATAAGACCATCTTTCAGGTATCCTGGTCCTGAGCTGTATAGGGCTTTGTACACCAAAACTAGAACCTTGAACTTGGCCCGGTACTTGGCCCCGAGATGTACAGTCCTGTCTCCCAACACGAGCTAGAGGGAGCCCCCAGCTGACAAAGCATCAAGGCTCCAGCTGACAAAGCATCAAGGCAAGTTAAGCAGCAGAGTGAGAAGAGGGTAAGTAGCACCCATTTATTTCATTATTTAATTGAATTAAAACAGCTCAGAGTAATAAATAATAAGGGCAGCCTAGGATTACCCTGAGCTAGGAGTCAAATCCTGAAAGAACCTATATCTTAGGAGACAGATCCTAGGGGTTGGAAGACTATAGAAAGCTAGTTTTCAACACCACCCTAGTAGGAAAGCTTCAGAGGACACTGTAAACAAGGCTAAATTCAAGTCGGAGAGAAGGGGAAAAAGGGAACTCCACCAATACATACAGGGAGAGAGTCAACTCAGTCTTTGCTAAAAAGGGCAGCATTAGCCTTCCTTAAACACAACCACAAGCTCTGTTTCCCTAGGTTAAAGAAAGGTCAGGCTGTTCTAAGTGGGAAAACAAAAAACAAAAAAGACTCGCCTGGAAGTCGTAGCCCCTTGCTTAGATTAAAAGCAGCCAAAAGCTAGTCTAGTTTGTCCAGGCCAGAGTGCAAGGCACCACTTAAAACTACAGGGGAACTTGCACTGATAAAAGTGGGTGTTGTCAGCAAATAAAATAAAAATAGAGTAAAAGCTAGTTAACCTTTCTTAGTGCTACTAGTCAAAGTCCTTAAACAGCCCCCCCTCACTAAGGAAGGAAGCCTGCCTTTCTGCCTTCAAATGATGGAAGCCTGAGATAATCCTAAAGAGTTAAGCCCCAGCTGATAGTTGAGCCATCAGCCTCAATTAACACATCATTGGCTGGCAGCAGTAGCTGGGAGGGACCAGCCACACATATAAATTCAGACCACCCTAGCAAGAGAGCCTGCTCCATGAGCTAGAGGGAGCCCCCAGCTGACAAAGCATCAAGGCCCCAGCTGACAAAGCATCAAGGGGAGTTAAGCAGCAGAGCGAGTTTGGCAGCAGGGTGAGGAGGCCACGGCCCCCCACTCTGCCCATCTGTTCCCTGACCTCAACTAAACTGCAGTCCCCAACCCATTAACTCCATAAACCTTAAACAAAACTATGCAGGTAAGAAGCCAGCAGGGATGTGGGGGCTTTCCATTGTTTTGCACTGCCTGTAGCATGTATAACTGTCTGCCTGTTAGACAGAAGTCATGGGTGTGCTCTTGGTGCAATGAGCTCCTGGCTCTCCAGGAACGACTTCATTTCCTTGAGGCCAAGGTGGCTGACCTGGAAAAGCTGAGAGAGGCAGAGCGGTGTGTGGATGAGGCCTTCAGGGATGCTATAGCTGTGTCCCACTGCAAGGATGATAGCTCTCCTGCTATCGTGGAGAACGATGGTCTCAGGGAAGAAGAGCATCCAGCGGAGGAAGAGGGAAACGATCCCTTAGAAGGGACGCATTCCTTGGGGGATGAGCAGCTATCCTCTCGTGCCATGGATATATCTCCGGGGGGGTGGAGGGATCCTTGTAGTGGGTGATTCGATCATTAGGAACATAGACAGTGGGGTGTGTGATGGGCGTGTAGACCGCAAGGTGATTTGCCTGCCTGGTGCGACGGTTGCTGATATCGCCCGTCGTTTAGATAGTTTGGTAGACAGTGCTGGGGAGGAGTCAGTGGTCGTGGTGCACATTGGCACCAATGACATGGGGAAATGCAGCCGTGAGGTCCTGGAAGCAAAATTTAGGTTGCTAGGTAGGATGCTGAAAGCCAGGACCTCCAAGTTGGTTTCCTCTAAAATGCTACCAGTTCCATGCGCAGGACCAGCCAGACAGGCACAGCTTTGTAGTCTCAATGCATGGATGAGACAGTGGTGTCGGGAGGAGGGGTTTGGATTTGTTAGGCACTGGGGAACATTTTGGGACAAGCCGGGCCTGTACAAAAGGGACGGGCTCCACTTGAACCAGAATGGAACCAGACTGCTGGCACTTAAAATTAAAAAGGTGGCAGAGCAGCTTTTAAACTGACTGAGGGGGGAAACCCGACAGGAGCTGAGAACGGTCCGGTTCGGAATAAACCTCCCCCCTGGGATAAAAACCAAAGAAATGATGAAATTTTAAAAGGGGTAGGCCTAGAAGTAGGCATTGTGAGAGCAGGGGCACAGGATATAAATTCAGAAGAGCAAAATTACCACAGGCCAAACCACAAGTGCCAAAGACACTTGAAGAGAGACACTGCTTACAAGTGCCTGTACGCTAATGCTAGGAGCCTGCGAACCAAGATGGGAGAACTGGAGTGCTTGGTCTTAGAGGAGAGCATTGATATAGTGAGCATAACGGAGACCTGGTGGAATGGAGAAAACCAGTGGGATACGGTTATCCCTGGATATAAACTATATCGGAAGGACAGGGAAGGACGTATTGGTGGCGGAGTCGCTCTATACGTGAAAGAAGGCATTGAATCCAGCAAGCTCGAAACCCCAAAAGAGGCAGACTCCTCCACAGAATCGTTGTGGGTGGTGATACCATGCCCCAGGAGGGACTTAATACTGGGAAAGATCTATCGGCCCCCTTATCAAAATGCTCAAGGAGATCTTGAGATGAGATATGAAATTGAGGAAGCATCCAAACTAGGAAATGTGGTAGTAATGGGTGACTTCAACTACCCGGACAAAGACTGGCTGCATATGTGTTCCAGCCACGACAAAGAAGCAAAATTTATAGATATTCTAAATGACTATGCCCTAGACCAGTTGGTCATGGAACCGACCAGAGGGACGGCAACCCTGGACTTAATACTTAGTGGGGACCGGGACCTGGTGCGTGATGTAAGTGTTGTCGAACCGATTGGGAGCAGTGACCATCGTGCTATTAAATTAAACATACATGTAAATGGCCAATTGCCAAGAAAATCCAACACGGTCACATTTGACTTCAAAAGAGGAAACTTCACAAAAATGAGGGGATTGGTAAAAAGAAAGCTGAAAAACAAAGTCCAGAGGGTCACATCACTTGAAAATGCTTGGAAGTTGTTTAAAAACACTATATTAGAAGCTCAACTGGAGTGCATACCGCAGATCAGAAAAGGTACCACCAGGGCCAAGGAGATGCCAGCATGGTTAACGAGCAAAGTCAAGGAAGCTCTTAGAGGCAAAAAGTCTTCCTTCAGAAAATGGAAGTCTTGTCCGAATGAAGAAAACAAACAGGAACACAAACTCTGGCAAAAGAAATGCAAGAAGACAATAAGGGATGCTAAAAAAGAATTTGAGGAGCACATTGCTAAGAACATAAAAACCAACAACAAAAAATTCTATAAATACATTCAAAGCAGGAGACCATCTAGGGAGGCGATTGGACCCTTGGATGATAAGGGAGTCAAAGGTGTACTAAAGAACGATAAGGAGATTGCAGAGAAGCTAAATGAATTCTTTGCATCTGTCTTCACAGTGGAAGATATAGAGCAGATCCCTGAACCTAAACTAACATTTGCAGGAAGGGATTCTGAGGAACTGAGACAAATAGTGGTAATGAGAGAGGAAGTTCTAGGCTTAATAGACAATATAAAAACTGACAAATCACCAGGCCCGGATGGCATCCACCCGAGAGTTCTCAAAGAACTCAAATGTGAAATTGCTGATCTGCTAACTAAAATATGTAACTTGTCCCTCAGGTCCTCCTCCGTGCCTGAGGACTGGAAAGTGGCAAATGTAACGCCAATCTTCAAAAAGGGATACAGGGGGGATCCCGGAAATTACAGGCCAGTTAGCTTATCTTCTGTCCCTGGAAAACTGGTAGAAAGTATTATTAAAGCTAGATTAACTAAGCACATAGAAGAACAAGCCTTGCTGAAGCAGAGCCAGCATGGCTTCTGTAAGGGAAAGTCCTGTCTCAGTAACCTATTAGAATTCTTTGAGAGTGTCAACAAGCATATAGATAGAGGTGATCCAGTGGACATAGTGTACTTAGACTTTCAAAAAGCTTTTGACAAGGAACCTGACCAAAGACTTCTGAGGAAGCTTAGCAGTCATGGAATAAGAGGAGAGGTCCTCTTGTGGAAAAGGAATTGGTTAAGAAGCAGAAAGCAGAGAGTAGGAATAAATGGACAGTTCTCCCAATGGAGGGCTGTAGACAGTGGAGTCCCTCAAGGATCGGTATTGGGACCTGTACTTTTCAACTTGTTCATTAATGACCTAGAATTAGGAGTGAGCAGTGAAGTGGCCAAGTTTGCTGACGATACTAAATTGTTCAGGGTTGTTGAAACAAAAAGGGATTGCGAAGAGCTCCAAAAAGACCTCTCCAACTGAGTGAATGGGCAGAAAAATGGCAAATGCAATTCAATATAAACAAGTGTAAAATTATGCATATTGGAGCAAAAAATCTTAATTTCACATATACGCTCATGGGGTCTGAACTGGCGGTGACCGACCAGGAGAGGGACCTCGGGGTTGTAGTGGACAGCACGATGAAAATGTCGACCTAGTGTGCGGCAGCTGTGAAAAAGGCAAATTCCATGCTAGGGATAATTAGGAAAGGTATTGAAAATAAAACAGCCGATATCATAATGCCGTTGTATAAATCTATGGTGCGGCTGCATTTGGAATACTGTGTACAGTTCTGGTTGCCTCATCTCAAAAAGGATATTATAGAGTTGGAAAAGGTTCAGAAGAGGGCAACCAGAATGATCAAGAGGATGGAGCGACTCCCTTACGAGGCAAGGTTGCAGCATTTGGGGCTTTTTAGTTTAGAGAAAAGGCAGGTCAGAGGAGACATGATAGAAGTGTATAAAATTATGCATGGCATTGAGGAAGTGGATAGAGAAATGTTTTTCTCCCTCTCTCATAATACTAGAACTCATGGACATTCAAAGAAGCTGAATGTTGGAAGATTCAGGACAGACAAAAGGAAGTACTTCTTTACTCAGCGCATAGTTAAACTATGGAATTTGCTCCCACAAGACGCAGTAATGGCCACCAGCTTGGATAGCTTTAAAAGAAGATTAGACAAATTCATGGAGGACAGGGCTATCAATGGCTACTAGCCGTGATGGCTGTGCTGTGCCACCCTAGTCAGAGGCAGCATGCTTCTGAAAACCAGTTGCTGGAAGCCTCAGGAGGGGAGAGTGTTCTTGCACTCGGGTCCTGCTTGCGGGCTTCCCCCAGGCACCTGGTTGGCCACTGTGAGAACAGGATGCTGGACTAGATGGGCCACTGGCCTGATCCAGCAGGCTCTTCTTATGTTCTTAACACCAGCGGGTTACACTGTTGGACTAAGATCCAGGTTCAAATTCCCACCTAGCCATGAAGCCCACTGGGTGACCTTGGGCCAGACACAGTCTCTCAGCCTGACCTATCTCACAGGGGCTATGTAAGGGGAAAATGGAAAGGGAGGGGATCCATATGCACCACCTTGAACAAGTTAAAGGAAAGATAGGATATAAATGCAATACTAATTGATTAATTAAATAAATACATTTCACCTGCAGTAGGTGGACCCCAGCCTCAGCCAGCCTGCTGAGCTTTAAAATAATAAAAATCATGAAGCAGCAATGTGATCATGGTGGGGAGGCTACATTGCAAAGACAAAAGGGTGGATAGACTGAGGAGGAGGGTTTAGTGCTTTTAGGCTTTGGGATGATCATCAGAACTGATGACTTGATTAGCATGCACTTGTGGAATGACAGCAAAGCAGAAGACAGATCAGCGTGCGCTCACACTTGCCTCTCCTGCAAGCATGCATGCATTTGGGCACTTGGGGGGGGGAGGCCTTCAACTGCTGCAGCATCTTGGAGACAGAGACTGGGGGATGGAGTGTAGGTGGAAGAAAGAGGGGATACTGACACACACATTTAGTCTCAGAGACAAGGGGAGAGCAAGTCCTGAACATCCCCACTGCTTCTTGGCTCCATCTGGGCTAAAAGTGAGATCTGGGTGGCCTCACAAATAAAAATAATTTTTAAAAAAAGATGGCAACAAAGCAGGACCAAGAAAGGCAGGCAGGAGGAAAGCAGCCTTTCCTTGCAGCCTTACTACCTTTGCTTCATGAAAAGCCCTCTCCTCTCATTCTGACCAAGGGCATCGTCAACAACAAGGAGACAGGAGTATGAGGAGATGGGAGTCAGCAATAGTAAACCCTTCTTCTTCCTGGTAGCTCCACCCTCAGCCTCCTTTGGCGTCTGCCACATGTTTTAGAGGCAGATGCCTGCCCTCGGCATGCCTGAAAGACACTCTGCCACTTCCTCAAAAGTCCCCTCCTTATTTGGAACAACGGGGAGGTGTAGTCTGTTGCGGCAGTGGGGAGCAGACAGCATCCAGGGAATGAGAACATTTTTACAAAAATTAATAAATAATTAATTTCTTTACTGTTTGCAGCCCCCCTGGATTACTTTGGGGGGGGGCTGGGGGTCATGGCCGCCAGGTTGGGAATCACTGGTTTAAGGAATTATTTTGCTGATATATTTTTGCACTTATATTTTATTCTAATAAAGCTACCTCTTATTTACAAATGTGTGTTCCTTTCAGGGGAAATTTGGCTCTGGATCCAGCACCTGGGCCATTTAGCCACAGACTACCTTATAGTTGGGTATTTTGCTTTAAGGCTCCAAGACACAGAGTACATCTTTGGCTCTTGTCTTTTGGAATCCTTGGCAGGTCTATTTCTGGCACTTTGGGTTTGCCCTTGGCCCAGAGTGGGTGACCAGGTTTAAGGGGTGGTGGCAGTCTACCTATCTTGCAGGGTTGATGTTGGTTTAACTCAACCCTGGTAAAGGAAGCACGGGTTGTACCTGGCTGGGATCAATTTCCCTGGAATTGGGAGTTGACCCCACAGTGAGAATTCTTTATAGTTGCTGACACACTAAAAGAACAATTTCTTACAAGTACAGAAGAGTAATATGTGGCACCTGTAACAGTGCCTGTTCTGCAGAGTGAAGTGATTGAGTGGAAAAATATGGGGTAAGTAAACTAGTCCCAAGTTGTTAAAGCCTTTATATATTAGTAGTAACACCTTGAATTTAGTCCAGTAAGAAATTGGAAACCCGTGCAAATCTTTGAGCAGAGGTGTTATATGCTGACATGGTCTCACCGCTGTCAGCAATCTGGCTGCAGCATTCTGCTGCATAAAGTGCAGTTTCTGGGTCAAGTTCAAGGGAAGCCCCACATAGAGTGCATTGCAGTAATCCAGTCTTGAACTCACCAGTGCCTGAACAAAAAGTAGGAACCCCATAAAAGAAAAGAAATATCTAGCCTCAGCTTTGTTATTCTCCTCATTCTCTGACTTCCTCTATGCTAATCTGTTACAAAAGCCTCATTTTAACCTCATTCCCTTGTCAGAGCAAGGAGGGTCCATTAATTACCCTAGTGCTCTAGAAGTTGATGTCATTGTTCCTCCCCTGGAAAAAAAAGTCCTGAAAATGCTTTCCCCTCTGCTATACTGCTGGTTTGGAAGCTGAGGACCTGGAGTTTCTGCACAGAGTCAGGGCCGGTTCTAAAGGGCGGCCAGGTTGGGCACTGGCCAGAGGGCCCTGGAGCTACAGGAGCCCCTGAGGGGTCCTCCGCTCCCCTTCCGCGATCCACGCCCCCTCACGGCCCCCCCTTACCTATCAGCCAGCTTTTTAGCATTGCCCTTAATGAAGATGGTGGCCGCAGCTTCCCTAAGGTACTGAAGCTGCTGCTGCCATCTTAGTTGATGGCAGAGATGTACACGCATAGCGCACACGTGTGCCATCAACAAAGATGGCGGCAGAGGCTTCATTCCCCTTAGGGAAACTGTGGCCGCCATCTTCATTAAGGGCAATGGTAAAGACTAGACAGGTAGGGGGGGCATGGGGGTACGTGTGGGGGGGGCGTGTGCATGCATGTATGCATGCACGCGCACACCCACCCACCCACTGGGGGCCAGGGCAAGCTGATGCCCAAGGGCCCCTGCATGCCTAGAGCCGGACCTGCACACAGTAATATAGGCTAGTAATAATCTGATGATTCCAAAAATCATACAACTCACTCAGGTAAGAAACATGGGAGAACTAAATGTAACTCATCTTGGAATGTCCACTTGACCCAAGATTATTCTGGACAGTCCAAGTAATTCACAAAGATATTTGATTACAAACAGTAAAAATTGGGAAGGGAACAGGTGTTCTGCCCTACTGCTTTGCTATCATGTAAGTCTCTGATGATAATTCTGGAAAAATTAGGAAGAAATATAACCCACCCACCACATTTGTAGTGTGAATATGACCTCTGGCAGGATTTCCTTTTAAAATATTATAATAATTAAAGTAGAACACCTTAATTCATAATTGATCCCTCCATCCATCAATTTTGCTTTGTATTCTATTCACCAAATTTCACCTCTTTGCAAAGATCTAACAATGTATTTGGTATTCATAGTTTATTGCAATATGTTTTACATATATGAATAGATGGTTGTAAATGCTGAAGCACTGACCTTCAGCATTTGATCTGTCCTTGCCACTTACATAATTCCTGTGGTACTGTTTCTTATGGACAGAAAGACTTAAGAAAGAAATTACCCAGCAGTACATGAGCTGGATCAATTTCACTCCATCATCCAGTGAAAAATTCTGGAGACTGTCTGGACCAAAATCTTGATATTTGTTGTACTACATAGCTCCACCCTCCAATTTATACTGAAAATGAACATGGAAAAGGTATGATATGGCATGATAAAGCTATGAATGATCATGTCCAATTTGATTGATTTGCAGGTTTCTTTTTGTACAAGCCCCTTGATGCTAAATAATAAAACTTCCAAGCATGTACATTTTTAATAGCTGGAGGGGGAGCTGCATGCTGACATCTCAGAAATAATTAATAACTTGTTTTTTAAAGGGGAGGAAATTCAGTATAAACCAAGAAGATAAATACTAAAGTAAAAAATTCTGAAGGAGCAGGAGGAGGCAGCAAATATTTTATAGACCTGTTAAGAGCCTTTTAACAGCTTTAAAAATGTCATACATCACACAGCATCTTTTAGCACCAGTACTTCCTTTGTTACTAGAGAGGCAGGACTGAAACTTTATTTGAAAGGACAAGCTACTAACAACAAACTTATTCACAATTTTTTTTCAGTTACTTGGCCATATCATGAGAAGTGGACTACACAGGCAATGCTAAAGCCAACTGGTTGCAGAGCAGGTAAGTTTTCCCCAGTCTGTCATATAGGTTGGATTTGGTCATAGTGCAAAACCATGGTTTCTCTGACTTAACTCTGGTTGTTTTGAATATCCAAACAAACCACAAATTTAAAGCAGAGCCATTTACCTTGACTTAATAAGCCAGGATATGCATGAGCTCCGTCCACCTGCACTGTCCATTAATCAGGTTGAAGGAAAAATACATTTTAGCTACATGAGCTGTTTCATTTTCTAGCCACTCATCTCTGACCTCTCTGTAGCCATGTGAACAGTGGGAGGGAAGCAACACAACAAACTGGAATTATGCCAGGATACAGATGCAACAACAAACCACAGTTTATGAACATTTTGTGACCTGCATGTTCCTCCTTTTCTTTGTTTCTCCTTTCCATGTGAGCAGGAAAATAAACCAGGAAACTGTTGTTAACCATCACTTAAGTGGTTAATTGTAGCTTGTATGAGCTGGCAAGTGATCACAGAGGTGCAAACATTTCCACACATTCAGCTCCAAATCCTCAGGAAACTGGAGGCGGGAACATGCTTGGTGTGCTGCCGTCACTTGCCAGCCCAGCCTACTGATAATCGGAGAGACTATGTTAGTGCAGTGGAGGCTGGTAGAATGTAAACCTGGTGGGGTGCCTATGAGATCATGCACACGGAACCTATGAGGTCCCCATCCTCCTTCTGTGCAAAGAAACAGTGGACACTTAAGCAGTACAGTTCTACAAATATTCACAGTGGCGGCTCGTACCCACTAGACTTGGTGGGCCTGCTATGGGGGTGTGGCCAATGAGGTCATAGCCACCTGCTTTTTTCTCCCCAGTCCTCCTCCCTTGCAAACATACTGTGGACACAAGCATTGCAGTTTTACAAATCATTCATTCATTGGCAATCACTCATGGCTGAGTAAGATTGTCTTCCAGGGTAAGGTCTTCAACAGTGGGTCCGTAAGTGACTGTGGAGGCCAATTCTGGATCCACACAGCCTCCCACAGTGAGGACATAGGTTTCCAGAAGGAAGATGGTCACAATGAGGATTTGCTTGACGTGCCTTCCACTTAGCTCGTTTGTCCCTTTCGCCCTGTACTCATGCTTCTTCAAAGTCCATAGCACCTTGGGGTTTTTTGATGTTAAGCGAGAGGCCAAGCTTTTCATGCTGCTGCAAAGACATTTAGGATAGTTTGAAGATCTTCCTCTGAATGTGCAGAGACTACATTATCATTGGCATATTGAAGTTCTACGACAGAGGTTGTAATTACCTTAGTTTTAGCTTTTAGCCTGCTGAGATTAAAAAGAATGCCCTCAACTGCAGAACAGGCAGAGGATAACAATGTGTATGTTACAATGGCTGTGAAGGCGGATGAAGGCTGCAGCAGATAAAAGACTTCCAGTCGTCGTGGTATCCATGCCATTGGATCAAAGCCTTTTTCTGTCAAGATTATGTGTTGATCGTCGTGCACCGATCTCCCCACATAAAACAAATTCACGCACAGGCGTCTTCCAACCAAACCAAAAGTCCCATGGCGATTGGTGAATGGTGATGGGGGCAGGACTGTGAAATCCGGGAGCCCTTAGTCATGGACCGGCACATGGGCGGTGGATACAGACTCAGTCATCCTGGCTCAAGGACTGAGGCAGTTGAGTAGTTCGGAAGCTATATCCACAACTGAGCAGTCCTATTCAGGATCCACTCTGCTCACCCTGTATAGTTTTACAAATAGTACCTAACTAAACAGTAAAGTGTCTTACTGTGGTTCAGAAGGGGTCCCTGCTGCCACAGCAGCTTTTCAGATGGGAGAAAAATTCTGCAGCCTCCACCTGTTCTGGTTCTTTCCCTAGCCTCCTCCTTTGCAAAAAATAGTGGACACTTTAAACTTGAATTTTTAATAATACTGAGCACCTAACAGAGCTTTAGTCCTATGCTCGCTCTCATGAGTATGCACACAGAGAAGTCATATCTCCGCAACAGTGAACAGAAACCTAGATCTCTGCTCATTCATGAATGCTCTCCCAATCCTGTTACACACACACACACACACACACACAAAGTAAGTGACTTGCTGGCAACTCACATTTAGAAGGCACTACAAAAGGCCTTAGTCCTATGCTTGCTGTCATGAGTAAGTCCCAAAAAATACTGTGGAGGTTTACTTACTTCTGAATAAGATGAAGAGGATTGTGTTAGTAACCACCAGTGCTTGTAAAATTC
Source organism: Rhineura floridana (assembly GCF_030035675.1). Classification (NCBI taxonomy): domain Eukaryota; kingdom Metazoa; phylum Chordata; class Lepidosauria; order Squamata; family Rhineuridae; genus Rhineura; species Rhineura floridana. The sequence continues at coordinate 171,179,480 of NC_084483.1, read as the reverse complement.
ATTTTAGAAGGAACAAAATAGTTCAGGTCAAGTTCATCCAAATGCACTTTTAATTCATAATGAGTTCTGCCTGCCACACACAAGGCACAAGAGTGCTGCTCTCCCCCAGTGCCAACCCTAAACCATGCAAAGAACTCAAGTGAATAGTAAAAAGAAAAGGTACATTTGGGTAACTTGATAATATATTTTTAAATTAAAACATATTTAAAATGAGTATCTGTGATTGTATACATGTAATGGTTAGAGTGTTGCACTAGTACCTGGAAGACCAGGGTTCAATTCTACACCCACTTAAATGAACACAATGGGGCTTGCTTCTAGGTAAAATGAATAGGATTTTGTTAATTACTACAGCTAAATCATACCTCCTCCTTGGTGTGAGATTATGTGTCACAGCAAATATTTAGGAATATTATGTTTTATTTAAACTATGTCTGGCTTATTCTCTGGTATGCAGAAAGAACCTCCCTGATCTGAAGCAGTGTATTCAAGCATGATGGATAATAGTCATTGGCTAAAGACTTTGAGTATTTTTTTAAAAATAAATAAAACCAATCCTGTAAACTGTAAGCTCCTATTGCTCAGATAAAAAGATATGGCAGGTGGGAAAAACAAAAAGTCAAAATATTAGAAAAAATGAATATTTCACACCATATGATAAATTCTAAATACTTTAGCAGGAAGCTCCACAAGTTCTCCAGGATTCAACTAGTGGAGGAACTCAGACATTCACACAAGGTACCTCAAAGTTTCTTGGTTTTTTTTAATAAAAGCAGCAATTTGCTCAAAACTCAAAATTCCTTCTCCTTTTGATCAACCACATCTACACAGGTTACATCTCCTTACCCAAAGTGAAATTGGGGCTGGATGTGTGCAACAACCCCACACATGCCCTACTAACTGGATTGCCAGGATGTCTGCTTTCAGCTACTCTGCTGCTCTCTTCTACATCCCCATTATGAAAGACAGTCCTGGGCTCAGAAAGGAAATAAACATCTGGTCCTCTTGAAAGTACTGCTAAGCTTTTTGTTTTAATTAAAGTAATTATAATAAGTTCTTGCTCTTATCGCTAATGGGAGTTAATTATCTTGCATAAACCCGTATCAAATATTCAGATACTTCAAATAAATAAAAATAATGTTATGGGATTGAAGGATGAGATAGATTATTATAAGAGTCCCCTTCAAGTCTGTAATTTTGTATCTAAAATTAGAATATGCAAGCAAGAAACCTGCTGTACTGGTCAGACTAGTTTCCTTTGTTAAACTAGACTGTGAGTTCATGGATTTATTGAATGGTCAATCTGCATATCCAAAGGAACTCTTTTCAGAGGAGAGGCCCTCCTCCTCCCATCTTGGAACCAAGGAGAGGCTTGTGTTTTTAGTCTAGTCAGGAGAAGCTGGACACTAGGAAGACACAGAGAAGCCTGTTCTCTGCACTGTTCTCTCCAGGGTGACTCCCTAAAAGCCTGGTGGAAAAGCAAGTTCTGTTGAACTGTTAATGCTTTGAACCCTTCCATCTTAAACTCAGGTTGTGAATATGTGTAAATAAGCCATATCTCAGAAAGGCATCACTGTTTTTTCTTTCCAAGGAAACCAAACCCTGGGTAAGCACAGAAGCCCCTGGAAGTCTCGCACTGCTTGGAGATTGGGGTGGCATGCAACAATAAATTGTAAAGGTCCAGTCGAGCCCAGTCCATTCTGTGGACAGCTTGACACCATGAATCTGCTGTCCCTCCCACCCTGACAATAAAAATGGTCCAGTCCAGATCCATCCCACGAAACCAGACTTTCCCCACCCCCACTTATGATGCCAGCAAAACTGTTTTTAGAGGCAGTTTGCCACCAAGAATCTTTTCCCGCCTCACACTGACAATAAAAAGGCCCAGCCCAACCCATGAAGGGCTACATTCTCACCACCACTAGTACCACCTTATGATGCCAGCCAAACATTTTTAGAGGCAATTTTCCATGAAGAATCTCCTTTCCCATCTATCACCCCCTACAGTAAATAGGGCCCAGTCCAGCCTATGAAGAAACCAGATCCCTCCCCACACACACACACCTTACGATGCTAGCCAAACATATTGGGGGACAATTTGCCCCCAAGAATCTCCCTTTCCCCCCAACTATAAAAAAAGATCCAGTCTGGCGCATGAAGAAACCAGATTCCCCACCACCCAATTATGATTTAGCCAAATATTTTTAGGGGCTATTTGCCACCAAGACTCTTTTCCCATCTCTCCCCCCTATAACAAACAGGGCCTAGTCCGGTCTATGAAGAAAGGAGGGGGCAGTAACTCAACCTTCACAGAAGAGCAACAAGCAATTTATAAATGCATGCATCTGATTGGCTCAGATTCAAATGCATGCCTCTGAGCAAAGGGGAGGCTCTTCGGCATCTGGCCCTAATGCTATGGAATTTCTGAGGCATTTCTGAAGGACATCTCTAATTGTCTAATTCTATAGGAAATAAAATGGAAGTGCTAAAGGACCCTGCCCTTCCTAAGTCACTCCTACTATAATGTATTGTTGCTATCACCCCTGGAGACAGGAGTGAGAGCATAGCAATGGTTGTGATTGGCTGTGCTATCCAGAGATGATTGGCCAGAACAAAAGATGGATAGAAACAAGTCCAGAGTGTCTCTAAATTTAAGGCAATGTATTGAATATGAATGTAAGGAACAGAGAAGGAACTGGGGTATAGGTTTGGGGCTTTAGGCAGGGCCGGTTTATCCATTAGTCTTAGTAGGCTGAAGCCTAGGGCCCAGGAGCTCTTGGGGGCTCATGATCCATGGAAGCAGGACAGGAGCCGCGGATCGCGGGACAAGAGCTTCCGAACCGCCTGCTATCCCCCCGCTTCACTTACCTTTTTCTCCGCTGTTTTTTGTGGTTTGCCATCAATCAAGATGGCAGCCGAGGTTTCCCTAAGGGGCTGAAGCCTCTGCCGCCAACTTGGTTGATGGCACGCATGCGTGCTACATGCGCACATTGCTGCCATCAACCAAGATGGTGGCAGAGGCTTCAGCTCCTTAGGGAAACCTCGGCCGCTATCTTGATTGATGGCAAACCTCTGTGCGCAATGCGCACAGCCGCAAAAAAAGCGGAAAGGTAGGTGAAGCGGGGGGGATGGGATGGGATGGGATGGGACGGCGGGCGGCTCAGAATCAGCCAAAAACAGAGAGGTGAATGCCCAAGATGAATATGGCCCAGTAATTCTCTTGAGCATTGTCCTAAACAGTAACAAGCTTTGTGATGCAGCCAAGCGCGCAGGAGGACTATGTTTCAGGCCAACTCACGTTTAGCAAATAAATGCTAAAAACTCAGATTTCCATAAGCAAAAGGTTTGACATGTAGTTATAAATTCTTGATCTATTTTTTATTATTAATTATTACTTAAATTTATTACCTGCCCTTCAGCCAGAGGTCCCAGGGTGGGTTACAACAGTTTTAAAATACATCATTAAAAACAATTAAAACAACTTAAAATCACAACATCACAACAAAGTAGGGTGGGTCCTAAAAATATACATCTCAGGTGTCAAAGGCCAGGGTAAAGGTGTGTGTCTACAGCATTTGCTGAAAACTATACAGTGAAGTTGCTAAACGCACCTCGGTGGGTAGTTCCACAACATAAGGGCTGCCACAGAGAATGCCCTCTTTCAGGCTGCCAGCCCCTAAACTTCTGAGGGTGATGGAACTACCAAAAGGGTCCCCTCTGCTGATCTCAACACCTGAGGTGGTCTGTAGGAAAGGAGGTGGTCTTTCAGATATTTGGGATCTAAGTCATTAAGGACTTTAAAAACTAGTGTGAGCACCTTGAATTGGGCCTAGAAACAAACAGGCAACCAATGCAGCTATTTTAGAATAGGGGTATATGAGTTCTTAGGGAACCCCAGATAGTTATCTAGCTGCTGCATTTTGGACCAATTGAAGTTTCTGCGTTGTCGTCAAGGGCAGCACCAGATAGAGCATATTGCAATAATCCAGTCTGGAAGTGACCAGAGCATGGAGTACTGTGGCCGAGTCATCTCTGTCCAAAAGGGGCAAAAGCTAGAAAAAGGCACCTGAGCCTCAAGAGATAATGTTGGATCCAGGAGTAACCCCAAGCTGCTGATCTGCTTCTTCCAGGGGAATGCAACCCCATCCAGAACAGGCCATCTCCCCACCTTCCAGACATGAAAACTCTGGACACATAACAGCTCTGTCTTTTCAGGATTCAGCCTCAATTTATTGGCCCACATGCAGCTTATCATCCTCCAAACACCAGTCCAACACCTCAACTTGCCTCTCCCAATTCAGAACAGAGAGACAGAGCTGGGTGTCATCTGCATATTGATGGCACTCACTTCAAATCTCTTGATGACAGCTCCCAGTGGCTTCATATAGATGTTAAATAGCATGCGGGACAAGATGGAACCCCGAGGAACACCACATAACAGTTCGCATGGTGCTGAACAATAGCCTCCAAAAACTACTTTTGGGGATCAACTCTGGAGGTATGAACAGAACAGTGCCCCAACCTCCCTGAGAAGCTCCAGAAGGATACCACAGTCAACAGTATTAAAAGCCACTGAGAGAACAAGGAGAATGAACAAGGTTGCACTCCCCCTATCTCTCTCCCGCTTGATGTCAGAAGTTTCAAACCTGCTCTTCGTGGGTACAAAAAGAGGAATAGAGAGGAGGACAGAATGTGAGTCCTAGTCTTGCTGTAGACATCTGTTACATCTGAACTATATTTGGACTCATATCAGTCCCAACCCCCATGTAATAAATCTTAAGTTCTGTATACGGATCCAAGCAAGTAACACTGCTGTATCCGGCTTGTCAGATGAGTTCAGTCTCTTGCATATGTTTTGTGGCCACAACTAGCTTGGCTACATGGTATCATGTGAAATAAATAATACCCTTGAGAGTTCGTGCATTCACACCATTTTCTGCTGTCTCATTACATTTTGCTGCTGGTGTCCTCCAAACTCAGACATGAACGATGTGGCAATGGGGTCCCCTCAGGATCTCAACATGGCAGCGAGAAGATCGCGCAGTTCTGATTACAAAAGATGGACACATTTGAGAGGAAAATAGCACTACCATGCACATTCTGTTCAGAAACCTTATGAAGAAAATACTCAGGTAAAAATGCAGGAGAAACAATAAGATACTATGTCTTGTTCATGCTTTGGGACACTGTATGTAGGACACAGAGATATTATCTAACCCAAGGGCTATAATGGCTGTATATCTTCAATGACCAAGAAATAATCCATAATTGACATTTAAGGGTGTAATCCTAAACTGATTTACCTGGAAGTATGCCCCATTGAATTAAATAGGACTTACTTCTGAGTAGACATGGTTAGGAATGCATTTTAACAATTTAAACTGTATACATTAATTCATCTGAATGTGGAATTATTATGGCCAAGGGATTATTTAAAAGGAATCGTTATTTAAAAGGGTGTTTTTGTGTGTGTGTGTTTTTAAAGGTTGCAGTGATAGTTCAAGTTCTTGGGTGACTATATAATAGTTTTTTTTTCTTTCCTTTCTTTTAAAAATAGCAACCAGTAGATGCTAATGATAACTTTTCACTACCATGTATATATGCCATCTTGAGCCAATTGGCAAGCTATGACATTTAACAGACCACAGAATTCTGTAATAATACTACCACCACCACCAAAACAAGAGGCACAGTAAATAAATAGGTCCCCTTTTCCTCACCCAAACTAATGTACCTGATGAGGTTTCACACAAGATATCATTTACGAGTGTAGCTATGAGGACTGTATACCAAATGATTTTGTTCAGACCCTGCTTCATCATGTTGGAAAGGGGCCGATTTGGCTCCCACTGCTCTTCCTATCTGAAGAACTCCCTAGTGCAGGGGTTGTCAACATGGTGGCTTTCAGGTGTTGGACTACAACTCCCATCATCCCTGTAAATCGGCTATGCTAGTTGGGGCTGGTGGACTCCAGTTCAACAACATCTACAGTCCAATATGGAATCATGTACATCATGTACAGCTGTCCCATGGGAGGCATTACTTGGCACATGCAACATCAGGATAAGGCTACTCAGCATGGCCCTGCTGACATCGTGGACTTATACCTCCTGAATAGGGTTTCTCTTTCCCTCTATATAGCACTTCCAGTAGTACATTCTATTAATTTTTGCTTACATCAAAAAGTACAAATCTGCAATTACTTTTTGGCTAACTAATGTCTGAAAAGGAATTTGCAAAGCTACTGTGATATCACAGAAGCTGAGAAATGTGGAAAGGGATATATATGAAGAACACAGAAAATGTAGTTTCCTCCTTTCAACAGATTTGTAGTTCAGATGGTTGCCTATTAAATTTGAAAGAATGTGAGGCACTTTTTGCCAGAAATAGAAAATAGAGCCCATCTGGGTGGGCAGTTTCACTGGATTCTCACTACAGAAGGCTCAGAGAGAACCTTGGAATGGAGCATTGTACTTCAGACACAATAAAAGATCCTGTTTTTAACCTATGAAGTCTGAAATGTCTAAGCCAGTAGTTCCCAAACTTTTTTTCTCATGGACCACTTGAAAATTGCTGAATTCTTGGTGAACCGCTTAATGATTTTTCTGCTTGTTGTAGCAATTCTAATGCACTGTGTTAGATGTGGCATGGTTTTAACTGTATTTTTTTTACAGAATGTCATGGACCATCTGAACAAAGTCATGGACCACTGATGGTTTGCAGACCGCAGTTTGGGAACCCCTAGCACATGATACTGAATTCATATTGAAACATGAACCACATGAAAACACCAGGAAAAAAATAGCTCTTAATGGCTTAATGCCAAAATTCATGTGAGAATCAGTCTTTAGTGATAGTTAGTCAATAGTATTTGGAATAGAACTGGCCCTTCCATTAGGCTGAGTGAGGTGGCCACCCCAGACAGTGGATGCTGGGCATCAATGAGGAGGATAGAGCTGGGTTTGCCACACGTCCTACCCTGTGTCCCCTAAACGGTGAAAGGTGCTGTCCCACCACCAGTTTTGGAGTGCGTATGTATATGTATATCCCACCTTTATAAAAATGTTCAAAGAAGCTAAAAAAAGAAAAAGACAGCTTTGTGGATGATTATGCCAGAAAATGGACAGAGGGACTACAACCCTATCCATTCTCCTGGACACACAGCAGCATTTGAGACCACTGACCATGATATCGTCTGGGACCATCTATCTCAGTTGGGCTTGGGAAGCAGAGTGCTTCAGTGGTTTGGGCCTTCCTTGAAGATCAGTTTCAGACAGTAATGTTGGGAGACTTTTGTATATTTTATTTATAAAGGTATTTATATAACACCATATCATAAAATATTAGGGTGGTACACAACAATATGTACACAATAAAACATTTTTAAAAAGTTAAAATCACCACTAAATGACTAGCCAATCAAGAATGCTTTAAGCCATTGCATAGACCTGTTGGCATAAAAAGATCTTCAAGAGACACCTGAAAATCAAAAGTGAGAATGTCTGCTGAATCTCTGCAGGAAGATTGTTCCATGTGACACTAAGTACCTGACTTCTAGTGTAGGCTGGTCGAGCTCCGTAACATAGGGACCAGCCTTGGGTACATAAGGTCAGCACTAAGGTTAACCTCTTGAAACTCTTCTTCAAAGGACTGGGAAGACAGAGCAAGACTCCTTTCTTGATAGTTGGAACACAAAGGGCAATGGAAAAAATAATAAGTAATGGTAACATTAATATCTAAGATTATGTTCTGGATGGCTATGGAGAACATGAATAGCTATTTCTTAGTGCATCTTAAGGAATGTTGGAGGGGTGAGAGTGGAAACGTAGTTAAAACTATATGGAGGACAAATAACAGATGCCAGATGGGAGACTAGAGAAATGCCTAAGGTCAACAGCCAAGAACATGAGGGAATCTGAAGTGCAATATGTGCAGACATTATGGTAGATGAAGTAAGGGATATAATCCTTGCAATGGGATAATATAACCTTTTCATATAATTGAAAAAAAGTATGACAACTTCATTCGAAATATCAAAAAATGCAGTCAGCATAAGCTCTAATATTAATAGAGTGAGCAAATATTATTATCCGATTTAATCCAAGTGATTTAATGACCCTTATCTGATTATACAGGTATCCCAAGCAACAGTATTAAAATAAATAAATAGAATATTAAAAAGGTTTTTATCTAGTAAGCTGCCTGAAAATATCCAAATTAAATGGTACCAGAAACAGGCGGAGGAGAGGAATCCATCAATTTTAATGTTATCTAAATATTTAAAATTAATATGGGTGTGTGCACAACACTGCCCAGTGTTAATAACAAGTAGGCCTCAAGCTGCTTCTATTAATATCAGTGGGAGCACTTCCACTGACTTGAATAAGAACATAAAAACCCTGCTGGATTAGGCCAAAGGCTCAGCTAGCTATGGGAAGCCTATACAGAATGTCATACATTCAGCTTGTATTGCCGACCTCTAGTACAGGTGCCATAAATGGGCTGTTGTCAGCTTCACTGAAGGCAATGAACAGGCAAAAGGATAACTTGAGTGCAAGTCTCATAATGACTATAATGGACACGGATGATAAGAGCAAATGAGCATGCCTACTACATGGCAGTGATGGCTGCCACCATTGCATCCTCAAATAGCTGTCCAGCAGAGCTATTCTGTATGGCGAAGGGGTTATTGACTTCAGGCCCAGATAAAAAGGAACTGGAGCCCTCAGAGGCCTACTGTTAAAAAATTATGAGGCCTTTAGAAGGCAGAGTTGCTTGCATTCATACTGAACTTGATATTGCTATTGCTACAGATCCAGAGGAGGTGTCCAAAGCAACACTGAGTCAGGTTAAGTGGGATCAGTTTGGGTTGTTGTGTTCTGATGATACAGAGGAGGCTCTTGGAAAGGTCCTGCTGACCACATGGACACTTCAACCTTGACCTTCATGGCTATTGATATCTAGCTGTAGGGCAGGGGTAGGAAAAATCTGGAGCATGGTCCTCGTTAGGCCTGTTGGGCCTCCCCATTTCGCCAGAGAGGCCATTCCATATGGGACATCAAGTGTGGAGCAGCTAAAGAGCTGGCTCAGCCAAAACCTGCACAAAATGCTCTTCAGGACCCAGCTATCAGCAATTGTTGGGTCTTGCAAAACTCTCTGCAAAACCTGACAATTAGCTGATAGTTGGCTCTTGTGGAGGGCTATGAAAAGAAAGGTGCTCTGTAGGCTATGTATTTGCCCACACAATTTGATTTTAAACCGTGCATGCAAAAAAGGGTCATCTAAGAACATAAGAAGAGCCTGCTGGATCAGGCCAGTGGCCCATCTAGTCCAGCATCCTGTTCTCACAGTGGCCAACCAGGTGCCTGGGGGAAGCCCGGAAGCAGGACCCAAGTGCAAGAACACTCTCCCCTCCTGAGGCTTCCGACAACTGGTTTTCAGAAGCATGCTGCCTCTGACTATGGTGGCAGAGCACAGCCATCATGGCTAGTAGCCATTGATAGCCCTGTCCTCCATGAATTTGTCTAATCTTCTTTTAAAGCCATCCAAGCTGGTGGCCATTACTGTGTCTTGTGGGAGCAAATTCCATAGTTTAACTATGCGCTGAGTAAAGAAGTACTTCCTTTTGTCTGTCCTGAATCTTCCAACATTCAGCTTCTTTGAATGTCCATCAGTTCTAGTATCTAGGGTTCAAGTTCTAGGGTCATCTGACATCATTGTGATGTCAAGTGACTGACAGGTGGATGCACCTGTCAAATTTGACCCTTGGGGTGTGGGGGAAATAGTCAGATCCACTTCCCACCCCTGGCATTGGGTATTTACTGTATGTGGAAACCAGGAGTGGTAAACCTCTTTGAGGATGGGGTAGTGCCCACTGTTTAGTACAGTAAACCTCTGTTATATCTCGGGGATCAGGGAACAGAGGATGCACCCGCAGTATAGGGCTTCCACATAATAATGAAAACTGCACTGCAGGGGTTAAAGCCAGCAAGTACTGGAGTACTGGTTCTAGAGAAGCATAAAAGCTGCCACTGCCATGGCTAAGGTAAGGAAGAAACAGGAAGAGTAACAGAGGGGAAAACCAGTTAGCAAAAAATAAAACTCCACAGACAGTAAGAACTTGAAGAAGGTTCGAGAGATAAGCATCCTCTTGGAAAAAAACAGCAGATAGGAAAATGGCAGGAGGGAGTGGGATGTCAGGAAACAGATTTTTTTAAAAGAACACTGAGAGAGAAAAAGATTCAGAAACACCCAGAGGAAGCAAATGGAGGACTCTCCAAGGACAAGGATGACAGAGGACGAAAAAGGGTGTACAGTATTTTACTCAGGGGACATGGTTACACCCATGGTATATCCAATTCCACGGTACATTCAAATGTGTTATAGTGAGGTTCTGCTGTAGTTGACTCCTTAAGAAACCCTAGATTCAGAGGTTTGTGACAATTTCTGCCCAGTCACACATATCTGGCTGGACAACTTCAACAGTGCTTGGAGGACATGGATTATCTAGATCTGTTTAAGTCTGACTTCAATCCCAGTTTTGATATTGAAACAGCCTTTCTGAGCCTGGTGGGATGGCCTCTTCCAGGAAGGGGAAGGGGAAGCATGTCCATATTGATTCCTCTGGATCTCTAAGCAGCTTTTGATACCAGTGACCATGGTATTTTGCTGGATCTGTGTGACGGGAATCAGAAGCACAGTGATTCTCCTTCTACTTACAGAACCAGTTTCAGAAGACAACACTGAGAGACTTCTGCTCAACCCCACAACAGTTAAGCTGTGGGGTCTTGCAAAGTTCCATCTCATCCCCTATGCTGTGAAGCTGCTGGGGGAGGTCATCAAGGGATTTGGAGCACAGTGCCAGCAATATTTCTTGTTGTTATATATCAGATGAGAGTATGTGTGTGCCAGATCAGTGCTTGGAGGCAGTAATGGACTGGATGAGGGCCAATAAACTGAGGCTGAATCCCAACAAGACAGAAGCACTGTGGGTAGCTGGTTCTTAGATCAGGGAACTGGATAGGCAGTGTTTTGGATAAGGTTGCACTTGCCCTGAAAGAATAGGTGTATAGTCTGGGGTACTTCTTGTACCACTTGGTACTTCTTGTACCTACTACTGGAGGTCCTGGTAACTTCAGTGGCATGTAATGCTTTTTCCCAGCTATGACTGGGGTACTGATTCAAAATATCCATTGGCTGCCTATTCATCTGAGGACTGAATTTAGTTATTTATCTTCCTAATTTTTGGTGCTGGTGAGGACTGTAAATTGCTAAATGATATGGTGCCCAGGTATCTGAAGGAAAAATCTGTCCTGTATCAGCCTGTCTGGGTCTGGCACAGGGGTGCTTCTTGTTGTCTCCCAACCAAAGGATGTACACTGGGTTAGCAACGCAGAATATGACTTTTGTGGTGGTGGCACCCGAACTGTAGAATGCCATTTCCATGGAAGTACGACTGTCACTGTCATTTTGGCACTAGGTTAAAGCCTATGTGACTGGAAGAAGGGAAGGAAGTGGAGTGCCTTCAAGTCGATTCTGACTTATGGTGACCCTATGAATAGTTTTCTTGGTAAGGGGTATTCAGAGAGGGTTTACCATTGCCTTCCTCTGAGGCTGAGAGGCAGTGACTAGCCCAAGGTCACCCAGTGAGCTTCATGGCTATGTGGGGATTTGAACCCTGGTCTCTCAGGTTGTAGTCCAACACCTTCACCACTACACCACACTGGCTCTCATATGTGACTGGGCATTGCTGTAATTGAAACTGGCAGTGTTTTTTTAAGGCTGGACATTTAATTCTGTGTTATTTTACTTGATTTTTATTCTTGGACTGTTGTTGTTTTAAATACAGTTGGGATCATTTGATGAAAGGCACATTAAAAATGGTCTAAATCTATTCAGACTTGAGTAAGTGAAGTAATGTACAAAAACTATAGTGTGCAATTTGATTATAGAATGGGGCCATCTTATGCATCCTATACTTATATGGTGTTTTACGCAATCCCATTTTCCAGGAGAAAGTATTGGTGCATGAGTCTGGGAAAATGAAAAGTTAAAGGGCACCTCCTATCCATGCAGCTGTGTATGTGCAGGTGGACTAGTTCTATGGTTCAGTCTCCCTAGTCCCTTCCTTTCCTCCACTGACCCAAAGCGTGAGTTGTCTTCACATGTGGCCCTGGGAAGCAGCAGGCAGTTATGTTAACATATGGGAATACAGATCAAGGCCAATATACTTTTGTAAAATTGACACTTCATACTTTAAAGCCATTTTCACTCTTCATAACTGTCCTTTATAGACACCGTAAAACTAAATGCAAAGGCTTTTCTAGCTCTAATTTTACCTACCAAATGTTTGTGTCAGTGTGTATGTGTTTGGGGAAAATATAAATGTCAAGTAGACCTTCAGATTAATAGGTACCATATTGGTAATGTACAAATCACTTTTAACAGCCACTATTACTTTGGAAAAGAGAAGCTTGCTAACTGCTCTTTAATTAAGTACACTAAATGACCTTAAGGGGATTAGGAGTCTTGTCTGATAATCAATAAGCATGGCAAGATTGCTGTCCCATAAAGTGGGGCTGGAGAACAAAATTAATCTGTACAGATTAGTTCTCCTAGTCTGCTTTGTTTGCTGAAGACTGGTTCAGAATAGCTGTGGTGAAACTCATTCATCAGAGCTGCAACAAAAGCTTTTTGCAAATATGGACTCTCATTTCTCACCTGAGCTGGCAAAAGAAGGACATATCTCAGGAACAGTGACAAAAGAGGATCTATAATGTCAGAATTCTGGGGCCTCAAAGAAAGTATATGTAGCCTCAGCTATGCATTTATGGGATGGGCAGAAAGCAGGATAGCCATGTGCCCTACTTTACAGAGTTCAGTCCTCTATATGAAGGGCTGTCAGAGGACACGCCTCTATATTTTTAAGTGTCCTCTCTTTGAAGGGCTGTCTGGTCCAAGTCCAGTTTGAAGATAAAGAACCATAAGAACATAAAGCATGGCCACAAAACAACATCTGTTGGGCACCATTTCCCCCTTTTAAAAATAAACAGCAGAGAAAGACCATTAATTCAGGGTGAGACACAGCAGATCTGTTACACTGTTGCAAACTGATGTTCAGGTGAGTCTCTCCCCAAAAAACCCCCACACACCTGTATTCCTATAAAGAAAAAAATTCCCCTATACATGAGGATTAAAGCAGTGGTTTGTTTGTTTTTACTTCAAAATGCAAATGTGAAATCTATATTATCCATGAAACCACATCATTCCTAACTTCCTGTTGTAACACTGGTTTAGGGTACCTTACGGTAGCATTCTCCATCCTGGTGCCCTCCAGGTGTTTTGGACTACAACTCCCATCAGCCCCACCCAGCAGACTTTCTTACTGAGCTTTACACAAAACCAAAGAATCTGTGCCTTTTGACTTACCAATATCCATGGAGGAACTGAAGGCCATTTATAATTTACAAATGCATGTTAAAAAAAAACTCTGAGATAAACAGTGAGTCTTGCAGTACTCTTAGAACCCCCAATTATCTGCTGATATTACAGTGGGTTACTGCCCTGGGAAAAACATGAATATTACTGCATGTGTTTTAGATTGCAGCTGGTTACGAAAGCTGGGCATGCTCAGTTTAATCATCACGTGCAGCTCCACCCTTTCTGATTTCCAACTGGAAAACTTCTTGGAGGCACGTTGAAGTCATGAAACAACATGACATTACTCTCTGGATAAGTTTCTCAAATGAAGAATGGGAATGTTTTGTTCACTTGTCTGCCATGAAAGAGGAAGTGAAGGGGTTTATATCCCCTATTTGGTTGTTGTTATGTGCCTTCAAGTAGATTATGACTTATGGTGGCCCTATGAATCAGTGACCTCCAAAAGCGTCTGTCATGAACCACCCTGTTCAGATCTTGTAAGTTCAGGTCTGTGGCTTCTTATTGTGTGGGTCGTACAACTCTGGACTCTCCTTTTGCATCTGTGCACATCAGCCTCTGGGCTTCCTTTCGGCTTTGACCCAGCTGCGTCATTAGTCACAGCGCTACTTGTACTTGTCCTTTGTTCTTCCCCAGTAGCTCGGTGAGTGTCTTCTGACCTGGGGGTCTCATCTTCCAGCACTATCTCGTGTTGCATTTTGGATACTGTCTTCATAGGGTTTTCATGGTAAGAGATATTCAGAGGTGGTTTACTATTGCCTTCTTCTGGGTTTGGATGCATCTTAGTCTGGTGTCTCAGCTTTGACCATTCCGCCTTGGGTGCCCCTGCTAAGAGTCTAGCCTCTTGGTCTAGACTGCTGACGGCATTGCTGTCAGCTTCTTCAATGCTCTCAAACCCCCTCACCACATTAAGGTGTGCATCCTAGAGGGGGATATCCCCTATAGATTGGATAAAAGACAACCTCTCAGTTCCCCCCCCCAATCAGCTAGGCAACGTATGAGTAAGTGTCCAGTAATCCTTCTTGGACTGCAGTTCTGTCTTTGTCTCTGTCCCTTCGGAAAGGAACCACGATGCATTCAATAAAGGGATAGGGTTCTTACTACCTTTTGGAGTGTTGTCTGTTCCAGCTTTGGGTCTATACATCTCCGTCCATTAGTGAGTTCACAACTGCTCTTCCCCGTTTCTGTGACACATAACAGGCCTGTTACGTCAGTGTCCTTGGGAAAGGGTTAGGTTTCATTATTATTGGTTGAGATTTTAATATTTTAATGTAACTATATGTTTTAATTTTGTACATCGCCCAGAGTAGCTGGATTGCCAGCCAGATGGGCGACTAATAAATTTAATAAATAAAATAAATAATAAATAAATGTTCAGCAACTGTACAATGGAGTGGAGAATCTGTATTCTTTGCCTGAAAAAATAAAATGAAATATAAAGTTGTTGTTTAATTTCTATAGAAAAGTATTTTGGTGGTGCTTAGGCTGCATCACTTTTTGATTGGGTAGAATACTGCCTGCACATTTTCCTTTTCAGGAAGCCAATTGGCAAGAACCCCTGGTATCTTTTCAGTCAAATGGGTAGCCAACCAGCCTTAGCTTACACAGAAATAAAACAATAGTCAGGTTGTACTTTAGTGACTGTACATAAGAACAGAAATGCAAACAATGGAAAACACAAGAAAATGTCTGAAAGTACTTTAAAAAAAGGCTATATTTTGGCTAGGTAGTTTCATGAAATACATAATAGAGAAAAAAATAATGATTTGTAAAAACTACCAGATTCTGACCATAAAATGTTTGACATCCGCTAGATTTCCCACTAGCCACTAGACAGGAAAATTCACTGCTGACATGAGCCTAAAAACACTAGATTTAGTGAGAAAATCATTACATTGGCAACAGTGATACAAAGACCACTTTCTTCTTTTCTCTATGGGGTTGCTGGGAAGCATTACTTGGCTATCTATGGGGAGGAAGTAGGTTTGTGGATGTGTGATATCTTATCTTCTCTCTGTCTGGGCAGCATGATACCATGCCCCATTCTTGATTTGGAAAAAAGGCATCCTGGGGCTTTTTAGCCCAAGAGAAAGCAGCACTATTCTTAAGAGGCAGAAAATGATTGGCTGGGTAAGCAGCAACCTCATACCTGTCCCATAGCTACTCTATCTAGTAGCATCTGAAGACCTCTAGAATACAGTGCTTAATTTTTTAAAAAAGAGGTGCTACTACTCAAGTTTTTAGGTTACATACTCTGCCATGGAATTCCACATTTTCCCCTTGATAACTTGGTATGTGAGAACATCTCAAACAGTTGCTATGTAATACAGGCAAGATCTGTGGGAACCCTTATGAATTTTTATCAGCAGGCCGCCCAGTTAAAACTTCATCTTTTTGTCCAGGCGTTTGGCCAATTTTTTCCCCTTTGTATTTTTTTTTTGTACTGGATGCTATGGATTGATGTGGATATTAACTGTAAGGTATGATTTTAATTTCTTTAGAATGTTTTAATTTTTGTTGTAAACTGCTTTGGTTGGCATGTTGCTTGAAAGCAGTCTATAAACCAAATAAATAATTATCCTGGTGGTAATGAGATTCTGGGATGAACCTGGCACACACGGGCTTGACAGCCCCTTTTTACATATGTTAGCCCTTAACACAAGTAATACTTGAAGTGGGCTATAGGGGACTAGAAAATTGCTTTTCAAGATAACAAAGTTTTCTTCACAGTTGGGCTTGTTACTGTTGAGGCAAAGGAAGTAAGCAATATGGACTTTTTAATGAATTGTGTGATTTATCTAGGGACAATCTCACATAAGGTATTAGATTCAGTCCTGCTGTCCATTAATGACATGTTTGTATTTGGAGTTCTGGGACACACCCATCAGGCTATCAGGCCTCAACCTCAGCAGTGTCCCTACTTCAATCTGTGAGATGTTGGGAAGGTGTGAAGTAAGCCTAACCTTTCTCCTTTTCAATCACTTATTGCTTATTCCCCCTCAATTGCCTTCATTTCCAGAATTGCCAGCTGAATTGTGTGACAACTTTACTGCCTCAGTGCCATGGCCTTTCTGGCTCACAATAAACCTGTTTGCTGTTGTAGCCCATCCTGTTATTTTGTCCACTGTTGTAAGCTCCATATATATGAATATGTTATTGTCCTCACTGAATAACATAGCAAGTTAGCTATCAAGAGCATCAATACTGATGTTGAGATATGCATTGCCATGGTGTCTGAGGGGATATGTGTGAAATAAAAAAAACTGTTTTGTTTGAAATTGTTTTGTTTTGACAACAGGATGCCTGTAAAAGATTGTTTATTACATGGAAAGCAGCAACAAGGTTCATCCAGGCTTAGGCTGTGTTGGGCTCACTCCCTGATATGCTAGTCGTGTCATGTGACTTCAGCCTCTTTATATCAGAGAATTTACAGGAGCTCATTTTACAGCAATAAAATAATATAATATAATACAGAGTAATTCACACTGTATCTAACATTTTTACCCAATTGTATTGAATTTATTGAAGTTAAACAACTGATAGAAAAGAAAGAAGGAAAAAGTATGAAAATCTATTGATTTTTTCCTCCCCAACGCTATAAAGATGTATGAACAGTTGGATATAAAAGGTAAATAATGGTTTCAAAAAAGGTTGCCTACTATAAATGTACAAACGTACATTTCTTACCTCCTGGATTAAAGAGCAGATAAATTAACTAATAGGCAAAAAACCTTGTGGTTTAAGAACGTCCCTATAGCCAACAATTATTTCTATCAAACTTTAAAAAGCAGGGAAATTGGGCAGCTATAGTGAATGCACCAGGGGAGCAGGAGATCTGAGCTCTCTCTGAGATATTGTACTGCCCTACAGAGCTTGGAAAAGTTACTTTTTTGAACTACAGCTCCCATCAGCCTAATCCAGTAGCCATGTTGCCTAGGGCTGATGGGAGTTGTAGTTCAAAAAAGTAACTTTTCCAAGCTCTGCTGCCCTACAAATTTGTCAAAAAAGCAAACACAATTTGGGTTGGTCTTTCACAGTGCAATCCACTTCCTGTGTAACTTGGAAGAAAAAAGTACAGAGCAGCAGGTTTATGACATAGACACTATTCATAAGTCTCTCATTTATTAAAAAAAAAACAGCAATACCTTGAATTTGGAAACAAGAACTCTAAGCTCTTAGCCAGTGCAGTGTGCAAATGGAGACTGAGAAATGTTTTTTCTAGTGTGCTCCAAGAATTTGGTAACATGTACCTCTGAGCATGTAGTGCGTGGTGGCAACACCTGCAATCAGCCCAAATAATAGAAACAATAGATGTGCTGTGCTGATCTTGTTTTAGCAGGGAGGAAGCAACATTATTAAGGCAGTAGATATAGTTGATATAGTTCAGGTAGTCACTTTAAATATGCCTGATTTACTTTGCAATTTTAGTGAAGTTTCCTATAGGAAATCATTTTCTTTTGCTTCTATTTCTGTGAATATATGAAGTACTGCAACAGTTTGCAAAATTTACACTAAAAAACCTCCAAAAATAATTGTGGAATAATGGCACTGACTATTCTGCAGAATAGTCTCCAGTGGACATCAGGAGTGTCTCAGGGTGCACAAGATAAAACAGTGAGAGGTGAAATATATTCTAGCAAAATGCTAGGTGTGCTCTATGTTTTTAATTGACAGTGCCCACCTTGCTTAAATGAAGTGGTTTAAACATAGCAGGCTGAAAACATGCATCTTGGGCAGGCTAAGTTTGTTTTTTCCAACAGCTAGAGTCATTCCTGATGTATCAACATATTGTAATCAGTCTGATTTTACATCAAACTGCAGTTTCAGATTCAAGTGTTAATGCACCCAAAATAGAAATAGAACACAACCTCCAGTTTGAAACACAAAAGGCTGTCTTCACCATCATATGACATTGACCAATAAAAAGGCGTTGAAATTAATAAAAATAAATTTGACATAGGTTTCTAGATTAGATTCTCTGTAGAAACAATAGTAACACAGGAGAGAAGCAAAGTAAGAACACCAACAACATACAAAAATGTAATTCTCCATCTTTGGAGATGGCAGGTGTTGCCACCACTCACCATATGCTCAGAGGCACATGATACCAAATTCTTCCAAGCTACACAGGAAGTGGATTGGACTGTGAAAGACCAACACAAATTGTGTTTGCATTTTGACAAATTTGTCAAAAGTTTTTTAGTTTTTTATTCAAGTATACCAGTAAGATATGTAGACATATTGTATCCATTTCCAGGCCCAATTTAAAGTGCTGGTTTTAATGACTTAGAACAAGGCTACCTGACCACCTGTTCCCACATACGCCTATCTGAATCTTAAGGTCCTCTTTCAGGACCTGCTTTGGATATCTGGGCCAAGTTAAGTGAGGCAAGTGCTTACTAAGAGGGACTTTTTGGTAGTGGCACCCCTACTATGAAATTGGGTCCCCAGGGAGGCTCACCTTGCACCTTCTCTATGGTCATTTAAGTGCGGGTAAATATCTTGCTATTTACCCAGAGGTTTTAATTGTGTTTTAAAATATGGTCTGTAAACTACTTATGCCATCTCTGTTGTAAGGAAAAACATTTTGGTTGTCTTTTATTGTTTATTGTTGATTTTAATTATATATTTTCTAATACTGTTTTTGTTTGTAAGCCACTTGAGGGATATTTATTGTCAGGCAGCTATATCAACTTAATAATAATAATAACAATAATAATAATATAGTAGTAGTAGTAGTAGTAACTAATACATTGATTCTAAACATTTTCTGTGATTTAGTATTGTTTAATTATTATTGTATATTTGTAGTATAAAAAGATTTCCAACAATTCTTTACCCTTTTACATTTATGTATAAGTTTTCCTTCACCAGCAATCAGCAAACACATAAATGTTGATTGCTACTAGGGATGGAAAGACCTGTCAGTTTCAGTTCTCTCAGTTTCTCATTTTTCCAATCACAGTTCTGTAGCAATTTGCATTTTTTTTTTAAATCCTCATGAAAATTCTCCAGCATTTTAGTCCAGATTTCTTCTAATAAACACATTTTTGTAGGCAGTCTTGACTAATATACATATTTTGGAAAGCGATGTTTTGTCATATAAAGCATTTTTTGTGTTATTTTCATTCATATATTCATTTTGATGCACACTTTCCCATAACATATGCCTTTTTTGTAAACATTGGTTGGCGAACTGCATTGCAAAATTCAAATAAGCACAAATTTTGAAGGATGGTTGTGTTCGGTTCTCATGTTGTTTTGGAAAGTGCACATTTGATAGATTTGGCTTGAAGTGTGTGACCTGAATCGGATTTCTCACCCATCCCTAAAATTTACTGCTTAAGGATTTTTTCTTTTTTGTTTGTGTTACAAAACACAGAAGCAATATGTTTTTATAGGTTCTTGTTTTCTTTCATTCTTGTGAAAAGGTTTTGTGGTGTGAAGTACAGAAGATTGACCTTAATCTTTTCACACTGGGAATTTGGAGATTCTTACTATGAATCTCCTGGTGATAAGGTGGAAATCTGCACGTGACATATAAGAGCCAATTTCAGCAATTCATTTTAGAGGCTCATTTTGGTTAATGTAAAGTAGTACTTCTGTTGATTGTACAGTTTTGCCCTGGTCAGCCTTGTGTGAGATAGAAGACTGTTTTTTACACACACACACACACATATCGTGTTGTAAGTCACCGTGATAACTATGTGAATTGCCAGCATATGCAGTTTTACCTTTTTAAGATCTTATTAAGACCCCAGCTTTCATAAGATTCTGTAGAGCTTGACTGAGCTTTTGTTTGCAGATCCCTCTTAGTCTGTGACATAGATGTGAACAAAAACTGGTAAAGAATTCTGGAACCATAACAGCTCACATGCACAAAAATCAATCCTCTGTAGCATCCAACTCTGTTTACTGGAAGTAAAAAAGACCACTCAGATTCTCTTCTTTCACTGTTTTAGGGGTTCCCAAACTGAGGTCTGTGAGCTTCATTCAGGTGGCATGTCTGTTAAATATATTGATTTTAATTGTGTTTAATTGCTTCTTTAATTTCTTATATACTGCATTTTATTATAATTTGATTTCTATGGAATGCAAATTGTAGTACAAAAATGCAATATATAAGAAATAACAGAAGTAATAAAATACAATTAAAAATCATACAGCATCTAGCACAGTGCATTACAATTGCTACAATAGGCAGAAAAACGAAGACCACCAGCAATTTTCAAGTAGGTTGGGGGGGGGGGGAACAATCTGTGAACCGTGGCACTATTAAAAGTCAGTGGACTAGATCAGCACTGTTTCCACATTCCTTCATACAATGCATAAAATAATTACTATTGTTCTTAAAGATATATTAAACTTTGAATGATCAGTTTTGTCATTTTGTAAATTTGTGTAGGGCTCACAGTAGAGCTATTTTTCCTCCTCTACTGTGAGCCTTCTTTTTACCTGTGGTCCCTCACATTATAGATAATCCCAGTGAAGCTCTGAAAATATTAGAAGTTTAATGCTGTTACTGTTAAAGTAATTTCCTATTTACTCCATTCATTTCCAAATCTAACTGTGCAGAGTGACTACCTGTTATTGTGCTAGTTATATACAGTAAATGAGTAGTTCTACCAGTAGGCAAGCTTAGGTTGCTTACTGCATGTGTACTTATAGCAAACCGTAGTTGATAGAAAGGATTTCTCCCTTTCAGCACTGCCTGCCTTGATGCTAAACATATGTACTTCTAATTTTGAGGAAGAACAGGGGTACTATAGGAAGGCAATGCTATGAGATTAGACAGTGTGAAATCCAGCAGGAATACAGGGAGCAGGCCTGTGAAGGATGCATCCCATAGGAAATGGTAGGTTGCCATGTTTGTGAGACCAGGTGAGTGATGGAGACCCAGTAAAGCCATAAGGCAATAGGGAAAGAAAATCTACTAAACCAAGGAGATCCATAATTCAGTTTCAGAATCCATGTTTTGCCCAAGATGGGCCCAAAAGAAGTTAGCAAGGAGGTATAACATGTACTGAAGTGCTGTCAATATTAAGCGGTGACTGGTGGGCAAGGGTGCCACATGTAAGTATATGATGCAGGGACAAGCCAGGCCTGCACAAAAGGGACAGGTTTCACTTGAAGTGGGATGGAACTAGATTGCTGGTGCTTAAAATAAAAAAGGTGGCAGAGCAGCTTTTAAACTGAGGGGGAAATGCCGACGGGCACTGAGAAGGGCCTGGTTTGGAACAAATCTTCCCCCTGGAATAAAGACCCCCAAAATTGATGAAAGCTTAAATGAGGTAGGCCTAGAACTAGGCACTGTGAATGCAGGGGCACAAGACAGCAATCCAGAGAGGCCAAAGTACCACAGGCCAAACCCAAAGTGCCAAACACACTTGAAGAGAGAAACTACACGAATGTTTATACACTAATGTTAGAAGCCTCTGGGTCAAGATGGGTGAACTGAAGTGCTTGGTCTGAGAGGACAGAAATGGTATAGTGAGCATAATAGAAACCTTGTGAAATGGAGAAAACACAGTTATCCCAGGTTATAAATTATATTGGAAGGACATATTGGAGGTGATGTCACTCTCTATGTGAAAGACGGCATTGAATTCAGCAAGCAAGAAACCCTAAAAGAGGCAGACTCCTCCACAGAATAATTGTGGGTGGTGATACCGGGCCCCAAGAGTAATTTAGTCCTGGGAACATTCTGTCATACCCCTGATCAAAATGCTTAGGGAGATCTTGAGATAAAAAGTGAAACTGAGGAAGCATCCAAACTGGGAAATGTTGACTTCAACTACCCTGACATAGACTGGCTGCACATGTGTTTCAGTCATGACAAAGAAGTAAAATTTCTAGATACTCTAAATGACCGTGCCATAGAACAGTTGGTCATGGAACCATCCAGAGGGGCAGCAGTCTTATGTCGGGCCCTGAACGTGGTGCGAGATATAAGTGTTGTCGAACTGATTAGGAGCAGTGGCCATAATGCTATTAAATTAGACATTCATGTAAATGGCCAACTGCCAAGAAAACTCAACAGTGTCACATTTGACTTCAAAAGAGGAAACTGTTGAAAGACAGAGTCAAGAAGGTCAATCACTCCAAAATACTTGGAGTGGTAGAAAGTATTGTTAAAGATAAAATAACCAAGCATATAGAAGAAGAAGCCTTGGTGAAGCAGAGCCAGCATGGCTTCTGTAAGGGTAAGTCTTGTCTCACCAACCTGTTGAGAGTGTCAACAAGCATATGGAGGTGATCCAGTTGACATAGTGTACTTGGTCTTTCAAAAAGCTTTTGATAAGGTACTACACCAAAGACTCCTGACTAAGCTTAGCAGGCATGGCATAAGAGGAAAGATCCTCTTGTGGACCAGGAACTGGTTAAGCAACAGGAAGCAGAGAGTAGGAATAAATGGACAGTTCTCCCAGTGGAGGTATGAAGAAAGTGGAGTCCCACTGGGATTGGTATTGGGACCTATGCTTTTTAATTGCTTACAAACTATCTAGAGTTAGCAGTGAGTAGCGAGGTGGCCAAGTTTGCTGATGATACTAAATTGTTCAGGGTTGTTTAAACAAAAAGGGATTGCAACAAGCTCCACAAGGACCTCTTCAAACTGAGTGAATGGGCAGTAAAATGGCAAATGCAATTTAATGTAAGCAAGTGTAAAGTGATGCATATCAGGGCAAAAAATCTTAATTTCACATATATGCTCATGGGGTTTGACTGGTGGTGATTGATCAGGAACAAGATCTTGGGGTCGTAGTGGATAGCTCGATAAAGATGTTGACCCAGCGAGCAGCTGTAAAAAAAGGCAAATTCCAAGCTAGGGATAATTAGGAAAGATACTTAAACGAAAACTGCTAGTAATATAATGCTGTTATACAAATATACAGTGGGCCACATTTGGAATTCTGCGTATGGTTCTGGTTGCCTCACCTCAAAAAGGATATTGAAGAGTTGGGAAAGGTTTAAAAAATGGCAGCCAGAGTGATCAAGGGAATGGAGTGGCACCTTATGAGGAAAGGTTGAAACATTGGGGGCTTTTTAGTTTAGGGAAAAGGCGAGCATGAGGTGGCATGATAGGAGTTTATAAAATTTTGCTTCACATTGAGAGACTGGATAGAGAAAAGTTTTTCTCCCTCTCTCATAACGCAAGAACTCATGGACATCCAATGAAGCTGAGTTCTGTAATATTGAGGACAGATAAAAGGAAATACTTCTTCACACAGTGCATAATTAAACTATGGAACTTGCTCCCAGAGGAGGAAGTGATGGCCGCTAACTTGAACAGCTTTAAAAGAGAATTAGACAAAGTCATGGAGGATAATGATATCAAAGGCTGCTAGCCAAGATGGCTATGCTCTGTCTCTGCAGTCAGAGGCAGTATGCTTCTGAATACCAGTTGCTAGAAACCACAGGGTGGGGGGAGGGGAGAGTGCTTTTTCTACTCAGGTCCTGCTTGTGGGCTTCTCATGGGCATCTTTTTGGCCACTGTGAGAACAGGATGCTGGACTAGATGGGCCACTGGCCTGATCCAGCAGGCACTTCTTATGTTCTTAAGTAGTGCTGACTGGTGAACAGCACCTCTTTGCATGAGGACTGAGATTCTGGTGAAGGGGAGAAATTTGTCCCTGTCCTCATTGTACTGGTCAACTGCTTGTTCTTGATTGCATCTGATGAAGTTCACTTATGCCATAATATACTGTAGCCTTTAAGGTGTCACAATACTCTGTTGTTTTTAGCTGTTCTTGAACAAGTGCAGGGGGCTGATTCCAATCCCCATCTCCGTTTCTAACTAATTAGTGTTCTGGTAGATTTTTGGATAGAGGTTCCTGTGCGCTATCCCAGTACCTGTATTTGCAGCAGTTGCTTGTTTTCCATGTTGCTTTTGCATGTGCATTATATGTATATGAGCCCAGTGATAAGGGCATAATATAGCAATATATCTTTTCTATTGTGTTATTTCATTAGACAGTACTGAGAGACTATGTGGATCATTTGGAACTGGAACGATTGATGATTATTAATGGATTATTCATTGAACCCTGGTCTGTTTCCAAGCTCGATTCAGAGTGCTGGCTTTGATCTATAAAGCTGGTATCTGAAGGATGCCCTCTTACCATATGTACCTAGATCAGGGGTGGGGAACCTTAGGCCTGGGCGGGCCAACTAAGGCACTCCAAGCATCTCTACCGGCCCTTGGGAGTCTACCCAGGCCACACCTTCTTTCTCCAGGCAATACCTCTCACTGATGTTCCCAGGCTATGGTCTGAAGGCACATAAGGCCAGCTCCCTTCTGATGCAAAGCAGGGTCAGGTCTGCTCAGTGCCTGGATGGGAGACTGCCTGGGAACCATATGTAAGACGCCTTGGGTTTCTATGATGAAAAGAAAGGCGGGGTATAAATGTAATAAATAAATAAATAAAATGTTATTTCATACTCTCCTTGAGTGTTTTTGCTTGACTGGTATGTGTCCTTGTATTCTCATAATGTCTGCTTGTGTGGATGGAGTATGGAGGCTGTGGGTAGGAACTAGTCTCCTTATAAAGTCTCCTTTGGGAGAAGAGTGGGATATCAATTTAATTTAAATAAATAACTTCAACATCCATTGTACTGCCCACCACTGGCATGTGTCCCCTGGAAGGTTGCCCAGAAGGGAATGAGGCCTTTAGGTTGAAAAGGGTTCACCATATCTCAGTCATCTGACCTAGATGATCAGCTCAGTCCCTTCTCTGAGTGCCTTCTCAATCTGAGATATGGACAGTAGCTGTGATTGAGAGAGCCTTTTCCATGGTGGACCCCTGGTTATGGAACATCTACCCCATATAGGCTCACGTGGCTCCAATGTTAATGTCTTTTCAGCACCAGGTAAAGACTTAAAAACAAAACTAAACTAGACTTTTAAACATTTTAAGCCACTTATATTAATATTGTAATATATGTATTTTGTGGTGGTTTAAACTCTACAAGAATGTTTTTGTAGTTCTATGAAGGATGTATTTGTGACTGTTAATTAATTACATTACTGTGACTGATATTATATTTGCTGTGCTTTGACATAGATGCTATGCTTTATACAATTTTTTTTTGCTGATCTTAATGCTTTGCTAGCTGTTCTTGGTCTTATTTTGTGATGGGTGTTTTATTGGATTTATGCTTTTAAATGCTTTTTAATTGTTTGTTAGTCAGAGAACTCTTGTTGCACCATAATTCATAAATATAAATAAACATAATAATTAAATAAATAAATTTATATCCTGCACTTCTTGAACAATGTATACTCAAAGCAGTAATGTTGTTGTTTTATGACATAATTTCCTTTGAAAGCCACAGCAAAGCACTGTACTTTTGTGCATCTTGAAGGCCTCCCATTTTTATGGCATATTTAATTATTAATTTGACTCTCATCTGCGAAATCAGAGGGAGTCTGTGTCCTTCTAGGCAGGGCTCACATTCACATGGTGCCATCACCATCATATTCCTGCAGCTCTGCTTTCACCTATTGTAATTTCTCTGCTAATAAGGAATATTTAAAAACTGGCCAGGAATCCTAAATTTGAAAACTCACTGTTTATTTCTCTGGAGTATCTTTGAAATAATAATGCAGTTCTTTTCCGGATTTAATTTAAATAGGAACAGGCAAAACAAATCTCTGTGGAAGGCGTTTGATAATAATAAAATATTTCTCTCAGCGGGTGACCTGGTAGCAATTGTATTGTTGCCATCAAAGCTCACGTTGCAGCAGGTCATTACCATCATAACAAGCCCTTGGACCAACTGGCATGGACATGCAACATTGAGTTCCTGATGGGCACATTATTTCAGACCTTTAACTTCACAGACAACATGACAAATGCTCTTGGGAAAGGAAGATTATACTTTAAAATTCCTTTCTCCTCCTCCACCCCCCCTTCAGCCTAGCTTAATAATAAGATGCCATGTGTAATCAATCGGTTGCTACTTGCTTTCTTTATATTAACTGATTTTAAGAAAACTAAGCAGCGTATTTGAATCTTATGAAAGAATGGCTGCAAAGCCCAATAAAGGAAAAAACACAGCTCATGCTTGAGACGTTTCAGTTCACAGCGCACATGAAAGTAAAACGCAAATAAAATAAAGGGGGAAACAGGCAAATGGCAACATGATTCCTATTTTTGCATTCAGGTGAAATTTACAGACTATGTGATAGGAGAGAAACAGGGAAGCTATGGCTCACTATATAGTTGTTGGGCTGTAATTCAGCCCCAGACAGAAAGGCCAGTGGTGAGGGATGATGGGAGTTGTAGTGAAGCAACGTCTGGAGGGCCACAGGTTTTCCATTCGTATTGAAAGTATTTCTTTTTCCTCAAGATTTTTCCATTTGGCATATGGTACTTAAGAATTTCCTGATGGCTAGCACTGGTGGCTGTGGTCCCCCCCCAGCTCACCAAGCTTAATTACCATATTTTGGTAACACAACTGGACACTTAATCCCATGCTCTACCACTGACAAAGGGCTTCATAATTGTTCAATATGGATTTCTGTTATAACGGAGCTGAAATTCTCCACTAAGAACTTCGGGCTCAAATTGAGGGTGTGGGGTTGAGGGCTAAAGGAGGACAGTATACCTTTAGTTACTGCAAATAATTCTAGTTCTTCTCCCAAGGTTGGCTTTCCCACCTCCCTTTGAATGCTGCCATTGTAATGATGCTACATGATTCTAGAGCATGTTGGGAGAAAAATGGTGAGAGCTAATTACTCAATGATAAGGCCGGGCATGCTCAGTAAGAACCAACTGTCAGTGTTCTAAAAGCCAGACTCACAATTGCTGGGCTTGCCTAATCAGGGGCCACACCCACACCAGACCTTTATTTTACTTTAGACAGTCATGGCTTCCCCCAAAGAATCCTGGGAAGTTTCTGAAGGGTGCTGAGAGGAGACTCCTATTCCCCTGACAGAGCTTCAGTGGCCAGAGCGGTTTAACAGTTACCCGCTCTGATTGAAGCTCTGTGAGGGCAATAGGGCATCTCCTAGCAACTCTCACCACCTTTCATTAACTACACTTCTCAGGATTCTTTGGAAGAAGCCATGACTATCTAAAGTGAAATAAAGGTCTGGTGTGAATGTGGCCAGGGACAGTTTTGGTTTAAATTTGAGTGGGAGGCTACATGTGCCTGTGGTAGAATAAAAACGTGGGGGAAACCCTGAAAAAGAATAATGTTCACAATGTTTTCCTTTTGGAAAAGAAAGGGGCTTCCCCTCTGCCCAGTGCCCACCCATCCAATCTTCTCCCCTCCCCCCTCTCCTTCCTCCCCCCTTGCCCCTCCCTGCCCCTCCCCCAGGTCAGTTTCACCTATCCTAAGCATGATTGCACAGGAGTAAATCCTACTCAACTCAAATAGCATGCTAATGATCAAACCCATCCTTCCCTCCTCCTCTCTCCTATCCCCTCCCTCTTGCCCCTTCCCTTCCCCTTCCTTCACTCCTCCCCCTCCCCCTCCCCCTCCTCTTCCCATCCCCTCCTTCTGCCTCCTCATGTTACCAAATTCTTCCAAGCTACACAGGAAGTGGATTGGACTGTGAAAGACCAACCCAAATTGTGTTTGCATTTTGACAAATTTGTAGGGCAGTACAATATCTCAGAGAGGTCAGGTCTCCTGCTCCCACGGTGCATTTACTATGGCTGCCCAATTGTCCTTCTTTTTAAAGTTTGATAGAAATATCTGTTGGCTATAGGTACGTTCTTAAACTGCAAGTTTTCTTGCCTATTAGTATATTTATCTCTAATTTTAATATACATTTTACATTTTGTTTCTTGATTTTATTTTGTGATTGTTCTATTTTAGTTTTAAGTTATTGCAAGCCACTTTGTGGATCCCCATAGTTCAAAAAGCAGAATATAAATCAAATCAGTGAACAGACTAGAGTTGCCAGGTTCAATCCCTGAGACTGATCCTGTATCTTTAGGAGAAGAGAAAGTCAGCCAAGTGCAGGTGTTCTTGCAACCCTGTAATAGGAAAAACCACAAGGTGGAATTCTCCCCTCTGCACAACTTTTATGATACAAAAGACCTCTTGGTTGCCAGGCCCAGCCTCCAAGAGGTCTTTTGTATCTTTAAAAGTTGTGCAGGGGGAAGGGAGAATTCCACCTTCTAAACCAAGGAGATCCATAATTCAGTTTCAGAATCCATGTTTTGCCCAAGATGGGCCCAAAAGAAGTTAGCAAGGAGGTATAACATGTACTGAAGTGCTGTCAATATTAAGCAGTGACTGGTGGGCAAGGGTGCCACATGTAAGTATATGATGCAGGGACAAGCCAGGCCTGCACAAAAGGGACAGGTTCCACTTGAAGTGGGATGGAACTAGTTTGCTGGTGCTTAAAATAAAAAAGGTGGCAGAGCAGCTTTTAAACTGAGGGGGAAATGCCGACGGGCACTGAGAAGGAGAACAGACTAGAGTTGCCAGGTTCAATCCCTGAGACTGATCCTGTATCTTTAGGAGAAGAGAAAGTCAGCCAAGTGCAGGTGTTCTTGCAACCCTGTAATGGGAAAAACCACAAGGTGGAATTCTCCCTTCCCCCTGCACAACTTTTAAAGATACAAAAGACCTCTTGGAGGCTGGGCCTGGCAACCAAGAGGTCTTTTGTATCATAAAAGTTGTGCAGAGGGGAGAATTCCACCTTGTGGTTTTTCCTATTACAGGGTTGCAAGAACACCTGCACTTGGCTGACTTTCTCCTAAAGATACAGGATCTGTCTCAGGGATTGTACCTGGCAACCCTACTCAGGACTATGATATGTAGGGATTCTCCAATTTAGTTCAATATTTATTACCTTGAGTATTTTGAAACTGCTCCTTGGATGGTGTTAAGAAAGTGGTTAGGTCATAGGCTCATAGAATGGTAGAGTTGGAAGGGGCCTATAAGGCTATCAAGTCCAACCCCCTGCACAATGCAGGAATCCAAATCAAAGCATTCCCAACATATGGCTGTCCAGCTGCCTCTTGAATGTCTCCAGTGTCGGAGAGCCCACTACCTCTCTAGGTAATTGGTTCCATTGTTGTACCTCTCTAACAGGTAGGAAGTTTTTCCTGATGTTCAGTTGAAATCTGCTTCCTGCAACTTGAGCCCATTATTCCATGTCCCAGAGTGCAGTAAGAGATCTCGGCCCTCCACTGTGTGGCAACCTTTCATGTACTTGAAGAGCGCTATCATATCTCCCCTCAGTCTTCTCTTCTTCAGGCTAAACATGCCCAGTTCTTTCAGTCTCTCATCATAGGGCTTGGTTTCCAGTCCCATGATCATCCTTGTTGCCCTTCTCTGAACCTGTGCCAGTTTGTCTGCATCCTTCTTGAAGTGTGGAGACCAGAACTGGATGCAGTACTCAAGATGAGGTCTAATCAGTGCTGAATAGAGGGGAACTAATACTTCATGCCATTTGGAAACTATACTTCTGTTAATGCAGTCTAAAATAGCATTTGCCTTTTTTGCAGGCACATCACACTGTTGGCTCATATTCAGCTTGTGATCAACAACATTTCAAGATCCTTCTCACATGTCGTATTGCTGAGCCAAGTAACCCCCATCATATAACTCTGCATTTGGTTTCTTTTTCCTAGGTGTAGAACTTCGCGTTTATCCCTGTTCAGTTTAATTCTGTTGTTTTCAGCCCAATGCTCCAGCCTATCAAGGTCCCTTTGAATTTTCTTTCTGTCTTCCATGGCATTAGCTATGCCCCCCCAATTTTGTATCATCTGCAAATTTGAAAAGCATGCTGTGTACCTCCTCATCCAAGTCATTAATAAAAATGTTGGAGAGCACTGGGCCCAGGACTGAGAAGGAACCATTGATAAGCACTCTTTGAGTACGATTCTGGAGCCAACTGTGGATCCACCTGATAGTTGTTCCATCCAGCCCACATTTAGCTAACTTGCTAATCAGAATATCATGGGGCACTTTGTCAAAAGCTTTGCTGAAGTCAGGATATATTACATCCACAGCATTCCCACAGTCTACAAGACAGGCACTAGGGGACTAAAGGAGACCTGCCCTGGGAGTGAGTATCTGGCATCTGGGTGCTTGCTACTAGCCCCTTTAGGTTGCTGTCTGTCCAGACAGCTGAAATCCCTGGTAAGTGCTGCAAGGACTGGGACCCCCTGCCTGGCCCTTGCTCCAGAGAGAGGCTGCAGTTAATCTTTCCTTTTCTTGTTGATGATATGTTCAATCTCACTCTCATTCTCATCAAACCAATCCTGATGTTTCTTAGTTTGGTATCCAATAGTTTGTTCACATGTTGCAATAATGGAAGTCTTCAGTTTAATCCAGTGTTCCTCATGTTTCAGGGAGTTCTGTAGGTAGATGTTTCTTGAGAGTTGTTTGAAAGCAAGCTCGCTTAATAGGATCTTGAAGGGCATGGATGTTCATTTTACGCCTTGGTTTTCTTCCTTGGAGTCTGCGTTGAGGAACAATATAAATGGCCATAGTGGATCAAATTGATTGGTGATCTGTCCAGCAATCATCAGCACTCATCATGGCCCTAGTGAGCAGTACATCACATTATCAGAGATACTTAAGGAGGATAATCCTGGGGTAATCCAGTCAAGGAGACAGTGGTTGGATAATATTTACCTGACTTAGGAACCAGCTTGAAAACAGATCATTTCATCATGACTTCTGAAGTTGTCTTATAATAGTTAACCACACAATAGTTTTTGGCTGCTCCATCCAGAGCCCTCATATTATGAATGAATCCCTCTCCCCAACTATGGTAGAGACACAATCTTACAGTCCCAGGGGTGTCATTCCAGAACCTCTCTCTGGAGTAGGGTTGCCAGGTCGGAACCATCCAAAAACCTGAGAAAATGGGGGCGGGCCCTAGTGATGTCACGGAGCGGGTCCTAGTGATGTCACGGAGCGGGTCCTAGTGACATCACGGGGCGGACCCTAGTGTCACTTGGTGGGCCCTAGTGACGTCACGGGGCGGGCCCTAGTGATGTCACGGGGCGGGCCCTAGTGATGTCATTAAATGTGATACATTGTATCAACCACAGTTGCTTGGAGCATACCATTCAAAAAAAATTTCTCTGATTGGAGATTAAAATAGAAATCTTACCTAAAATAGGGTGTTCCTAGGTCCATCTGAAGTGACAAGGTCATTCTTGCTAAAACTCAGGCCACATTCACACCAGACATTTAATCCACTATTAAACTGCTACATCAGACAATAATTTGCATTAATTAACTTATTTTGTAGAACCCAAACTTTCTTGTATATCTGTCAGAGTTTCATAGGCACTAATGCAGGGGCCTAGTGTGTAATCCAGCCCTGCACACAAGTATGCCACAATGCTGCTGGAAGAGCCCTGTTGGATCAGAGTAAAGGCCCTTCATATCAGAAGCTGTATGGCTCTGTGTACCATTTGCTGGGAATCACAAGTGGGGACAGCGCTGCTGCACTCGGGTCCTGCTTGTGGGCTTCCCACAGGCATATAGGTGGTCACTGTGCAAACAAGACGCTGGACTAAATGGGCCTTTGGCTGATCCAGCAGGGCTGTCCTTATGTTCTTCAAACCCAGCATCCAACCCTGGCCAGTCAAATGCATCCTGTAAACACACAACCAGACAGCAAGGCGATAGACCAGGGATTTGCAAACTCACCACCACCAGTACTTGAACATTACTGAGGGTCTTGGCAGACCACTTAATGACTTTTTTGCCTGATGAAGCAATTGAATGGTTTTTAATTGCATCAAGATGAAACGTCTTATAAAATATTATACAAAATAAGAATAATCTTTTATAATGCTTGGGAAAATAGCAGGGAGTAGAAAAAGAGGAAGGCCAAACAAGACATGGATTGATTCCATAAAGGAAGCCATATGATTCCATAAAGGCATGCTTACCAAGATCCTGCTGTGCGTGCTTCTTGGATGTTCTGGACCTCGTCCCGGCTATCTACAGCAAGATAAAGGTGGAGGGACAGGCACATCAGCGCTGAGAATTGTATAGCCCACAGCCGCCCCCCCTCTCTCTGGGGTTATGCAGCCCATCGCTCTCTCTGCCACCCCCTCTGAGGTTATGCAGCCCTCTCCCTGAGGTTCTTCAGCCCCTCTCTGAGGGTTATTCAGCCCTCTCCCTGGGGTTCCTCAGCCCATCTCCCTGGGCTTCTTCAGCCCATCTCCCTGAGGTTCTCCCCTGCCTGCCTGCCTGCCTGCGCCTCCGCCTCTCTCTCTCTCTCTCTCTCTGCGCGACGCCTGAGCGAGGGCCTACGAACGAGCCGGAGGGCCAAAGGTTCCCCAGTCCTGCTCAAGAATGAGAGTGGGGAAGTGGAACTGGATCTGGCCAGCAGGGCTGATTCGTACCTCCCCACCCCAGCCAAATTCGACAGGCATGCAG
Organism: Rhineura floridana; assembly: GCF_030035675.1. Lineage (NCBI taxonomy): Eukaryota > Metazoa > Chordata > Lepidosauria > Squamata > Rhineuridae > Rhineura > Rhineura floridana. The sequence goes on along the minus strand of NC_084483.1, from coordinate 171,146,672 downwards.
GGGCCATCCACCTATCAATCACCTAATGTCACAATGACATCAGATGACCTTTTTGCCCCGCATGAGTCTTTGAAAAGTGCTCTGCAAGACCTGACAAACAGCTGACTGAAAAGGACTTCACAAGACCTGACAAAGTGCTACCTTGCACAGCACTCTGACTTAGCAAGACCCAACAAACAGCTGATTAGCAGGTTTTGCAGAGCCCCTTGCAAAGTGCTATTGCACAGAACTTTGCCCAGGAGTTTGTAAGACCCGTTTGCCTGAACCAGGCTGTCACCTGTCCTGTGCCTGGCATCATTTACGACTGCCACCTGTAGGGCAGGTGGGCATGGCTCAGCCAAGAGGAGCCTACAGGCCAGAGGTTCCCCACCTCCTGCTTGCTAACCTTTATCCCATAATGCACTTGGGCAGCACGTGCTTTGATCCTAGTAGCCCTACAAGCACCGGGCATTCCCCACAATGCATCAGGAAACAGCAGCCCCTCCTGACGGACTCACATCTGCTTGCCACTGTAGATGAGGCGCTGCTGTTGTAGTGGGATGCCTTCTTTTTCTTCCACTCGCTCTTTTATTCTCTCCACCTTGGGGAAGGGGAGACATAGAAGAGTCATGTTCCATCCAGAGCCATTTGTAGCTGCAACCTGTCTGAGGCAGTCAACATCTCACAAACTCACATCAACCCTGGTGGGTAAAGCTGGCTGAGAAAGAGTAATTTCCCTGCAAGGTTTTCCAGTTGAGAAAAGAAACAGGCAGCCTGCCACCCTTTCAAGCTCTTTTGCTGTCTCCTAAGGGTACCATCCAAGCTTCTGGGCCTCCCCATCTTCAAGGCCACAACGGTCCTACTCAATAGCTGCTGGATGCAGGCCAGAAGGATCTGATGGAACTGCCAAAGAGTCTCACTCTGGTCCCTAACATTTCCGGGGAAGCATGTGGGTGGTTTGGTGATGGATAAGCATTGTGGCTCAGTTGCCCTGGAGACAGAGAGGTGACAGCTGATGGCCCTGACTCTCCTGCAAGAGGATGGAGGGCCCTGCTGCGCAAACACAGCTGCTACCTGGAGGAGGAACGGCTTCACCATCTGGCCAGACAGAAAGAGGCCAAACCGGGGGGGGCAGTGTGGGGGCAGGCATAGTACCCTCTAAACCCCTTCCCCTCCACAACAGGAGCCAATCCCAGAATGGAGGAGAAACCCAAATCCTGGCTAAACCCACCTTCCTCCACAACTGCAGCTATCCATCTATGTTTTTTAATAATTTCGACAACCGCTTAAGCCTGTTGTTTCTAAGTGGTGTACAACATACACAAGAAAACGGTTTAAATTAACCGTAAGATCAGAAAAGCTCAGTTAAAATGCCTGTTTTACAGAAGCAATGGAAGTTCAACAGAGAGGGAGAGCTGTCTGATGTCAGCTAGGAGGGGGTTCTGCAGAATTGGGCTTGGGAGAAGGAAGGTGGGACACAACCCACAGCTGCACATACCAACCACTCACACTAAGGTATAGGGAAGGCTCCCTCCAATACTAGAATGGAAGAACCAAGCAACTGACTCTCTCCTACAAGCAGAGATCCCCTGCTGCCACCACCATGAGACAACATTTTTGCAAAAGGCAGGAAGGATAACCATCAGCAGCCTCTCTCTCTTTCTCTCTCTCCAGCCTCTCTCTTTCTCTCTCTCTCTCCAGCCTCTCTCTCTCTCTCCAGCCTCTTTCTCTCTCCAGCCTCTCTTTCTCTCTCTCTCCAGCCTCTCTCTTTCTCTCTCTCTCTCCAGCCTTTCTCTCTCTCTCTCCAGCCTCTTTCTCTCTCCAGCCTCTCTCTTTCTCTCTCTCTCCAGCCTCTCTCTTTCTCTCTCTCCAGCCTTTCTCTCTCTCTCCAGCCTCTCTCTTTCTCTCTCTCTCCAGCCTCTCTCTCTTTCTCTCTCTCCAGCCTCTCCCTCTTTCTCTCTCTCCAGCCTCTCTCTTTCTCTCTCTCTCCAGCCTCTCTTTCTCTCTCTCCAGCCTCTCTCTTTCTCTCTCTCTCCAGCCTCTCTCTCTTTCTCTCTCTCTCTCTCTCCAGCCTCTCTCTTTCTCTCTCTCCAGCCTTTCTCTTTCTCTCTCTCCAGCCTTTCTCTCTCTCTCTCCAGCCTTTCTCTCTCTCCAGCCTCTCTCTTTCTTTCTCTCCAGCCTCTCTCTTTCTCTCTCTCCAGCCTCTTTCTCTCTCTCTCTCCAGCCTCTCTCTTTCTCTCTCTCTCCAGCCTCTCTTTCTCTCTCTCCAGCCTCTCTCTTTCTCTCTCTCCAGCCTCTTTCTCTCTCTCTCTCCAGCCTTTCTCTGTCTCTCCAGCCTCTCTCTCTTTCTCTCTCCCTCCAGCCTCTTTCTCTCTCTCCAGCCTCTTTCTCTTTCTCTCTCCAGCCTCTCTCTCTCTCCAGCCTCTCTCTCTCTCTCTCTCTCTCTCTCTCTCCAGCCTCTTTCTCCAGCCTCTCTCTTTCTCTCTCTCTCCAGCCTCTCTCTCTTTCTCCAGCCTCCCTCCCTCTCTCTCTCCAGCCTCTCTCTCTGGACGCCAGCTCCTTTGCCACCCCGCCGGCCCTCATGCATAGGCCGCACATGGGCGCCGCACCTCATGGGTGCTGCACAGCAGCAGTGGACACCGGATGGGGCCAGCTCCTTCTTAGCCCCGAGGATGCCCGGCTGCTTCACCCCTCCTGCTGTGGGCACCGCTGGGCGGCAGCGGCTGCGATGGGCCCCCCCAGCCAGAGACTGCTGAGCCCCATCACAGCCACTGCCACCCAGCGGCACCAACAGCAGGAGGGGTGAAGCAGCCGGCCATCCTTTCCGGAGCAGGGGAACTGGCTCCGGGCCGGGGCTAAGAAGGAGCTGGCCCAGCCTGGCCTCCACTGCCACCGCCTCTTCATGCCTCCTGCTCAGGCTGCCAGGCCGCGTGCGCCCCATCTCGGCAGTGGTTGCTAGGAGACGGCATCTGAGCGGCCTGCCAGCCTCAGCAGAAGTGGAGGCCAGCCAGGGCCGGCTCCTTCTTAGGCCCAGAGCCTGCTGTGGAAAGGATGGCCAGCTGCTTCACCCCTCATGCTGTGGGCGCCACTGGGTGGCAGCGGCCGCAATGGGCCCCCCCCGCCAGAGACTGCTGAGCCCAATCATGGCCACTGCCGCCCAGCGGCACCCACAGCATGAGGGGTGAAGCAGCCAGCCATCCTTTCCGGAACAGGCTCTGGGCCTAAGAAGGAGCTGGTCCAGCCTCGCTGCCACCGCCTCTTCACGGCTCCTGCTGAGGCTGCCAGGACGCTCAGATGCCGTCTTCTAGCAACCGCTCCTGCGAGGGCTGCTGCTGGGGGGGTCCCTGAAGGGGCGGCGGCTGGACGAAGGCGCCCATGTTGTGGCAGACATGGGCCAGGTGGCTGCGGGCTCCACGTCCAGCACCCTCACCTGCGGACTGCGGTTGTGTGGGCGGTGGGGCTGCTGCTGCATCTGCGGCTATGTGCCGCTCGCCAGTGGGCAGGGGCTGCTGCTGGGGGGGTCCCTGAAGGGGCGGTGGCTAGACGTGCTGGGCCTCGCTCAAGCACAGAAACAACTATGGCGGCTCAAGTCCTTCTGTCTCTGCAGTCTCTGCCTCACTGAGAAAGGGCGGGAAGGCGGTCAGCCACAGCCCAACATATGCGTGTGTCAATCACGCATGCGTGTCTGAGGGGGCCAATTAAAAGCCGGAGATCCACCTGTTTAATGAAAGTATAGCCGGAGACCGGAGAAAGCCCCCTTTTGCCGGAGACTCCGGCTGAAAACCGGAGATCTGGCAACCCTACTCTGGAGATAGAATGGGAAGTCCATTCTCAGATGGGTTTTGATGGTGGACAGGCCTAAAGAGGGTGTTCCAGGGGTACGTGAGGAAGTGGATCCAAAGCCCTCCCATTTCCCTGACACTTCTCTGGGACAGGGTGAAACCATGGCAGCTCTGGAACTGGTGTATATATTTTCTCTTCAGCCATTCTCTATCCCAAAAAAACTTCTTCCCTGGCAAGCACAAAAGTGGCAGGGCCTGGGATTTGGTGGTTCTACTGCCACAGATTCTCCCTCCACTGCTCTCATTGGATTGATCAGCCTGTCATTTGGAATGTAAACTATCTCTAGGGTATCCCTGGCAATGAGTTGGTGTCAGTCGGTCATTGCCCTGGCATTGGCTTGAAAACCAGAATCACACCAGGTTGTTTGTTTCTATGCCATGGAAAATACTAGGGCTCACACTAATTTTCACAATTGCACAAATATCAGACAGCCACAACATTTAAAGGGCACATAACTGGAGAATGGACAAGGAAGTGATAGTACAGACAACACGCACAGAGAACACAAATGAGGGTTGGGTTTTCACGTAACACTAAACTATGGCTTATAAACCAACAACAATCTGTGGTTTATGAGCATGGTTTGTTTGTGGTAAATAAACCATGGTTAAGCCACTGGGCCAGTTTTGGACCATCAAAGAAACCATGGCTTAGTATTATTTGTGAACTAAACCAATGTTCTGCTCAAAGGATCTCTATTATTTTTGAAGTAAGAAAATGTCCTCTTTACACAATGAGTTCTTAAATAGACCTCACTGTGCTATGCAAACCTACTAATTGTTCTGTGGTAATAGATACTTCAATACTACGTGCAGAAAAGTGCAACTTGTTATATGTGCACAGCAATTGCCAACATGTTTTGTTTAAAAGGTAGTATAAACAAGGCTCTCAAATATGTTATTTCGTGTAACCATCAGAGCTCAGTGGCTTTGCAAGTGGAAATCTACAGGTTCAATGTCCAGTCCTTGTCAGCATAGGGAGTACTAAAGTATATGGTCAAATCGCCTAGTGCAGTGTAAGGCACTTGCCTATTAATCTGTGGATCTACAGTGACATTACAGATTCCCCAAATGCAGTGGTATATGTTTTATTTTAAAAAATAATCTGTTAATTGAAAGAGATTCAAGGCAAGTATATACAAGTAAGGAAATAGAGAACCAGTGAAATATCATAGGAAGCCTTTTGAAATATGGGAAGTTGTGGCAACTGGTGCCCTCTAAAACTGGTGGGACTGCTATGAGGTCACAGGGGCATGGCCAACAGGGTCATGGGGCATGACCAAGGTCTGATTTTCTTACCATACACCTGCATTGAAAGATTTTGTCGATGTTTAAACATTGCAGGTTTACAAACAGAACCTAATGAAACTGAAAAGTGCCTTACTTTAGTTTAGAAGGGGTCCACAAAAGACAATATAAATATTGATAAAACAAAACAAGCATTTATTTATGTATAAACACAATGGTTAAGCAATGGACTAAGATCTGGGAGATCCCCACTCAGCCATGAACAAAACTAGAAACTCCTTCTGCCTGCCTATGCACACAGACAACACAGTGGCCACTCTTTCAAGCTAAATCTGTTTAGGGGCAAAACATCAATCCCCCCCTCCACAGAGTGATCCATTTGGTTTAGAGTTGCCAAGTCAGAAGCATCCCAAACCTTGAGATTTCAGGAGCGGGCCCTAGTGATGTCACGGGGACGTCATAGTGATGTCATGGGTGTGCCGTAGTGATGTCATAGGGGCCCAAGTGATGTCATGGGGGCTAGCCTTAGTGATGTCACAGGGATGGGCCCTAGTGATGTCATTAAGCATGATACATTAAGCATCAACCACGGTTGCTTGGAGTATACAATTTAAACAAAAACATTTATCTGATTAGAAATTAAGATGGAAATCTTAGCCTTGCTTCTATGGATGTAAGGGAGTAAGGTTATAGGTCAATGAAATGCAAACAGAAAAAGAAAAAGGAAAGACAGTGATGATTTCCTAAATGCAATACCATACCAACCACAACAAAATTCCTATGAGTAAGGCAGAAAACTCAGCATCGCACAACCGGTCAGGATTACTAACCAAAAACCAAAACTAAAAAAATCCTGGCAGCCAGTCAGCCAAGGTCACAGAAATCCCCATGCAGCACAACCTGACCTGGGGTCTGCAGTTAATGAAGAATGCTATGGCATGATTGCTGACATGAGTGACACCCTATCAGCACATAATACCTCTGCTCTGAAATCTGCACTGGTTTCCGATTTGCTACAAGGCCAAGTGCAAAGTGTGCTTTCCATGTTATGGGTGCCACACAGTACTTGTTCTGCTCTTGTAAGAAATTAGTCCTTTAGTGTGGCAGCACCTACGTTTTGGAACTCCTGACCTATTGACATTAGGCAGAGACCTTCATTGTACTCTTTTCAGCAACTGCCAAAAACATTTTTGTTTAGGCAAGCCTACCAGGCAGGTAGAAGCTATTGTGTTTTTTATGTCTTTTTAACTCACTGTTGGTTTTATTATTTTGAACGTTTTTTTAATACCTGTCTTTAACTCTTTTTGGCCATAATTTTATTGTTTTAATTTCTTCTAGAAACCACTTTGATATTTTTTACAATAAAGAGGTATATAAATGTTGTAAATAAAATACATAAATACATTTTGGAGTCACTGTGGCCCTTGGGTCCCTTTCCACTTTTAGGAACAAAGGAATCTTTATCCCAGCTCAGGCCATGTGGTACCATCTAGCTCAGTACTGATGACATGGACTAGCATTGGCTCTCCAGGATTTCAGGCAATAGTCTTTTACAGAAATTGAATTCTGGACTTTTGCATGCAAAGCATATGCCCTGCCACTGAGCTGCAGCCCTTCCCGTTTTAAAAAAGTATCCTTTAAAATTGTTCTTTTCAATTCACTAATGAATGCGCAGCAAACCTAGGGCAGATCCACACCATTCATTTAAAGCACATTCAACACACATTTGAAGCACATGAATCCCAACACAGAATCATGGGAACTGTAGTTTGTTAAAGGTGGTAGGAACAATAACTGTGAGGGGGAAACTACACTTCCCAGGATTCTTTGGGGGAAGTCATGTGCTTTAAATGCAAGGTGGATGTGCTTTATATGTATTGTGTGGATTTACTTAATAAACTTTGCCTGCATGTAAATTGTTTTAATTTTTTTAAAAAAAAAATAGAAGTGAGCTATAAAGTTTACTGGGTGACTGTGGGCTACTCGCAATCTCTCAGCCTAATCTGCAGCTTTACTCCCAAAAAGCAAGTATTGGATTAAAGCTTTATATTTGGAAGGTTTTCAAAACTCTGCCCTCTTCAACAGCCTAGGAAAATTTAAATTTGTTTGACTCCTGCACACAAGAGAAAAAAAGATTTTTGGTATTGTTGAAAGCTATATACTTACTCAATTTATGAGATTTTCAGATAAACGGGAAAAAACAGTTTCTACCTTTGCAATGGGGTCTAGGTACTGCCTGGAGGCCAATAAATCCGTTGTCAATCACAACCATGACTTCACTTATTGGCTACAAACCTGAAAGGGCAGGTTTAGAGCAGCCAGCTTCATTTCACCGAAGTTGTGGGGGGGACAGCTGACTTTTTGCTGTATATCTAGTGAACCAGACAACGTAGAAACTTAATTTAAATTTAAAAAAAAGACAGCTGAGGGTCTGGAGATTATCTTACCCAGAGACCGAGAGGACCCCCAAAATCCAGAGTCTCCAGGTGAAAACCAGACACCTGGCAACCCTAAATTGGTTCCAGCATTTCCCTCCTTCTCTTACCTCCAATAATCAGCAAAAGGCCCACCACCACTGCCATCCTCCTCCTCCCCCTCCCCCAGTCAGCAAAAGGCCAACCAAGGCTGAGGCCTACCTCCCCACGCCACTGCCATCCTCCTCCTCTTCCTCCAACAGTCAGCAAAAGGCCCATGAGGACAAAAGCATACCCCTCTGCCACTCTGCATTTCCCCCCTTGCTCCCCATGCAGCAACATACACCCACCCACCTACTCTGTACAACCAAATACTGAACTGAACTCATACAGAAATTTTGCTGATACTTTCAAAGGCTAGCTGCAGAGAAAGAATTGTACTTGCTGTTGCTTTAGCCTGCTGCTTGCAAAAGCTAGAGAGTAACAAATTCGGAGAGGAGCCAATGCAGATTGGCTCAGATTGAAATGCATTAAGGAGACTTGTCATAGTCCTGTCCTAATGCTATGGAACTTCCATTTCATTTCTGAGGGACTCCTCCTGATTGGTTAGAGCTTATTCTATGGGAAAGAAAATCAAAATGGAGGTCCCGGAGGTGCTGAGGGGACCCCAGCTGTCCCTAAGCCACTCCTACTAGAATTTTACTCATGGAACTAGGGATAGGACCATAGCAATGATTAGGATTGGCTGTGCTATCTAGAGATGATTGGCCAGAACAGAAGCTGGAGAGAAACAAGTTCAGAGTGTCTCTAAATGTGAGGTATTGTACTGAATATGAATTTACACAACAGAGAAAAGACTAGACTAATGCCGCACCTTCCCTTAATCAGGGGGCCTCCACTGATAGGAAGCTTGTGTATGATTGCTTGCCTCAAAGCCAAACCTGTGTAAGATCAAGACAGTGCTTGGGCAAGAAGAATTTAAGAGAGAAATAAAATGCTACCAGATTGATTTAAATTCATTCAGAGGCTCTTAACCCACATTCTCATGAGCACTTAACTCAATATTGCTGATTAACAACTTCACTTTGATTAAATATAAAACCAAGCTATTTCTTATGTTTGTCATGCTATTGTACCTTTTGTGTAGTGCTGATAAGTGCTGATAAAGGCCATTATGATTTTTTATTATTATTTATTAAATTTATATCCCACCCTTCCTCCCAAAGGAGCCCAGGGCACTATCAAAAGCTACTGGCCATGATGGCTATATACATCCTCCAATATGCTTTTGAATACCAGATGCTAGGAATCACAAGCGGGGAATGTGCTGTCACACTCCAATCCTATTTATAAGATTCCCATAGGTAGCTTCTTGGACCAGATGGTCCTTTGGTATGATCCAGGAGGTCTCTTCTGTTCTTATGTTACAAGCTTGTCATAAAATTGCGGAATTACTTGTTTAGCAAAACACTCCTATACATGTCTATTCAGACCTAGGCCCCATTGGATTCAACTGAACTTTACTCCCAGGTAAATATGTATGAGAGTGCAGCCTAAGAGGTTCACCTCACACCAGCTTAGGACTTGCCTATATGACATTGTTGTTTTATCCTGACCTGTTGCTCTTGCTATTTTTTATATTATTGTATCAATATTTAACTGTTGTTGATTTAACCCCACTTGTGTTTGTTTTTTGAAATCGAAAAGTTTTGCTATTGCTTTTATTTTGCTTTATTGTTGTTAGCCTTTGGACATGTTTCCTAGAAAGGTAGGATATAAAGTTATAATTAAGAAACGGACTACATTCCAGAGTCAGAAGCAGGATTGATTTGATTTAAATTCTTCAGAGAATTGCTTCTCTGAAGAACTCAATTTTAATGATTTAAATCACAGTTTAAATCACTAGTGAAGATTATATTTAATCATCATTTTTAGTAGAAGTACATTATTAATATAATCTTAATACATATTCAAAGATGTAGGTTTCTTTAGAAGGTAGGTACACACTAAGCAGTTATTCTGAATTGTTTTCATATTAATTTTCATCAAAAATGGGATGATAATTTGGTCATTTTAGTACTAAAGTCGAATAAACTTGTGAAGTCATCCAGGAGATGAACCAGATCCAACTGTTCAATTAATCATATTTTTGCCATGATACATCAGATTCACCACCACCAAACAGACTTTTAAATTGTGCTAGGACTGTTTATTCTTTTAGCTAGTTTTCTTCTTCAAAAAACAACAACATTCACAAAACATGCACAGGTAGTTCCCTTCTACAGTGGAGGATACATGCAGCAGCAGTTTCCTCAGGTGTCAGGACTGCGTGAATATGTTCTGTCCACTTTTGGTTTCACTTTCTATTCCTTTTCCCTACTCCTTGCTTTCATATCCAGACTCCTCCTCTTTGTTCAGATCTACTCCATCTCCTCAAATTCTCTATTCATTTACCTCATTTACCTTTGCAGTTAGAGAGTGCATGCATTTCATGTACCACTGCACCACCTGCAGAATAGGACTGATCTGGTTATCTTCTGTCTCCATAAACTGCTGTTAACATATTCATAGAATGTAATTAGAAGTTGTATAATTAGTATTCATGATGATATCTTTGACCTAGGCTCTTTTTTCTTACTAATTGTTTTAAGAAAACTTTGAAATTTGATTTAAATAAAAAAATCCTAAATATTTATTTATTTTAAAACCATTGATTTTTATCAGCTCTGGTCAGAAGCTATCCATTAAGGCAGGAATAGCCAATGTGGTGGCCTCTTCATGTTGTTGGACTACAATTCCTCTCATCCCTCAGCATTGACCATGCGGGATGGGGCCAATGGGAGCTGTAGTCCCAACAAATATCTTGAGGGAATGATATTGGCTACCCATCCATTAAAGAAGAGGAGGTATGTCAATGAAGTAAAATCCAGATTTGTATCTCATCAAAGTGTATTAGCTACCATTAGATACTGGGCCAAGTTCAAGGTTCTGGTTTTGGTGTACGAAGTCCTGTACAGCTTGGAATGAGGATACCTAAAAGATTGTCTTATCCTTTGTATACCCAGTCGCTCACTGTGCTCTGCAGGTGAAGGCCACCTGCAGATACCACCTCATCAGCAGGTCCGTTCCCCACAACATAGGAAGTGAACCTTTTGTGTTGTGGCACCAACCCTTTGGAATTCCCTCCCCTTAAATATTAGACAGGCACCATATATTTTTGGCACCTACGGAAAATCTTCTTTCAGCAAACCAAAAGGATAAGTAGAGACCTTATCCCAGTCTGTGTCAGAACTGCTTTATAAGATGTTTTTAAAGATTTTTTAAAATACGTTTTAATATGTTTTGTTTTAATATGTTTTAAAGATGTTTTGTTTTATTAAGTTTTAAAGTGCTTTTAGTGTTTTTGTTTGCCACCCTGGGCTCCTTCTGGAGTGAAGGGTGGGATATAAATTTAATAAATAATGTTATGCTTCTTGAATGAAAAAATCTCCAAAAATGCTCATGATGTTGTTGTATATGAAAAACCTTGCCACTGGAAACTTCAGACTAGTGAAAAGATAAATTATTTCATTTAAATAAGCTCTTTCAGAGCATCTCACACAGCATAATAGAGCAATCCAGGGTTTGACTAAAAAATATTCTTTTGATACTGTATGGTTCTCTTTGTAAGTAATATAAGCCCTTTTTCTTCCTCAGTAAAACATCCGGTTACCCATGTTTCTCTTTGGAGGAGTTATGGAAATGCATTTGCTGATAACAGTGCCTGATGGGAATTAATTGCTTTTATTTAGATGTTGTTTACATATTCTTCTATTGGTGGGCATTGATATCTTTTTATGCATGACTGTATTTGCATTTTTGTACTGTGTTTATTCTAGTTCCACTATTTGTGAGTTCCAAGTTTTGTTCCATTGTTTAATGAAAAGTTGAATATTAGATTGTGATGACTCCACCTCATATTGCACAACTATTTCACAAACAATTGTGTTTTGTTTTCCTTGGTTATGTATTGCATCCAGTTCTTCATTCAGATGCAAGCTATGATGTAAGACTGTAGTTTGAAGTGAGTTTATGTTATTGTGCTGTTATACTGAAAAGAGTTGTTCTTTTTACAAGTTGTTTGTCTTAGCCATAGTTAAATGCTACACCTGCACCAACAACTCATGGCTAAAGAGGAAAAAACTTAAGAGCAAGTTAAGCCATGGTTTCAGCAACAAATCATAATTGTTATGAACCATGGTTAAGCACTGTGTCTGGGCCAGGCATTGCAGGACAAAAAGCCCAGTAAATAATAGTCCTCATAATATCATAAATTTGTTACAAAAATGATATATTTTTGAAGATTTCCTATCTAATAACACCTCCATAGGTTTATCTTATTCAGAAATAAGAGTTTTGTTTTAATTAGGAATCTTCTTGAAGGCATTCTTTACAAACACAATATACCAGGATCAAGACTTAACCTGGTAGTTGGAGTGAATGAAACAGCAGGGATGAAAACTTGGTTGTCTTTAGAAATCTTTGTGCCATATTCCCCAGAGACTGACTAGCACAGAAGGTGAGAAACATGTTAAAACAAATGACAAATTACTATCACAACAGGCTAAAAAGCAAAATTAGTAGTTGTATAATGACTCCAAAAAAGTTTTTTGGGAAGCAGAAGTTGACTCTGTGGTAAGAACATGCAACCTTTCTGACTCAAGCCTGAGGTGTTTTTTCCTGATACATTTAAATCAAAGCCTGCTATGGTCCTGACTCCTGTAGAATTACTAATGATAATAATTAACACCAATCTACATTACCACTTGCCTAGCTTTTGGGCTTGCAATTCATAAATCCTATTGCAGATAATAGCTTTTTTTAAAAATAACCAAATTATCCAAATTAGCAAAACAAACTAGTAATGTTTTAGGAGTGGAATGATTAATTTAGCTGTTAATGAAGAAAGCCAATATAGCCAGTTATAGATTGTGGTAATATAATCTCAAAGTTGCAGGGAACTTTTTTTTACGACACTGACTGAGAGGTAACGTGGCTTGATGTAGAGATGTTTTAAGATTAAGTAACTGCTTGTCAGAATGAATTCTAGTATGCTAAGAGACAGTCTGCATATTTAGGAGTATGCAAAATGACTATACCACACTGAAATTCATTTTGACAAGTCTTTATATAGCATGTTGCCATGTGGCTACATTAGCGTAAGGGTACAATTCCTACCGCTCTCCTAAAAGTATTGCTTATTGATTTGATTCCTTGATACAGAAAAGCAAAAAAAAAGCAAAACAAAATCCACAACACTAAAATTAAAAGCAATTAAAAGTGGAAGCTTGTTTAATATTGCTCTACCATCATCCTGAAAGGCATAATTTGAGTTACACATCTGAACTGATTGGAGTTACAGAACCATATCTCCTTTTTGCATTTAACAATATATACAATATAAAATAAATACATTTACACAAATGGACATTGGTTGGAGCACACAGTATGATATACATCACAAAAATATACAGTTGATTGCTTTACAGATGTGAAGCCCATCTACAGCTATAGATATGATTTTTTTCATTTTTTTTTTACTAGTGGTTATTATGCAACTCCTGGATTATAACAAGCAGCTTAATTAGTTTTTTCCCCTCTTTTGCGATCTTTGCACAATAAGACTGCCATAAAGTGTTTTCCTAGGCAGGTAAACAGAGACGCTTAAATAATTAAAATACAATTACCAACACCCATTTTCTCTTCCATAAGAAAAATAGCAGTTTTAAATTTTTTATATCTTTTTATGTTAGCATTTAAATGCAAAATAGTGGAATAAATACAACAATCTGATTTGATTGAAACAAATGTGTAACTTCCAGGAGTCACACAATCATATTGCTTTAAATAAGGGGGGGGGGGAGAGAAACAATAAGGAAAAAAATTAGTCCAGGGAAAATCCATGAAAAACTTCTCCTTCATGTTGAACTGAGTGGGGGACTCAAGCAAGACCATAGAGGTCCTACACAATACCCTTTCATTTCAATGGCTTGTGCAGAAGAAATTTCATATGGATTTTATTCCCCTAAATGACAGTTATGCTTTTTTGAAATCTTCCCCAGATACGTCACATTAAATAAGTGAAAATTTTGTTCAGCAAGATTTAAGATGAATGTTATTCTAATGCCTGTGCAATGTGTCTGTGTTTCAGTTAACAATGGTACAGCCACGAGATATTTGTTCATTGCAGCTCTAAAAATTACTGAAAACCAAAAATAAAAATTGCACTGTGTTCCTTTAACACATTCCATCTTTCTTAAGTCTTTGTATATTTTGCTATTCTTTTCTGAGTGTGTTGTTTGGCTATTGACCCTGAAAACCCAAGTTCTTCGACGTTATACAGAAAAAACAATATTTATATTAGACATTTTTATATACATATATAGTGTAGTTGAACAATAGCAACTTAAACCCTGCACAAATTTTCTGGAAAATAATTATTCTGCACTCTTACATATATAAATAATTTTATAGAATCAGCACCATTTCCCTGCCCCCTTCCAGGAGTTGTGAGGTTTTGCCATTTTTCAAAAGGGATGTGCCAATTTCCAAACTCCTATCACACTATTAATTTCAAGTTATCGGCCAACTCAATGAATTGTTAATGATGATTTATCTAGGATCACACGACAGTCACTTCTCTACTGAGAAAAACACAATCTACAAGAGAATCCCATATAGCTAATGAGAGATATACAGTATTTCTAGCACAAGGTTGATGTATCATCAACCTGCTGTATTTTGTTTAAAGCACACGAGTAGCAATAATTTTGGAAACGTGTCTGCATTTTTCCAAAAAAGGTTTTGCAACAACACAGAGCAAGTTAATAACAACATCTGGGAGATGATTGGATGAAAGCTATATTTACAGCATTTAAAAATTAGACTTATCTATAATCTTGAAATATTCAAAGGTTTATTTCTAAGCTATACATAGGTATTCTATAATAAACTGTTACCGAAATTATCCCTTGTTTTGAAAATATTATGATTTCAATGTGTATTTGTCCATAATGAGTACTTGGTTGGATTTTTTTTTCAATTTCTTAATTATTACTAGGAAGAACCTTATTACCAGAAGGAATATACTACTGAAATCTCCTGAGGAATTTTACATCCAATATTGTCTCTAATTCTACCCTGTGTCTATAAGCACACGCCACAAGAATCCAAACACCACAAGAAGAACAAGACAACAGTCTCTGAATGCAACATAAAAAATTCCAAAAAGCACAGCAAACATGAAACATTGAAAAGCTGAACTACATTTCTTTTGTTTGTTAGGATTACAATTTTAATTACATTTGTGTACATAGAATAAGGTTGTTCACATAGAACAGGGAGCAGCTACTAACACTGGTACATTGGTATAGCATTTGATGGAGGTTATTGTTTATTGGTTATTTAGCGACTGTAGTTTTCTGGGGACATCTAATTGGTTTATACATTAGATTACACCTCTTAAGAGTCTTGAAATCAACCCTACTTTTATGCTGTTGACAGCACTGGTTGAAAAAACAAGTATACTGGTTAGGCTGTTTGTTTAAAAATGGCAATCTACCCAAAATAATATATTATAAAATAAATTAATAAATAGTGGGTACAAGTGCTAAGTTGTTGAATTTGGTCAGAGGCTGACTATTGTGATATCTGATTTTGCCTTATTGCTAGTTGGGGTGGGTTGAACTTTGGAATAAAGTCTGCAATTTTGTAAATGACAAGCCATATTATTAACATACAATATCATGTAGCAATTGTACCTTGACCGTACAGAAGCACTTCGTAACTTTTTTTTTAGATTCCTATTTGACATGGCATCTTAATATGTTAGACTACTGTGATATATTGTAGGTGTAATCAAATCCTTTGTTTCAGTGAACACTTAGATATAAATTGGAGCTCATGCGAAGAACGGGATGTCTTAGACCAGACTGGCACACAACATAAATTGCATCCGTGATAATATGCACCTTCCCTTCAACTATTGCTTGAGTAAGATAAATTCCCACATTAACAAATGGCTGAAAAGTGGTAAAGCTGGTAGAAAAAAATCTTCCATTAGTAAGAAGAACCGAAACATTTGTTTTAAAAAAATCTTCCTTCAGGATTCAATTGTCCTTCATTAAATGTTTGTCATTGTTCAAGCCAGCACAAAAATGCAGTATTTATTTATTTTTCCTCTTTAGTATTGCATGAATGAATAAAGCTCAAACTATTCCCTGAAAAAGTTACATCGTAGCTAACCTAAGAAATATCTGGAAGACTTGAAAAAACAATTAAGGAATCAAATGCCTGTAACTGATCTAGATGGAAATGCAATGATAAGAAGCAGCCAATGCATTGTCATTGGAGTCGTCTAATTAGAGGCTGCTCTTGTGAAACCTAATACTGCATTCAGTCAGTTCATCGTGTTGTATTGTACTGCTATTTACGATGGTTTTCTTTTGATTCCTTTGTCATTGGGGCATTGTAGCTCGTAATAAGTTCACTGGCATCCATATTATGGATTTCCATCCTTTGGCAGGCCGGGCTTCCATCTATTAGAGACCTCTTTTTAAAAGATTCAGCAGCAAAGGGGAAAAAACAAAGAAAAGAAAAACAAGAACAGTAAAAGAAGAGAGAAATGAAGAAAAACTGCACAGAATATAAAGATGCTGCTTCTTAGACTTGCTGCTAAGTATCAGTGCAGTCATTTTAGTTTCCTTAATTTAGATGCTAAAGTTTCTTTGTCATGGTTTTCTTGTTTATTTTCCCTTTCATTAAAATCTCAACTTGCACAGCTGGAAGGCCCAGGATGCTTTAGTCAGACCTTGGCCTCCAGCATTTCCAAAAAAAGTTTGTGCATGGGGACTTTGCCTTCCAGTTTGATGTTGTAGAAATGCTGCACAGCCTTAGTGGAGGTTTGCCTCAGCAGTGGCAGAGTCATCAGCATCTTGCCAGCCCGGCGTGGGTCTTCCATATGTTGCCCGGCCTCATAATCCTGCAGTGCCTCGTGTAAGACATCTTGAAGTTTCTGAACTGCTTCAACATCTTCTATGTGCATTGAGTCTGCAAAATAAAAGGAGTAACAGTAGTTTTCAGTTTTTATTCCAGAAGGCAGGATTACAATGCCAGTGCTCTAGACTGTAACCTGCACTGTAATAAATGGCAGCACAATAATAATTTATAAATTTACCCAGCATTTTCTGGGTTCTTTTATGAGTAAGTTTTACCCTCTTATTACCATATTGAACTGGAAAATGTTTGGATCGCTGGTGTAATTACAATTGCTTCCTGTGCTTGGTTTATATAGATTAAGAGGAACTAGCTCTGAAATCTGCACGGATATTTTCTTTTTCTTAATTTATAAAGCCATTTTTATTAAGTTTTCTTCATCCCGTTTACAGACCTGAACTCCATATTTTTTCAAAATCTATTTCCTAGATATGCAGAAAGCTCAAGAACCTAAAAACAAACCATCTAAAAGTACACAAACTATGCTTTCTGAAGTCCTATGTCTAATTAGAGGTTTTGGAAATTTACAGTTTGTGGTGAGATTTACTCAGAGAAATCCAGACAGTCCTAATTTTATTTTGGGCATCAGATGCTCATTGTCCAGAGTTGTGGGTTAGGATTTCTGGTTTAAAAGTGCTCAGGTGCCATGTTAAGACCTCTGACGCACATTTTGAAGACCCACTGCCAGTCAGAATAGCCTGTCAGCAATGGTCTAACTTACTATAACTGTTGGATAGTATGGCTGCCCAGGCTAGCATAGGCTGTGGAGTCCATCTGGTTTGTTTCTTACATTGAGTGTGAACAGTGTTCCAGACAGAAGAGTATCTGTTCTTTCCCTGGAATCATTCCCCAAGTTCCTTGTTGTGCCCCTTAGCACTCAACCAGGAGCCTGAAACTGCAGTCCAGTTGCACCCTACGGGTTGTATCTAGCTAAGACTTTGTGCAAGTGGAATCACTTGTGCTTGTGCCTCCCAAATCTGTCCTGGGTGTTTCCCCAACTCTCTAGAGCAGATTTGGGAGCAGAGCAGTGGCACACAGGGGAGACATTACATCGTATGAGTGCAAATGCCCAACTGGATGTAGCTGGATTAATCCCTTGACTTTATTAGTCTAAAATTAAACGCTGTCTAAGATGTACACCATTAGGCACGAAGTTAGACATGACACAGGAAAAGTTCTTCACCATGGAGTTATACACATTTTAGCAACAGCTGTGGGACAAGGGTATTGGATTGAGACCATGGTGCCAGAGAGGCAGGGATTAACTCTTTCCTATCCACCACTTTCAGATTAAAATCCATTCCGCAAAACTGCTGTTTTTCTTGTCACAGAACATACACAGATCCATATCATGTCTAGTTGTGTCCAAGGAATTACAGCTGATGATCTACCTTCCTTTCACACTCTTAATTTTGAGTACTTCATTGCTTTTAACTTACAGACCCCCTTTAGGATGCACACCTTAACGTGGTGAGGGGGTTTGAGAGTGTTGAAGAAACTGAGAGCAATGCCGTCAGGAGACTAAACCAAAAGGCTAGACTCCTAGCAGGGGCACCCAAGGCGGAATGGTCAAAGCTGAGACACCAGACTAAGATGCATCCAAACTCAGAGGAAGGCAATGGTAAACCACCTCCGAATATCTCTTACCACGAAAACCCTATGAACAGAGTATCCAAAATACAACACGTGATAGTGCTGGAAGATGAGACCCCCAGGTCAGAAGGCACTCACCGAGCTACTGGGGAAGAACAACAAAAAGCGGACAAGTACAAGCAGCGCTGTGAATAATGACGCAGCTGGGTCAAAGCCGAAAGGAAGCCCTGACGCTGATGCGCACAGATGCGAAAGGAGAGTCCGGAGTTGTACAACACACACAATAGGAACATGGAATGTGAGAAGCATGAACCAGGGAAAGTTAGAAATTGTCAAGCAAGAA
Source organism: Rhineura floridana (assembly GCF_030035675.1). Classification (NCBI taxonomy): domain Eukaryota; kingdom Metazoa; phylum Chordata; class Lepidosauria; order Squamata; family Rhineuridae; genus Rhineura; species Rhineura floridana. The sequence goes on along the minus strand of NC_084483.1, from coordinate 171,128,220 downwards.
ATGGAATGTATCAACATTACAACATTACAATACTTGCCGTGAGTGAATTAAACTGGACGGCAATGGGACATTTTCAATCAAGCAACTACAAAATATTTTATGCAGGAAATGAGAAATCAAGAAGAAACAGGGTTGCTTTAATAGTGAGAAGTGATGTAGCAAAAGCAATTAGGAGCTACAATGCAAGGTCTGAGCAAGTGATATCAATGAGACTAAATGGAAAGCCTATTAACATAACCATAATCCAAGTCTACGCACCAACGGCAAAAAGGAGATAGAAACACAGTCAGAACTCTAAATGCAACAATATACCAACTAGTACGTAGGGACAAAGATAACTATTACAATATTGTATAGAAACAGAAGAAGAGGACAACAAAAAGGGAAGAACAAGAGCCCTATTTCAAAAGATTAGTGAAATGAAAGGGAAATTTAAACCACGAGTAGGGATGTTCAATAATCAACACGGGAACACACTGACTGACCGAGATGAAATAAAAGGAAGATGGAAGCAATACACTGAAGAACTCTATAAAAGAGATGCAAGGATGACAGATTCATTCACAGAGGAACCGTATGATGAAGAACCAGAAATTTTAGAATGTGAGGTAAAAGCTGCTCTTCAAATACTTGGAAGAAACAAATCACCAGGAATAGACGGCATACCAATAGAGTTGCTACAAGCTACTGAGACTGAATCTGTCCAAATTGTGACAAAAACCTGTCTAGAAATATGGAAAATAAACAATGGCCCACAGACTGGAAGCGTTCAATATATATCCCAATTCCAAAGAAAGTGGATCCCAGGGAGTGCAATAATTATCGAACTGTTGCCTTAATATCCCATGCAAGTAAAGTAATGCTCACAATTCTACAACAAAGGTTCTTACCATATATGGAACGAGAAATGCCAGACGTCCAAGCTGGATTTAGAAACTGAAGAGGCACCAGAGATCATATTGCAAACATACGTTGGATAACGGAATGGAGCAAGGAATTTCAGAAGAAAATCACCCTGTGCTTTATAGATTACAGTAAAGCCTTTGACTGTGTAGATCATGAGAAACTATGGAATGCTTTAAAGGAAATGGGGGTGCCACAGCATCTGATTGTTCTGATGCGCAGCCTATACTCTGGACAAGAGGCTACTGTAAGGACAGAATATGGAGAAACCGATTGATTCCCAATAGAAAAGGGTGTGAGACAGGGGTGTATTTTATCACCCTATTTGTTTAATCTGTACACAGAACATTTCATATGGAAAGAGGGATTGGACCAAGATGAAGGAGGTGTAAAAATTGGAGGGAGAAATATCAATAATTTAAGATATGCAGACGATACCATACTACTAGCAGAAACCAGTAATGATTTGAAATGAATGCTGATGAAAGTTAAAGAGGAAAGCACAAAAGCAGGATTACAGCTGAACGTTAAAAAGACTAAAGTAATGGCAACAGAAGATTTATGTACCTTTAAAGTTGACAATGAGGACATTGAACTTGTCAAGGATTATCAATACCTTGGCACAGCCATTAACGAAAATGGAGACAATAGTCAAGAAATTAGAAGAAGGCTAGGACTGGGGAGGGCAGCTATAAGAGAACTAGAAAAGGTCCTCAAATGCAAAGATGTGTCACTGAACACCAAAGTCAGGATAATTCAGACCATGGTATTCCCGATCTCTATGTATGGAAGTGAAAGTTGGACAGTGAAAAAAGCAGGTAAGAGAAAAATTAACTCATTTGAAATGTGGTGTTGGAGGAGAGCTTTGCGGATACCATGGACTGCAAAAAAGACAAATAATTGGTTGTTAGAACAAATTAAACGAAAACTGTCACTAGAAGCTAAAATGATGAAACTGAGGTTATCATACTTTGGACACATCATGAGAAGACATGATTCACTAGAAAAGACAATAATGCTGGGAAAAACAGAAGGGAGTAGAAAAAGAGGAAGGCCAAAGAAGAGGTGGATTGATTCCGTGAAGGAAGCCACAGACCTGAACTTACAAGATCTGAACAGGGTGGTTCATGACAGATACTTTTGGAGATCACTGATTCATAGGGTCGCTGTAAGTTGTAATCAACTTGAAGGCACATAACAACAACAACTTACAGAAGGTGTCAAATAAGGCATGCGTATGTTTTTGTTTGCTGTGACATTTGCTGTTATGTTGCCGTTTTGTTACTGCTCTTTTATTATTTTTGTTATTATGACATCGTTTTTGTAATTGCTGTTTACTTTGTTGTAAGCCGGTCTGAGCACAATGTTTTGCAGAAAGGCAACATACAAATTAAAAGGATATATGCCTTGATCCAGGAAACTATGTGAAACATTGAGACTGAGTCTGGGCTCCAGCATGGGAAGATGAATATAATTCTGCATGTATTAGCTACACGCCTTCACCTATCCTAACTAGTGTTTGGGTCTGTTCTGCTGATCCATTTGACAAAGCCCCTAGTTTCTGAACATAGGTTATTCTAGATTTGGATCAAGAATCAATGATATGTAAGCAGTTTGCTGTTTTTACATTTATTATTTATTATTATTATTTATTTATTAGATTTATATTTTGCCTTTCCATTAGGAGCACAGGGCAGCAAAGCACTAAAAATCATAAAAACAGACTTTAAAATATATTACAACAAAGAATCCTTAAAACCATTAAAACAAAACATCTTAAGAACATAAGAACATAAGAAGAGCCTGCTGGAACTTGTTCAAGGTGGTGCATATGGATCCCCTCCCTTTCCATTTTCCCCTTACATAGCCCCTGTGAGATAGGTCAGGCTGAGAGACTGTGTCTGGCCCAAGGTCACCCAGTGGGCTTCATGGCTAGGTGGGAATTTGAACCTGGATCTTAGTCCAACAGTGTAACCCGCTGGTGTTAAGAACATAAGAAGAGCCTGCTGGATCAGGCCAGTGGCCCATCTAGTCCAGCATCCTGTTCTCACAGTGGCCAACCAGGTGCCTGGGGGAAGCCCGCAAGCAGGACCCGAGTGCAAGAACACTCTCCCCTCCTGAGGCTTCCGGCAACTGGTTTTCAGAAGCATGCTGCCTCTGACTAGGGTGGCACAGCACAGCCATCACGGCTAGTAGCCATTGATAGCCCTGTCCTCCATGAATTTGTCTAATCTTCTTTTAAAGCCGTCCAAGCTGGTGGCCATTACTGCGTCTTGTGGGAGCAAATTCCATAGTTTAACTATGCACTGAGTAAAGAAGTACTTCCTTTTGTCTGTCCTGAATCTTCCAACATTCAGCTTCTTTGAATGTCCACGAGTTCTAGTATTATGAGAGAGGGAGAAGAACTTTTCTCTATCCACTTTCTCAATGCCATGCATAATTTTATACACTTCTATCATGTCTCCTCTGACCCGCCTTTTCTCTAAACTAAAAAGCCCCAAATGCTGCAACCTTTCCTCGTAAGGGAGTGGCTCCATCCCCTTGATCATTCTGGTTGCCCTCTTCTGAACCTTTTCCAACTCTATAATATCCTTTTTGAGATGAGGTGACCAGAACTGTACACAGTATTCCAAATGCGGCCGCACCATAGATTTATACAACGGCATTATGATATCGGCTGTTTTATTTTCAATACCTTTCCTAATTATCCCTAGCATGGAATTTGCCTTTTTCACAGCTGCCGCACACTGGGTTGACATTTTCATTGTGCTGTCCACTACAACCCCGAGGTCTCTCTCCTGGTCGGTCACCGCCAGTTCAGACCCCATGAGCGTATATGTGAAATTAAGATTTTTTGCTCCAATATGCATAATTTTACACTTGTTTATATTGAATTGCATTTGCCATTTTTCCGCCCATTCACTCAGTTTGGAGAGATCTTTTTGGAGCTCTTCACAATCCCTTTTTGTTTTAACAACCCTGAACAATTTAGTGTCGTCAGCAAACTTGGCCACTTCACTGCTCACTCCTAATTCTAGGTCATTAATGAACAAGTTGAAAAGTACAGGTCCCAATACCGATCCTTGAGGGACTCCACTTTCTACAGCCCTCCATTGGGAGAACTGTCCGTTGATTCCTACTCTCTGCTTTCTGCTTCTTAACCAATTCCTTATCCACAAGAGGACCTCTCCTCTTATTCCATGACTGCTAAGCTTCCTCAGAAGTCTTTGGTGAGGTACCTTGTCAAAAGCTTTTTGAAAGTCTAAGTACACTATGTCCACTGGATCACCTCTATCTATATGCTTGTTGACACTCTCAAAGAATTCTAATAGGTTACTGAGACAGGACTTTCCCTTGCAGAAGCCATGCTGGCTCTGCTTCAGCAAGGCTTGTTCTTCTATGTGCTTAGTTAATCTAGCTTTAATAATACTTTCTACCAGTTTTCCAGGGACAGAAGTTAAGCTAACTGGCCTGTAATTTCCGGGATCCCCTCTGGATCCCTTTTTGAATATTGGCGTTACATTTGCCACTTTCCAGTCCTCAGGCACGGAGGAGGACCCAAGGGACAAGTTACTTATTTTAGTTAGCAGATCAGCAATTTCACATTTGAGTTCTTTGAGAACTCTCGGGTGGATGCCATCCGGGCCCGGTGATTTGTCAGTTTTTATATTGTCCATTAAGCCTAGAACTTCCTCTCTCATTACCACTATTTGTCTCAGTTCCTCAGAATCCCTTCCTGCAAATGTTAGATCAGGTTCAGGGATCTGCCCTATATCTTCCACTGTGAAGACAGATGCAAAGAATTCATTTAGCTTCTCTGCAATCTCCTTATCGTTCTTTAGTACACCTTTGACTCCCTTATCATCCAAGGGTCCAATCGCCTCCCTAGATGGTCTCCTACTTTGAATGTATTTATAGAATTTTTTGTTGTTGGTTTTTATGTTCTAAGCAATGTGCTCCTCAAATTCTTTTTTAGCATCCCTTATTGTCTTCTTGCATTTCTTTTGCCAGAGTTTGTGTTCTTTTTTATTTTCTTCATTCGGACAAGACTTCCATTTTCTGAAGGAAGACTTTTTGCCTCTAAGAGCTTCCTTGACTTTGCTCATTAACCATGCTGGCATCTTCTTGGTCCTGGTGGTACCTTTTCTGATCTGCGGTATGCACTCCAGTTGAGCTTCTAATATAGTGTTTTTAAACAACTTCCAAGCATTTGCGAGTGATGTGACCCTCTGGACTTTGTTTTTCAGCTTTCTTTTTACCAATCCCCTCATTTTTGTGAAGTTTCCTCTTTTGAAGTCAAATGTGACCGTGTTGGATTTTCTTGGCAATTGGCCATTTACATGTATGTTTAATTTAATAGCACTGTGGTCACTGCTCCCAATCGGTTCAACAACACTTACATCTCGCACCAGGTCCCGGTCCCCACTGAGGATTAAGTCCAGGGTTGCCATCCCTCTGGTCGGTTCCATGACCAACTGGTCTAGGGAATAGTCATTTAGAATATCTAGAAACTTTGCTTCTTTGTCATGACTGGAACACATATGCGGCCAGTCTATGTCCGGGTAGTTGAAGTCACCCATTACTACCACATTTCCCAGTTTGGATGCTTCCTCAATTTCATATCTCATCTCAAGGTCTCCCTGAGCATTTTGATCAGGGGGACGATAGATCGTTCCCAGTATTAAGTCCCTCCTGGGGCATGGTATCACCACCCACAACGATTCTGTGGAGTAGTCTGCCTCTTTTGGGGTTTCGAGCTTGCTGGATTCAATGCCTTCTTTCACGTATAGAGCGACTCCGCCACCAATACGTCCTTCCCTGTCCTTCCGATATAGTTTATATCCAGGGATAACTGTATCCCACTGGTTTTCTCCATTCCACCAGGTCTCCGTTATGCTCACTATATCAATGCTCTCCTCTAAGACCAAGCACTCCAGTTCTCCCATCTTGGTTCGCAGGCTCCTAGCATTAGCGTACAGGCACTTGTAAGCAGTGTCTCTCTTCAAGTGTCTTTGGCACTGGTGGTTTGGCCTGTGGTAATTTTGCTCTTCTGAATTTATATCCTGTGCCCCTGCTCTCACAATGCCTACTTCTAGGCCTACCCCTTTTAAAATTTCATCATTTCTTTGATCTTTATCCCAGGGGGAAGGTTTATTCCGAACCGGACCTTTCTCAGCTCCTGTCGGGTTTCCCCCCTCAGTCAGTTTAAAAGCTGCTCTGCTACCTTTTTAATTTTAAGTGCCAGCAGTCTGGTTCCATTCTGGTTCAAGTGGAGCCCGTCCCTTTAAAAACATCTTTAAAAACATCTTTTAAAAAAAGCTTTAAAAACATAATTAAAAGCAATTCCAACATAAACACAGACTGAGATAAGGTCTTTACTTAAAAGGCTTGTTGAAAGAGGAAGGTCTTCAGTAGGTGCCAAAAAGATGAGAGATGGCACCTGTCTAATATTTAAGGGGAGGGAATTCCAAAGGGTAGGTGCCACTACATTAAAGGTCCACATCCTATATTGTGCAGAACAGAGCTCCTGATAAGAAGGTATCTGCAGGAGGCCCTCATCTGCAGAGATTGACTGGGTATATAAGGAGTAAGACTGGTCCCAAGCTGTATAGGGCTTCGTACATCAAAACCTGGGAGTCAGGGACAAGCAGGGGGTCCCAGTGCTTGCAGCACTTACCTGGGACCTCAGTTGTCTCAAGAGACAGCAACCCAGAGGAGCGAGCAAGCAAACATCCAAATGCTCAAGTACTCACGCCCAGGACAGGTCTTCTTCAGTAACCCACTGCTGCAGCTGTTCCCTATTATTTTAATCACCTTAATTTCTTTCAGAAGTAACTTGGGGTATAACTTACTTTAAACAAATAAATATTTGAGGAATGTCTCTTCAAAAAACCCTGGCAACAAAGAGGTTAATAAGGAACTGGGTTTGTTCTTCACAAAAAAATAAATGTGTAAACTGAACAAAGAGAAAAAATATTTCAGCTCCTTCTCTGAAAAATGTACTTAATTATGTACAACTTTGGATCATTTAGCACATTTTATTGATTCTGATGACAGTTTATCCGTTATTACACATAATAGAGTCCTGTGGGGATTCTACCCATTTAACAATTCTGAGTTACAGTGACACATGCCCTAAGAAGCATGTAGTTATAACATTATGCATATTGTGTAACAATTAAATTTTAGAACTTAGCTATCTCTATATAGGAAAGGAAAGTAAAAATAGCAAAATAGTGATGGGTCCTCTTATGGAATGAAAACTGGTTAACCAGGAAGCAGAGAGCAGATGTAAACTTACACATTTTCACTATGGAGAGATGTGACTTGCTCTCCCACCCCCCAGAGAGGTACTGACAATAATGCTATTTAACTTCTTCATAGATGAGCCAGGGTTAGGAACAAGCAGTGAAGTAGTTAAGGTTGCCAATGACACCAAAGTAGAGGAACTCGCTCAGTCTGCTTTTTGCATTGGACCAACCCAATCCAATGCTCCCGGACTTGCTTGTGGATCAGAACAAAACTCCCAGTACTCATCTTTTATATACGCAATTGATTGATACAGTTACCATATTTTCAAGAGGTCTGTTCCATACAAAACAGGAATTGGCCTTTAGTGTAGTGGCACTTATTCTTGGAATCCCCTCCTGCTGTACATCAGAGAGGCACTGTTGCTTTTGTTTTTTCAGTCCTTATTAAAGACTTTCCATTTTCAACATGCCTTTTAAATGGCAATTTTTATCTGTGCTGTATTTGAAGTTGTTTATATAATATATATATGGATTGACTGCCTTCAAGTTGATTCTGACTTATGGGCGACCCTATGAATAGGGTTTTCATGATAAGCGGTATTCAGATGTGATTTACCATTACCTTCCTCTGAGGTTGAGAGGCAGTGACTGGCCCAAGGTCACCCAGTGAGCTTCATGGCTGTGTGGGGATTCGAACCCTGGTCTCCCAGGTGGTAGTCCAACACTCTAAACACTATGCCACACTGGCTCTGATATATATATATATATAGATATATAGATATAATGTAATGTAAATCGACAGTGAAAAAAGCGGATAAGAGAAAAATCAACTCATTTGAAATGAGGTGTTGGAGGAGAGCTTTGTGCATACCATGGACTGCAAAAAAGACAAATAATTGGGTGTTAGAACAAATTAAATGAAAACTCACTAGAAGCTAAAATGATGAAACTGAGGTTATCATACTTAATGAGAATACATGATTCAGGTTCATTCAGACCATGGTATTCCCGCTCTCTATGTATGGATGTGAAAGTTGGATAGTGAAAAAAGCATGCCATGGACTGCGAAAAAGACAAATAATTGGGTGTTAGAACAAATTAAACCAGAACTATCACTAGAAGCTAAAATGATGAAATTGAAGTTATCATATTTTGGACACATAATAAGACACGATTCACTAGAAAAGACAATAATGCTGGGAAAAGGGAGTAGAAAAAGAGGAAGGCCAAACAAGAGATGGATTGATTCCATAAAGGAAGCCACAGACCTGAACTTACAAGATCTGAACAGGGTGGTTTATAACAGATGCTATTGGAGGTCGCTGATTTATAGGGTTGCCATAAGACGAAATCGACTTGAAGGCACATAACAACAACTAGTTTTTCAATTGACTTTGGAAAGGTAGTATGAAGCACATATTTACAGTTTGGCATACAGCTTAGCATGCTTAAAACGACACCCTTTCCAATGTCTACTGAATGGATGCATTATTTGATAATATGGCTGAGTTGCATGGGAAGTAGATTGCCTTGAAAAATAAAAGACTGCTTTATTTCCACTCCATACACACAGTGTTATCTATCTCTAACTCATTTTCATGAGTTTGTTAAAGAGGCAGAATCAATACACTGAAAATCCCAGTTACAATATATTACAGAGGCAAGTGACCTAACAGTTGGGGGAAGATCTTGTCGTCTCAGCTGACCAGATATATTCACAATTAGGAAACTGTTTCTACAAAGCATGAATTCAAAGCATTTTTACCTTAGAAAATAATTAGAGCATGTATTTGAGACATTCTTTTTGTTTTATAACCCATCTTTTCCTTCAAGGAGATCAAGGCAATACACACTGTTCTTTCTTCCCTGACTCCATTTTAACCACAAAATAGGCTGAGAGACATGTTACGATGAATGGCTGGGTCAAGATTTGAGTCTGGGTCTCCTAGTCCTAGGCTGACACGCCAACTGCTATACCTCACTGGCTGTCAATTCCCTCCTCCCCAATCCAATTTTCTTATATAACTGGATTTCTTTTAACATCCCTTAAAATTCCTAAAGATTTTCCACACCTGTTAAGGAATTTCCAGATTTGCCCGATGGTCCCAGAAATCTCAAATTAAGTAGGGCTTTTGTGGGACTTTTGATGTTGTAGCCTCTTTTAGGGGGTGGCCTGTTCTACCACCTTTTAAATTCATATACTGTGGTTTTAAAAACTTTTTGTTTTAGTTTTTTTTTTTACATTGGATTTAAATCCTTTTATTGATTGTCAGTTGCTTTGTGCTCACTTCTGTGAAGAAAAGTGACTAATATATTTAATAAAAAAATTGGAAAAGCATTTCTGAAACTTAAGATTTTAACATTAGAATGTTAGGAACTGGAGAAGTTTCCTCCTGCTGTGAGGAGGGGAGGGATATATATAAATAAATAAATATTTTTGTGTTGTGAAGTAGAACATCAGCATACAAATGGATAATTAAAAAAGGAACATTACAAGAGTTCAGATTTGTAGGGATTATTAAACTGTACTGAATGAAGCACGGTTAGTTTATGCTTTGAGGAAAGCCTATGGAAACTGCAATCTGAAGACTGCTCATGCATGTAGCAAGTGTACTTGAAACTTTAATTTACTTCAAAAGACTTACAGTATTTCAAACTGTTTGTTGGATAGCATATCAGCTCAGTGAGAATTTGGCCATTTTATTGTGAGAACCCAAAAGTGATGGTGGTGCCCGACACTGTCCATGATACAGCACAAATCTCCTGTAAACTGTCAGTTGTCAGACGCAGGGCGCTTCAGTGGTGGTGACCTGCAAGGTGTGTGCAATAATTGTTTTCTTGCCTGAGAACAACATGGTGTACACAGGCAACAAGTGCAAGCTGTTGGCACTGTTGGAAGAAAAAGTGAGGGGCTTGGAACAAAGGGTGGTCACACTGAAAGAGTATTAATAGAAGATGAAGAGTTCTTAGATAGAAAGCTGGAACAACAGCAAAGAGAAGTATAGGAGGTGGAAGAAGAACAGCATGTTGAAGCAGAAGAGGAGACTGCTGTGGGGAGCAACACTGAAGTGCAGGAAACTCTGCAGAAAAGGATGACAGGAGCAGAAGAGCGAGAAGACATCCATCATTGGTGGAAATATGAAACAACTTCCAGGGACTTGAGGAAGAGACTAGAGGACAATCTGCAGAGGGAAGCTCAGTCAAGTGGAGGCAATGAAACCACGCCCCAAGACAAGAAGAAGATAAGAGTAGTAGTAGTGGGAGACTCTCTACTGCATTGGATTGAAACCCAAGTATGATGAGAATATCCATGGACTTGCCAGGTATGCTGCCTCCCTGGAGGATTGATTAGAGATGGGATGGAAGGGTTTCCATCGCTCATAAAGCCCACTGACATATATTCCTTTCTTCTCATCCATTTGAGAATGAATGATACTGCCAAGTGGAGCTACGAAGAAATTATGTCACACTTTGAAGCTCTGAGAAGAAACTCAAGGACTGTGGCGCCCAGATAGTTTTCTCGTCCATCCTTCCGGTACTTAAGAGGAGTGGAAAGAAAAATACTCCATGTGAATGGCTGGCTACGAAGGTGGTGCTGACACAAGAGATTTGGATTCTGGGACCACAGGCTATGCTTTCTGGAAGATGGATTGCTGGCAAGTGATGGGTTGTACCTTACAAGGACTGGGAAGAATGTGTTTAGCCACAGCATGGAGAACGTCATCAGTAGAGTTTTAAACTGAATCCTAAGGGAGAGAGAGACATAAACTTGGCGGTAACGACTAACAAAGGCTTGTGCACAGCAAGAGGAACTAAGGGACCGGCTCTAATGCGGGCCAGTAATAGGCTTCATAAAAATGTAGGAAGGAAGCCATGCCATAAATCACATGGTCTTCAATGTCTGTATACTAATGCCCAGAGTACAGGAAACAAACAGGACAAACTTGAACTCTTAATACAGGCCAGTAAATACAACTTGATAGGTATAACTGAAACTTGGTGGGATGACTCCCATGACTGGAATACAGGGACTAAAGGACATAACTTGTTCAAAAAGAACAGAGAAATAGAAAGGGAGGCAGAGTCATGCTGTATGTTAAAAATATATATCACTGCACAGAAATACAGAAGGATGAGCTTCGTAGCTCCAGCGAGAATATCTGGATTAAAATAAATGGGGCAAGGAATAAAAGGAACATGGTGGTTGGAGTCTACTACTGACCACCCAATCAAGGAGAAGGTGAGGATGAAACTTTTGCAAAGCAAATTGCCTAAGTTTCGAGGAGGCATGATGTAGTAGTAATAGGGAACTTCAATTACCCCAAAATCTATTGGGACACAAATTCTGCCAAGCACAGCCCCTCCAAGAAATTCCTGACTTAGGTTAGAGATAACTTCCTCCAACAGAAAGTAGAGGAAACAACTAGAGGATTAGCTATCCTTGACTTGGTTCTAACCAACAGAGATGACTTGGTGGATGAAGTGGCAGTTATGGGAACGTTGGGGGAAAGTGACCACACCAGAGTTCTTGATTTTAAAGGAAGCAAAAGCTGAGAGTTGTCATGCTCATATGCTGGACTTCAGGAAAGCTGATTTTAATAAACTCAGAACAATGGTAAGTAAGGTTCCGTGTCAAGAGACCCTAATGAGAAAAGGAGTCCAAGATGGGTGGGAGTTTCTAAAAGAAGAAATTCTAAAGGTATAATGGCAAATAATTTCATCAAGGAAAAAAAGGGGGAAGACAGCAGAAGAAGCCAGTGTGCGTTCACAGAAAGCTTAGAGAGAACCTGAAAACAAAAAAAGACACATACAGGAAGTGGAAGGAAGGCCAGACCGCAAAGGAAGAGTACAAACAGGTAGCATGGAATTGCCAAGATGGTGTCAGGAAAGCTAAAGCTGAGAATAAGCTGAGGCTAGCAAGAGATGTCAAAAGCAACAAAAAAAACTTTCTTCAATTACTTCCACAGTAAAGACAGAGAAAAGAAATGGTGGTACAGCTACTCAATGAGGATGGCAAAATGATAACAGATTACAAAGAAATGGCAGCCCGATTCCTACTTTGGCTCAGTCTTCTCCCAAAAGAGGGTTTATGGCCCTCCTGGGAAATGTAAACTTGAAGGGGCAGGATTGTAGTTTGAGGCTGATAGACAAATGGTCAAGGAATATCTAATCACTTTGAACGAGTTCAAATCTCCAGGGCCCGATCAACTGCATCCTAGAGTATTGAAGGAACTGACTGAGGAACTTTTGCAACCACTGTCTATTATCATGGAGGACTGGTGAACTGCCGGATGACTGAAGGAGCACTAATGTTGTCCCTATCTTCAAAAAGGGCAAAAAGGAGGAACCTGGGAACTACAGACCAGTTATAATTCTGGAGCAGATTATAAAGTGGTCCATGTGTAAGCACCTTGAAAACAATGCAGTGATTACTAGAAGCCAACATGGATTTATCAAGAATAAATCCTGCCAGACTAATCTTATCTCATTTTTTGATTGGGTCATCTCCCTGGTAAACTGTGGGAATGCTGGGGACATAATATATCTCAACTTCAGCAAAGCTTTTCACAAAGTGCCCCATGATATTCTGATTAGCAAGCTAGCTAAAGGTGGGCTGGATGGAACAACCATTAGGTGGATCCACAGTTGGCTACAGAATTGTACTCAAAGAGTGCTTATTAATGGTTCCTTCTCAAACTGAGGGGAGGTAACGAGCATGGTACCACAGGGCTTGGTCCTGGGTCCAGTGTTCTTCAACATTTTTGTTAATGACTTGGATGAGGAGGTGCAGGGAATGTTTATCGAATTTGCAAATGATACAAAATTGGGAGGAAGAGTTAATACCTTGGAAGACAGAAAAAAAATTCAAAGGAATCTTTACAGGCTGGAGCATCGGGCTGAAAACAACAGAATGAAATTTAACAGGGATAAGTGCAAAGTTCTGCACCTAGCAGTGATGTGGCTGCAAAAAAGGCAAATGTTATTTTAGGCTGTATACTATAGTCAGCATGAAGTATTATACAGCCACAAGTGTGGCTCCATACAATAGTCAGCATGGATTTTTTGCATTCTCAAACGTTACATTGAAAATACCCTCATGCCATTCTGATGCTTCCCATAAGCTCATTTCAGAACAAAACCTTACAAACCTTACAGTCCTGAACTCAAAAATGCTTGCTTAACAACCCTCTAAATTTTCATGGTGATACACAAAACAGCCAGAGAGAAACGAGAGTTCAAAGTGTAAAAATCGAGAGAAAAACAGACCCCCTTTGGACTTTTTTCTATCAGAGTTCTAATAATATGTTGAAATTAATTAAAAATCAGCCATGTTCACAGAGTACCTGTAATCCTGTTACTGACCTTGCCCCATACTCTGACCTTCATCCTCTGCAGTTTACAAGTTTAAAAAATACCTGGCTGATTTTTAATTAATTTAAGAAATTAAACTTGAACTCAATGATAATATCGGGCATGCTCAGTAAGAACCAACTGTCAGTGTTCTAAAAACCATATTCACAGCTACTTGGCTTGCCTAATCAGGGGGCCACACCCAAACCAGACTTTGATTTCACTTGGGACAGTAACGGATTCCCCCAAATAATCCTGGGGAGTGTAGTTTGTGAAGGGGGCTGAGAGAAGACTCCTATTCCCCTGACAGAGTTCCAGTGGCCAGACTGGTTTAACAGTTGACTGCTCTGACTGAAGCTCTGTGAGGGGAGCAGGGTGTCTCCTAGCAACTCTCAGCACTCTTCACTAACTACACTTCCCAGGATTCTTTGGGAGAAAGAATGAGTGTCTAAAGTGAAATAAAGGTTGGTGTGGATGTGGCCAGGCACAGCTTTGGTTTAAATTTGGGTGGGAGGCTACATGTGATAATGATAATGTTCACAATGTTTTCCTTTTGGAAAAGGTTTTCCCCTCTGCCCAGTGCCCACCCACCTAATCCCCTCTCCTCCCTGCCCTCCTCCTCCCCTTCCTGGCCTCCTCCCCCCAGCCCCTCCCCCAGGTCATTTTAACCTATCCTAAGCATGATTGCACAGGAGTAAATCCCACTGAACTAAAAAATCATGCAAATGATCAAATCTGCCCGCCTCTCCTCCTTCCTCCTATCTCTTCTCTCTCCCTTCCTTCATCCGCTTCCCATCCCCTCCTTCCCACTCCCTCTGTCCTCCCCTTCCTCCTCCCCTATGGACAGATTTACCTACCCTAGGACTATGACCTGGGATACCAGAGTTCGAATCTCCACACAGCCATGAAGCTCACTGGATGACCTTGGGCCAGTCACTGCCTGTCAGCCTCAGAGGAAGGCAATGGTAAACCACCTCTGAATACGGCTTATCATGAAAACCCTATTCATAGGGTCACCATAAGTCGGAATTGACTTGAAGGCACTTCATTTCATTTTCAATCATGATTGCATGGAAGTAAACCCCACTGAACTCAGTAAGTTTGCAAATGATAAAACCTGCCCTCCCCTCCTCCTCCCTCCCATCACCTTCCTTTTGCCCCTTCCCTCCCCCTTCCCTCCCCTCCTTGCTCCCCTCCCCCATGGTTAGTCTTACCTATCCTAGCCATGATTGCACAGGAGTAAATCCCACTGAACTCAATAAGCATGCAAATGATCAGACCTGCCTTTCTCTTCCTTTCCCTCCCTCCTCCCTTCTTCCTCCCCTCCCCTCTTCCTTCTTCCTCCTCCCCTGCCCACTCTAGGCTTCCCTCCCCATGGTCAGTTTTACCTATCCTAAGCATGATTGCACAGGAGTAAATCCTACTGAACTCAATAAACATTCAAATGATCAAACCTGCCCCCCTCCTCCCCCTCCTGCCTGCTCCCAACCCCCTCCCCCTGCAGTCAGTTTCACCTATCCTAGGCATCATTGCAGATGAGTAAATTCCACTGAACTCAATAAGCATGCAAATGATCAATCCATTCTCAGCAAACTTGCACAGGATTCCATTTCTTACCTCCTGGATTAAAGAGCAGAGAAATTCACTAATAGGCAAAACGCCTCGCGGTTTAAGAATGTACCTATAGCCAACAATTATTTCTATCAAACTTTAAAAAGCAGGGAAATTGGGCAGCTATAGTGAATGCACCAGGGGAGCAGGAGACCTGACCTCCTGTCTGAGATCTTGTACTACCCTACCAATTTGTCAAAATGCAAACACAATTTGGGTTGGTCTTTCACAGTCCACTCTACTTGGCTATAGTTATATTCTTAAACTGTAACATTTTATGCCTAATAGTGAATAGTTTCTAAATCACGTGAAGTATCGGTTCCCCTCTATTCAGCACTGGTTAGGCTTCCAGGTTGCAGACAAACAGTAACGGGTTCAGAGGAGTGCAATGAGGATGATCAGGGACTGGAAACAAAGCGCTGTGAGGAGAGACTGAAAGAACTGGGTATGTTTAGCCTTAGGAAGAGAATACTGAGGGGAGATATGATAGCACTGTTCAAGTACTTGAAAGGCTGCCACACGTAGGAGGGTCTCTTCTTGATCATCCCAGATTACAGGACACAGAACAATGGGCTCAAGTTACAGGAAGCCAGATTTCAACTGAACATCAGGAAAAACCAATTACCTAGGGAGGTGGTGGGCTCTCCAACATGGAGGCATTCAAGAGGCACCTGGGCAGGCACCTGTTGGGTATGCTTTAATTTGGATTCCTGCATTGAGCAGGAGGCTGGACTCAATGGCCTTATAGGCCCCTTCCAACTCTATGATTCTATGCAAAGTACCTGAAGGAAGGGGAGAGAGCCCTCACTCTTTTCCAGTGAATGACAACCTGTGTTGTGGTCTCGAGCAACCAGCATGTTTGCTGATGATAATAATGGCATGTACTGATCACCTGACACCACTGAATAGTCATGATGGTATAAGCCTGTCCATTCACCTGGTCCCTTGTAAAAAAGCAAGCTCCATCTCTATTGATTTCATCAAATTTAAGCATCTCCTCTAATCACATCCTAATCTATCTCCAAAAATGCTGTTCTTCAAGCTTGGGTCCTCAAATATTGTTGGACTGCAACTCCCATCATCCTTGTCCATTGACTAAGCTGGCTGAGGTTGATGGGAGCTGTAGTCCAACAGCATCTGGGGGGACCCAAGGTTGCAGAACAATGTCCTAAAATGTTAGGATTGGCTGTCAACATTTCTTAACAATGGGTCATGAAGACAGCCAACCTTTCAAACATTAAGATAACAGAAATGGCAGCAAAAACAGAATAGCTGATGTGAAATATATTTGCATGGATCACACAGTGGAGTCCTAGCTTCCTCAATGGGTTACCCTAGTATTATTGATAAACTGCAGTAGATGAATGCACTGAAGCATACTGAGATTTGTGTTGGCTTTGTTATGACTGCCATACGTTTCATTGAATACTTTTGCTAAATGGCCAAGGAAGAAGCCCATCCTTGGATGATTCTTGTGTATGAAACAAACACACACCTAAAACACATGGAGAGATTCTAAGCTATGCAACGGCAATGTAGTATTTTAAATGTTTGCTGTATACATAGACTATAAAGTCCAGGAATTCTGCCCCCTCTACTTTAACCTTTTTAGTGTGACAACCGGCCAGAAGTAGATGCTGCTTCTCTGCTACCTACCGCATTTGGGTGCCACTAATGGAAGTGATCTGGTGGAATATTGCAGCATGCTCATGCAGTGCTTGTCAGGTGGCATAAGGAGCCAATAGGGTTTCCTCTGTCTGTACAGAACCTCAGACTGACCCAGCATTTTAGTCTGAGCAAACATCTCTAGAGATAAAGCTGCTGTCAAACTACCTACTATGTTGACCAGACATACAGCTCCTTGCCACCTGGCACTGTATCTTGAGAGTGCCACCCCAAAGTAAACTACTGGATCTTTTCTCCACTTCACTATTTATACCTGCCATGGCAACTCTATTATTATCCTTTTTGGTGTTACAATTAGGGCTTGTTTGGGAGGGGGTTATTTGGTCCTGTTTTTGATACAAATTTACTTAATTCACACTTCCTGAACCAAACATGCAATCAGAAACACAGCTATTCTTTGAAATTTGTACTTCTCTGAATTTTGTGATTCGCCAATCAAAAACTAACTACTAAGAAAGATATATTAGGGGACAAGTGCACAGAAGTATATTAGTGACAATAATGTGCAAAAATGCATTATATTACAGATATTTGCTTGCAAATATATCTATTATAATATAAACTTCCATGGTGACCTTCAAAAAGAAATGGATAAACTGAATTTAAGATTGGAAAAATGAGAAACTGACAGAAATCAAAATTGGAAGATTCATCCATTCCTAGTTACAATGAGCAGCTTTTTAAAGAGTTCAGTCAGTGACAGAAGGTATCTGTATCTGGTGTGCAAAAGGAATTGGAAATTCTCTGGCACTTGAGCTGATTGGAGATGCAAAATCTTTTTTAAACTCTATAGCCTAAAAGTACAAACCACTGTTTCGTTCTTGATGAAATAATTTAAAAACCTGTGAACCTACACCTTTCCATTTGGCATTTCCCAATCAATACATGGGAGCACTTAGTAAGAGCACTAAGTGACAGAGAGAACCCCTTTTATTATGCTGCAAACAGTTCACCTGCCTGTTTGCCTGAAGAAATTGGTACATACATGCTTTGGAAAATATTCAAAGGCATTTTTTCTGCGCGAGTAAATAAAGCACTCATTGGTGCCAAATTGTTTGTTGCCCACAGTACATAGCTGAAGATTGGGATTTTTTCACCTCCAGTGTTTTCAAATTACTTGGCAACAGCTCCTAGCCAATGTTCATCACCAGTATTTTGGAGTTACGTAAATCCATTGATTATTATTATTATTACCAATTGTATTGGACTCAAATCAAGTGGCTTGTTTTTGCTAATGACTCATCTTTAGTCATGGACAGATACAGTATATCTGCACTAACCAGAATGGGCAACATTACAGCCAACTGATATCTGTCAGCCTTATTTATTTATTTATTTATTATTTTATTTATATCCCACCCTTCCTCCCAGCAGGAGCCCAGGGCAGCAACAAAAGCACTAAAAACACTTTAAAACATCATAAAAACAGACCTTAAAATACATTAAAACAAAGCAACTTTAAAAACATTTTTTAAAAATCTTTTAAGACATCTTAAAAAAAAGACTAAAAAACATTGTTTTTTAAAAAAGATTTAAAAACATATTAAAAGCAATTCCAACACAGATGGAAACTGGGATAGGTGTCAACCTAAAAGGCTTGTTGAAAGAGGAAAGTTACCTCATGGAGCTTTGTTGTGAGAATAAAAAATGGGAAACATCACTCTGAACTTTTTGTAGAATTGATGAACAAAAATGTATTAAATTAAATAACACAGAGGTGGAAGTTCTGCATTTATGCAGACCCATGGAGGGTTAGGAGTGCTTGTCTTTGGAGAACACATGCTAGGCAAAGCCACTTCCCTTTCCACCAGCCAACTGCATCCAATACTTAAGTAGGTGATATCCTGGACACAGGCTGAATCCCAGAAGATGGGGGAAAGGAAAAACAGCAGAGCTGCATCTGGCCAGCCTCCTGCCCATTACAGTACACTGGGAAGCTTACAGGGGCTGTTCATTCAGGCTAATGGAGCTATACTAGCAGATCCAATGACCCATTTTTCCCATCTCAGTTCAAACCAAGAGGTGACTATGAAAACCTGGGGACAAGATAGGAGAGTGCATCAGAACACATCTGGACCTCCTCTGCCTCCTAACCTGAGCTGCAGATATTCATAAGTCTTCTTGAACAAATGTCCTGTTTCAAACCATTATGAATTGAATTTACATTGCTTGTGATATTTTTATGGACATGGGTCTTATATGTTTATGCATGGGTGGAACAGGGAAGTAGGTAGGAAGGTTACCATTAAATCAGTTCACTGATTTAGAGCATAAAAGAACATTAATTATTATTGATAATCAAGCCAGATGTTTATGCTAAGCTGATAATTTCAGTGAATGTCATACTAAATCTCTGCAGGTCAGACTGACATACTCTCTCAATCACTTCCAAATATTCAGAGGTTAGCTGCCTTTGAAAATGTTTAAAAGTATTTCTATACAATGTATTTGGTTTCTAGTTTTATAAATAATCCCATTTGTATCAGTAACTATATGGCTACCATATATGATGGTTCATAATATTATGTTAGGGAACGATACACTCATCCTTGTACAAATAAAATGAGAATTTGAGATTGCCACTAGAACTAGAATGTGTATGATAATAAAATGTATGTACACTTATAGCAATGGGAAAAGTTTGTATTTTAAGAGTTATCTTTTAGTCATGCATTTTTAAAAAATTAAAACCTTAATTAAAAATGCAAAATGCTAGATCCCATTATGAAGACAAATAGGAAAGTACAACTTCATTGCTGAAAACAATTTTCCTCCTATCAATCTGACGATTCATGCATCAATATTGTAGATGAACTGTTAATTACAAAATCAATTAAAAAATTATTTCTAAAAACAGTCACGCATCCTGGCTCTCGGGGGGGCAATTTGGGCAGAAGGTCTCATCTCACTAGGACCGCGCCAAATCACAAGTCGTCATCCACAAGTAAGCAAAAGCAATCTGGTTTTTCATTTTTCAGCGCGGCTGAGCCCAGCCTGAGATTGATCGTCACATATGGCCCCAGAAAACAAACTGTCAATACCTTGAATGCTGCAGAATTTGAACAAATAGCCGTCCGCCCATTCAAGCCACTCATTGCATCCCATTTAACAGATTCTATTGACAGTTTCCTTCTTGTAATTAAAGGGAAAACTACTGGCCAGCAACCAAGATAAAGTTCAAAGATAGGGTCAAAACAAAAGCAGATGGAGGGGCACGGTGTGACTGTCAATGGTACATAACATCAGAGCATGTTATTGACACACAGGTATCTAATGATCGGCACGTCATTAAAGAGGAATCTATCATGAACTTTATGCAAATGCTAAAAGGGACTTAAGACCACAATAAAGCATTAGGGAGACACAAAAGAAAAAAACAACAAAGAACAAACGATTTTTTACTTATCAGACATTGGCTCCCTGCTTCAGCACATTTAAGTTCAAATGCAGAGAAGAATCACTCCTTGATTTCTTAACCCCTTCTGAACAAGTTATATCTGTCTTTGAAACAGCTACCATAAAAATCAAATTTGTATGGTGAAGAAGAGTTCCTGCAAGATTAAACGATTTGTTCCCTTCTCTGATACAACCGGTGTTCACCTTACTTATTGAGTTCAGTGTGTTTAGGAGCTGGATTGAAGTAGATCATATACTACATTTAGTCATGGGCCCATCCATTCTGTTGAACTGATTAGACTTATCTGCATTATGCAGTGGATTTAAGTAGAACAACCTTTGTTTATTGAAAAGCATCTTTGCTTTTAATACTTTCTGAATTTTCTGATATCTTTTACCCAAATTAGAAACCCTGTGCAACAAATGCTTATAAACTTAGATTTTTCCTTAATTTGAACTACTTTGTTTCAAGCCATTCAGCACTGTCCTGTAGTATTATGTCTAAGAATTGCTTATTCCTACTGTCATGTTTAGAAATTGTCATGCAGAAGGTATTAGAGGAAAGGGGGAGGGAATGACATGAGCCATCATGCCAGTTTGCCAACCTGAATTAGCAAGTGCGATAGCTTTGAGGGTGACAAACTCTTCTTTCTCCAGCTTCATGCTCTTGTATTTTTTTACCAGTTGCAGGATGGCATTGTTGAGGTCAAGAAGGCCTGCTAATTTAGACTGATCTTCATCCATGATATAGTCTTCAGCATAGACAAGCTCATCCTCAAAGGAAAGTGATCGGTATACAACGCCTAGAATCAAAATCTCCATCCAAGCACTCTGCAGAAGGCTCATCTGGTCAGCAAGCGATAAAGTGGAAAATCCTAAACCAGGAAACAAAGTACACAGAAACATAATTAAAACGATCCTGGCCATCATAATTCTGCATTATAACTACTATTTTGTGCTTGTTGTTGTTATGTAAGTTATAAATCTGTATCTTTGGAATCTACCCTCCCTGATCGCTAAGATCAATTGACTTAAAATAATTAAAGTAAAAGGTTCCTCATAGAAACTTGTATTTTCATGCCTTTTACACTAGGGTTATATTAAATTTCTGGGGATTTTTCTTAGCAACATGAATTTGCTGCATTTTACCTTCTCATTGTTTCAGAATATATTACCCTAAGTACTTTTTTTACCTATCCCACTGAGGACTGATTTCATACCTTAAGGTATTAACATTATTTAGATCAAATGGCCATTTAAGGAACACTTTGACAATAATGGTCATGACTGATATTACATATACTAAGGCTGCATACCTACACTTGCGGGAGTAAGTCCCACTAACCTCAGGGATTATTTCTGAACAAACATGTATAGGATTTCACTTTAAGGGTCTCAAAGTCTACTTTAAAAGAAGGTTGTTTTTTATTATTGCTGTTGTTGTTAGTAGCAGTAGTAAGTAACAAAAGGGAACACTTTTTCCAAGGGGGAATTTTTCTGATACCTTACTAGAATGGAGATGATGATCATTACAACAAGCAAAGTGCTTCTTGAACTTCAACCTCAGCAGAAACAGAAGCAAGACCTACCCTCTTCAGAAAATACACTAATTACTTTTGTAATGGCTTCTGTCTCTACTACAATACTGATATAACAGGATGGCACATTAAAGTGCCAAGTGAATAGTAATCCCACCATCATTTTTGAGAGAGACAGAAAATTTAATAATGCTTCTTAATGTATTTAATTTTTGCTTTTGTTTCACTCCTCCCTAATAGGATCACTAAGGGCAAATATCTTTACTGTCGTACCTTTTCAGGCTCCTGTCTACAGTAGCTGTTAATTTATTACCTCCAACTATTAATATCCTCCATCACATAAAGTATCAGTGAAGAAGTGATTTCCTGGTCTACTGGTGAAATGTTGTGGTTTGCCAGTTGGCATCAGCAACCATCAAGTACTTAATAAAATCATCAAAGGGGATTAGTCAAGCTTTTCTTGAGGGGGTCTTAAGACATGTCTAAAGCTTTCAATTGTTTGTGGAGCTGCTTACATATGCTTTGACAAGAATCCTGCTGAAAGAACAGTCTGTCTTTGTTACTCATTTAGTCCTCCCCCCCTTTTAAGGATCCTTCCTTATTCTATATACAATATTATGGAAAACAAAAGGGGGGCACTGGCATCAGTTTAGATTAAGACTACTGCAATTCAAAAATGACCATGTTAAAAATAAAAAGACAATAATTTCAAGTGAGCAGGCATACGTTAAAAGCCAGTGTCAAATGGACACTGCAACCATTTTTTTCATTATTACTATGTTGCTCACCGCTGCTGCTGTTATTTTACATACCATACGTTTTGTGGCATTGTGGTAAAAGGACATTTTTAATGCCTTCGGAACAAGATCAAAAACACTGTCACACAAAACAACCTCTCTGAAAGATGACAACAGATAACACCACACTTCTTGCTGGAAATGGAAGGAAATTGAATAGAAATAATAATTTGAAAGGGTCAAGACAGGAAGGCATATTTTCAATTAGCTCCAACATCTCTGTCTTTCCTCTCTCAAGAACCAGTTTTTCTGTTGTAGCAGATGGACAGAGAATGTAGCCTGCAGCAATGTCCTGTGACAGCCCCATTCTCCCTCCCAGACACTGCTGTTAGTAAATAGATTTACACATTCTCCAATCTCCACACATCTTTCTGCCGAATAATTAAAAGCAGGATGATTAGTTTATTGAGTGGAAGGAGGAACTTTTTTATTGAGGTCCGTCCATGATTTTATCAGGGCCAGCACTTTTACGGTTGTCATGAGGGTGCAGGCATCCAATTTTTCTTATCTGCCTGATTAATACAAACGCTGTTTCAGGACGCATTAATTAACAGATACAAATCTACGTTCTCATGGAAGGATCAATACAGAGAAGAAAAGAGGCATCAATGTGAATTTAGTGCTGATGATGGAGAAGGCACTCTATTGACATTTACGTGCACGGAAACTTTAAAGTTGTAGTAGAGCCCTTTTGTCCCTGTGATTTACAAAGTAACAATTTTTTTAAACTACAACAATGTTTCACACACTTCTGAGGCATTTAATTAAGCAAAAGGCAATAAAATTTCTTTTGATTGCAAAAGAAGTTTTAATTTCAATCATTTTTTCTTTTTCCTTTTTATTTATGTACCACGTTTTGTGTGTACTGTAGTTTTCTTTTGTAAAATAATAAATTACTGTGTGATTTGCTAGCAAAATTACAGTTGCAGATAATGAAAAACAAAACTCCCAAATCAGAACAGTGTATGAAATACAATTATACAGGGCGTTTGGTCAGATTTCATAAATAAAAAATTACTTCTCATTTCTTTAGAGAGTTCTTTATAATAAATTGATTCCATAGGTTTCCACAGGAAAAAGTTTGTCCCTGACCATGAAGTACTTGAGATGAATTGTTCCTCCCACCCCAAAAAATGGCTGATTAAATACCGACCTTCCTTTTCTTAGGGAAAAAGAAGAAGAAGAAGAAAAACAGCCTCAGTGAGGCATTACTTAATTCTGTTTCTTATCCAAAATAGAGTGCCTGGGGCAGAGTTCTGCAATTTTACTAGAAGATCTAGTCAAGATTCTTGAATACCTTTACTACAGCTATGCCTTCCTTTGTTATAAAATATTCAGCATAAGTCTTCAGAGAAAGTGGTAAAAGAAACTGGATGGTTAAATACTGGACATGATCAAACAATAATTTCAGAACTGTGTATCCATGTTAATAAAACTAGGATTGCAGTCTGTGATCTGTAGTTTGCAAAAGCATAAAATGTGGTTGGCGAAAATATTCAGAGTAATCCAGATAACCCCATAGACTGTCCAAACTGTAAATGACAGTGCTTACATGATAATCAAATCTAAGTGATCCGTTTAAAAATCTGAAGCTTTCTTGAAGAAAACTAGCTATTATAATAAACCACTACATAATTTGTCACACTAGGCAGAAAAATAACATCCACACCTTTTTATTTTGTGAGAAGGGATTTCTTTCTTTCTATAAGAAATGAGTTCACATTTTCCAACCCCTCGCCACTGAACTGTTCCCCAGGATATAAAAGATCCTCCTTGGCTGGTATGCTACTGAACTTTGTGTTCTGTATTACACAGTACCGTAATCCCTAGCATTTGACAGGTCATAGTTTTAAATGTTCAGCCATATCATGGTTTTTAAAAGTAAACTTCAGTATGCTGTGGTGCGTCCCCCTCCCCTGTACAGACCAATTCCATGCATACTGGTGACAACTTTGATCTCTCTCCATCTCCCTCTGCATGTCAGTGCCATTTAATGTATCCCAGGCATTTTGCTAGACTCTGTACCTTGACCTGCAGTTAAATAGCATGTTTATCTGCGAGACAGCGTGCTCCAAATAAACCAGATGACAGTTGGGAATAATGTCATTTGGAAGGATTGAAAAGCTTCTCAAGAGTCAAGTACCCCAGAGGTAATAGGCTTGAAGGAAGCATGTTCTGTGCCAACCCTCCTGCCATCTTCTACTGGAATCTCATGTGCTTGACAATGATGCCATGGGCACTTGTCAAGACTCCCCCCCTCTTTACTCTACCCCCCTTTCCCCCTTTTTTTTTGGACTGGCAAACATGCACTTTGCAGTGAACTAACAAAAAAGGCTAAGCATCTGAAAGTGTGAAGGGCAAAAAATATCTGACAGCTAGTCTTCAAAAACAGACTTTCATTTCACAAAGCATAAATGTTTGCTTCCCAAGCCCAGTGTGAACAGAAATAGGCTGCAGTGCAGGCATAAGAACTTAACGCCTGCTAGGCATGCTCTACCGTACTATTTTAATGTTGCTCAGTTTTAAGGCATTATAAATCTACCTAGATTCTTATAAATAACTATAAGCAATGGAAATGATTTGCTGGTTGCTTCTCTTCTCTCTCCTCTCCCAGTGCCATCATCTTTTTTCCTATGTAGAGTGCAGAGCCTCATTCACTGTAAATACTTTTCAATAAACTGCATTTCTAATTAGACATTAATGACACACTGATATCACTAACTATGCACTGAGAGGAAGCTGACTGAGTAACCTAACAACTGTTTGCTCCCCCTCCTTTCCCCACGTCTATAAAACTAACACTTGAAGAAAGTGAGGAATACACGGGTAACAAAGCCGTTGGCATTTTGATACCAGCTCAGATCTCTGCAATATTCCTTCTGGTAAAATGAATTTCACAACTGCCATTTACATATACATGTACTAATATTTTAAAACAGGCAATTTAGACCACTTGCTCTTCATATAGTACACATCCCCATGCAGCCTAAAATATTAAATTTCCTAAATATGCTTTCCTGTAGTTTGCTTTGGAGGACTTCACAGACAGTAGAGGCACATCTGTGGTTTATCTACAGTGCCCATAACTGCATGTGTGTGTCAGACCCACTGACTTCTCTATTTCAAAATACTGTTTATTACTACTGTAAACAAATATGTCTACTACCATCTAGCAGAGTCCCAGTCCAAACCCGCAAGTGTGCAGGGACTTGCATGTGTGAAGGCTGGGACCATCACAGATAAAACACCTCAGATAGAACTTTTATATAATCTCAAATAATGCTTTTAAATGGTCATTGATTTGCCAGCAATCAAGGACACAGCAATCAAATGATATACATGCATGTATGAAACTATGAATTGGCCCTCATGCTCAGATGACCACACAGCATTGTACTGTTAACAGATTTCTAAAATTGTGCATGTATAGGTAAGTTCCATTCAATATGCAAGTCAGAGTCAATGTTTCAGAATTCAAATATCAAAATCTGGGGGCTATTTTGCAGTTATTTGCAATGCATTATACTCCTTTACATAATGAAGTCTGCATTTAAAAAATATATATAAAAGTAATTAACAGCAATGTCAGAATGTAAAACTTTGTTTTTATTTTATCTATTTTATTTCAAATGTACTTTATCTGTAATGTCTGTGGCTAAGGAGTTAAAAATTTAAGCAAATTCTGAACTTTTGGAATTTGCAAATGTCTTGTAGTGTCAAGGCTGGTTCACACATGTAATCCACCCACTTTCTCCGCTCAATTCTTCCTCTTCATTGCATGCAGCCTATATAGTCAATTTCCCAAGAGGACCCAGAAGGTTAGGGGCCAAAAGGGATACATACACACCTACCCTTTAGAATTCAATCAGGTATTACATATTCAGTCAGGTATATTATATAGCAATTTTACTTGGGTGCGGAGTCTGCTAAAAACCAATTTTTGATGTGATGCTGGTTGTCATACAGTATTTGTTCCTATGTTTGTCCTCCCGTGTTTATTTGTTATTTAATTTATATCCCGCCCTTCCTCCCAGCAGGAACCCAGGGCGGTACATGGGGATCTAATTTTAGCATAAAGGGGTGCATGACTGAGGGTAATTGAACCCTCCTCTCTCCCCTGCTTAGCCTCTCTATGGACCTTGGCCTTGGCTCAGTACCAGTATCAGAGCTGGTCAAGGGAAGGAGGAGTTTGGCCACAGCACAGAAAGAAATTCATCCAGGGGAGAGAGGAAACTTAGAGCTTCCATGGGCCTGTTGATATTAAAATTAGACCTACCTGCCTTGTATAATAGGTGAATGGGCTGCCACTGTCACATGTGGTTTGACTCTAATACATGATGGCAGTACAAAATTACACAAAAGAGGAGATTGTAGAGTGAAATGCCATGAGTAAAATTTTCCCAGATCTAAGTGATTCTATAGGCCTATACAGGCTGGGCTGGATAATCCATCAGGTGTATCATATAACAATTAAGTCTTGCTTAAGCAATTAGGCAATAGGCATAGTACCTAGGATCTATGAAACTCCCAAGGATCTATACAAAGTTTGGGGCCTACCAAAAGAAATTGATTTAGTTAAAGCAAATTATTGTCTAATTTATCAGTTTACCCAGTCTTTACTTCACAAACGACATACAGGTATGCTATGCCTTAAGTAAATGTAAATTAAAGTAACTCACAGATTACATCTTCAAATTCATTATTTGCAAAAGCTCAGTTGAGAGTAGTGCAAGTGAAGATAATCATTTCTGTCCCATGGTTGACTTAAGAAAGTTTTTTTATACCTTTTAACTTTGAAAAACAGCACTCCCCTTCACAATGGTGAGATTCATTCTAAAAGCAATACTGACATTTGGAAACCTTGGGTTGTATTTAACTCCTACTCAGAGTAGGCTTATTGGCATTAATGAAGCTAAGTTAGTCATGAGAGCCAGTGTGGTGTAGTGATTAGAGAGTTGGATTATGACCTGGGAGACCAGGGTTCGAATCCCCATACAGCCATGAAGCTCACTGGGTGACCTTGGGCCAGTCACTGCCTCTCAGCCTCAGAGGAAGGCAATGGTAAATCACATCTGAATACTGCTTACCATGAAAACCCTATTCACAGGGTCGACTTGAAGGCAGTCCATTTTCCAAGTTAGTCATGTCTATTAATTTCAATGGATCTACTCTGAGTAGCTCTAGCACTGAATACCACCCCTTGTCACCAGCTTCTCTGTCATTTGGGCAATCATAATTTCAGTCATGGATTTTCTGTCAGCATACATATATGAGAGCAACATAAATTCATCTGTGAATGCATATCCAAGATCTGATTCATAGATCATTAATGCCCTTGCTATCCAGGCTACTTTATCACTAGATACAGACATATCTACAAGAAAACAAAACCTTTCATTTGGTGTGGCATGTGCTGAATGTGGTCTGCCCATCTCAATGATAAATTTATTCACTATAGGATAGAAAGAAGACTGTGTGCAGAATTTGTCACTGGTACTCAAACCCAAGTCAGTATTATCCAAGGCAACTTTATATAAAAAAGGTTTCTTCATGCTTCTTTACTATGCAAAAATATTCATAATGCTGTTGAATGGACTAAATTACCACCCATTTCCCATTTTCCTAAATTACCAAACATTTCTCCCAGCTATGGATTAGATTTCGCAAGGGACCCTTGCACTAAGCTAAGAGGGGGGTAAGGGCTCCAGGCTCCAGCATTTGTGTGTGTGTGTGTAAGGGTGCTGCTGGTTTGAGATTTTGGTAGGAGGCAGAAGCCAAACACAGAACAGGAGAAAGAGAAATAGGAGTGGGGCTCACTATTCCAATGAAGGACTGGGAGGAAAAGTGGGGAAGAGAGAACACTAGGTTTGAATATTTTTAAGGGAGACACTTACATAGAGATTTGTAAGTGGTGTAAGGATGCAGAATGTGACACAGAGATAAGGAGATCTACTATGGTGGTTTGTGGAGATATTCATCTACAGGGAAGATCTGCACATTGGCTTGGTTGCATGGCTGGCATTAGGGCAAAGACACAGTCATCTGCCATTAATTACTTTCTTCATGAAGCAAGCACCCCATGAGAAAAATAACAAGTAAAAGCTATTAAGAAACTCACCCCCTCTCCCATCACTTACAAAGACAACTTGGGATATTCTCTGTTCGCAGCTAGCTCCACAAAGCATCTTCTTGTTTTCTAGCTTGCTCAAAGGTAAATAAATATTCCCATGTCTCCTCCCACAGAATATGCTGGAAACTGCAGCTGGGTAGACTCCAGCAGCAGCAGCAGCAGCATTCTCATGGAAATAGATCTGATTATGGTACAATGTAAATTCTATATTGGGGACCTACAATTATGAAGTGTCTAGGGCCTGATAAATGGAAATGGACTGCCTTCAAGTCGATCCCAGCTGGCTAGAGCCTGCTCAGCTTGCCACAGCTGCACAAGCCAGCCCCTTCCTTGTCCGCAACTGCCAGCTGGGGGGCAACTGGGCTCCTTGGGACTATGCAGCTTGCCCACGGCTGCACAGGTGGCAGGGCACGTAACCCCTGAGCCACTCACTGTGGGGTGATCTTTAGCTATCCCTTGACACCCAGGAGACACAAATATTTTAATCTGACCCTTTATACAGGTGCAGGTGGTCCTTCTGGTCCCAAGTTGTTCAGGGCTTTATATAGTAGTAACAAGACCTGCAACATAGCCTAGTAACTGATTGGCAGCCACTGCAGTTCCCTCAGCTCAGGTGTAATATGTATGCCTTCAGATATTCCACCCAACAACCTGGCATAGCTTGAAAGCATGATTGCTATATGCACCATGCATACCAGATTCTGGGGCTATGTTGGCGCTGGGCCTAAAAATTGAACCTAAAATGGAACCAGGTGGTGCCTCCCTGCTGCTCGGGAATACACTTAAAAATATATATCTTGCTGCACCATTTAGACACCAGTTCCTGCCTTCATCTATTCCCCTTTCATGGTGCTGCCTAAAACAAGTCACTTCACCCTGCCTCACCAGCAGGGCTGGCCCTCTTCTAGGGCGCACAACAGCAAAAAATCAGTCCCAGGCTATGGTCTGAAGGCACATAAGGCCAGCTCCCTGCTGATGCTAAGCAGGGTCAGGTCTGGTCAGTGCCTGGATGGGAGACTGCCTGGGAACCATATGTAAGACGCCTTGGGTTTCTATCATGAAAAGAAAGGCGGGGTATAAATGTAATAAATAAATAAAAAATAAAAAGCAATGAATGGGGGATAAATAGCAGAAAGGAAAATGACAGAAATAGGTAGACTGAAGGACTGGTAAGACAGGCAGGAGGATAGGTCGACAAGGTACACAGGCTGAAGTGTTTATTTTATTTATGTGGAGGTCTTCTCTTTCAAACAAGGCAAAAAATTCTGAAGTAAAACCTTTCATCCCAAGCACCATGCCAAATGTATTCCCCAAACCTTCTCAATCCAGTTGTGCTGACAGCCATTTCTCCCAATTCTTATTACATTGTATATTTATATTTCTTTCATCCCTTTTCAATGACAGTTCATATAAAATATAAATGAATTGTTTATAACAGCCGGGGGGGGGATACTGACCATAAGCACTTTTCCAATGAATCCTACTGATAGGACAGCAAATGCCACAGAACAGATAGAAAAACCACAGAGAAACTCGTGGTTTTTATTGCCATACTACTTTTATCTCCCTAAAACAAGAGCAGAGAGGTGGCACGGCAATAAAAATGCATTCACACTGCATGTCCATCTCAATCCATTAAGAACAATGGATTCTCACTAAGCAAATATTCGCTTGTCAGAAGTATTTGCAACAGTGGATTCATTCAGTAGGACTAAGTAAGTGAGGTTCACAGCAATTTAAAAGCAGCAAATTAGACATTTACAAACAGTGAAGATGCTGCTTGTCTAGCATGACCTTTCACTCAGGCCATACAAGAAGTTATTAATGTAATTTAAATGCCAGTTAGAAATATTTCAGTGGTCTCTTTTCTCAAGTCTTACATAACAATCCTAAAGAAGAACAATTTAAGCTTGTCATTTTTTTTCCGCAAGGAGGCTTCCATCTCTGAGGTAATCGACTTGCAGGTCAAACTGATGTAGTTGTTTAAATCAAAAGCTTTGTTCTTAAAAAGAAATTTTGCAGGCTTGTTAGGTTTTATTTCTATCCTCAGCTATTACAATTTTTCCACCTTTTTTTCTAAGGCCAAATAATGTATTCTATTTGTGTTACGTTTCTGGGAGGGCCATTTATGCATAGTGGGGAAGTAATTTCTCCCTTTCCCTATAACCATGTTATGTTATAACATGTGTTACAGACCACATGTGCAGACCATGTGCATATCTGAAGTTCTAGTTGTAATGACTTATAAAATTGTAAACCACAAGTGCTCTTGAAGTACATTGTACTTTTTATGTTTAAATATATGTGTTGGGCTCCTACAATGAATTTTGCTTCTACATGCTGTGGGTTGTATCCAATGCTCCACATGCAGAGTTCTACTTGTGCAACAGGACTTCCCTTTCTTTTCCACTCCCCATGTGCCCTCAAAATCTGCTCCAAGGGATCCTCCAACTTTCTGGGAGAGAGGAGGGGAAAGTTCCATTGCCAAGAGGAAGTCTGCACAATATATAGGGCTGCCCTCAGAAATGACTCTCTCATTGTTCCTGCCGCTGGTTTCTTACTCAGACAGATTGGCTGAACAGGCAGTGATAGCAAGGAGGAGAGCAGCTAGACTAGTGGGTATCAGGGGTTGACAGGAGGCCTCCCTGCCCAGTGATGCTGACTTTTGACAGCAACATTAAATAGACCTAGACCCATGTCAATCTGACTTTAGGCCTGGTTTTAGCACCAAAACGGTTGTGGATATCCTAGTTTATGACCTGTAATGGGAGAGAGACAGCTTTTAATTCTGGGGCAGCTGTAAGGAAGGAGATGGAGGCACAGTAATATGGTGGTTCCATTCCTATTTGGAGGACAACACACAGAGAGTAACACTGGGGGACATGTGCTTGGCCCTGTGACAACTACACTGTGGAATGCCACAGGGTTCCACTCTGTCCTTCATGCTGATTAACATCTAGAAGTTGCATCTCTTCACCCAAACTTTCGGGCCCTCTTGGTATTGTTTGCATTTGGTTCTCTGAATCTTTCAATTATTTGTACAGTCCACAGGACTTTTATCCTATTGCTAATTTGCAGGATATAACTTTTTATGCATTATTTGTTTTGTGTTATTTTATATTTACATTGTGACTTATGAATTACTCTGCAATTTCTCAATGAAGAGCAATATATAAATTAAATAATAATAAAATATTAGAAGAGTGACAAATCATAGAGTTTGAAGGGAACTTGGAGAACATAAAGTCCCAGCTCTTGCTCAACACAGCATTTGGGATATATAGTGCAACAACAGCATCTGACTGGTGACTGGTTAGCCAGCCAGATGGGCGACTAAGAAATCCAATAAATAAATAAATCTCTGACAAATGGCTGTCCAGCCTCTGCTTAAATTTTCAGCCAAGGAATGCCCACTATCTCCCTAGGCAATCTGTTCCACTATTGCACAGCTCTTACTATTAGGTGATTTTTCCTAAAATTTAGCCAAAACTCTGCTTCCCTGCCACTTCCACCCAATGGTTCTAGTCCTGCCCTCCGGAGCATCAGTGAACAAGTCTGCTTCATGTTGGAAGTGTAATTTATAGCCTGATTGTTTAAAGTGGTACAACATTATTTCAACAGAGGGTTTGGCTTACAGTTCTCTACACCTCTTATGTGTAGCATGTTGATCGTAGCTGGATCCTACCAGATCTGACTAATTAGTTCAGTGCCTGATGATGTGAATGAGGGAAGGCCCTGTTTTAGTTCACCTTATTACTGTTTTGGTCCTTCTGGTTCCAGGAAATCCAGCCAATCTCCATCAAGAGGTAAGAGGGTAGGGGATAGAAAGAGGAATACAGAACTAGACCAATTTTTCCTACATGTTGGAGACAGGTTGCTGCATCATCTATGATGATGCAAGCTACGATTTCGGACACCAGAACTTAAATAGCTTCATAAGCTTGGGCTGTTAAGGAGACATTGGGTTGATAGGTACGGCCTATGGATTTGTGTCTTAAAAACCCCATAGATAAAACTACAAAAGCAAAATTAAGAAACCTTTATAAGTTTATCCTACAATGCCTCAATGTTAAACAAAAAAAATGCAACATTTCATCCTTAGCCTTTGACACAAGGCAGGATTTTTTTAAATCCAAGAAAATATTTTTTGTAAGGCTTTAAAAAACAACAGACAGAGTTAAAACTCTTACCTCCCTATTGATAAAAGATTTCCTGAGTACTCACTGGCCTGGCTAACCAGAAGAGCCAAGAAGATCTTCAGTGTCACTTAGGACTTTATCCAGTGGGCAGTAGGACTAAATTTCATTAAGTAGAAATATGCCAGTTTAAGTGGACTGACAGTCTTGCCAGCCAGCACTTGCAATTCTGATTTCACTTTTGGTGTTTCCTGGCTGAGTGTGTTGGTATTGTTAACACCACCTCAGGAGGCAGAGTGTCTGAAGACTGCAACAGTTCAAAGAAAGGAGGGGGAGCTGCCTGATTCTAATACACCTAATTAGCCATTGGCAGACTCTTAATTGCATACATTAGGATGATTCCATAGTGGAGATTAATTCTAAATATACCCAAGCAGCTGGTTAAGATGCCATGGATTACAGTGTGGACTGTACTTTTCCACTTAATTAGATATCAAAATTAAGCAGCAACAAGCATTTTGACATAACGGAGATCAAGCCGCTGCTTGGCATCCCAGAGCTGCACTAAAGTGACCGCTAAACAGAGCCGCACAGATGGAGAGATATTAAATGCCGCACTGGAAAGTAATTTCAAATAATAAAATATCAATATTTACATTTTAATTACCCCTACTGAGAGCCGCTCTGTCATTTTCACTATTGCCGACGCAGCAAGGGGTAGTGGAATGACATTGCAGCTCTGACAGCAATGACTATTTTGTTTCCATTAAAGAATGACAAGTGTTTCAGAGGCAGTGACACCCAGTGTGTGAACAAGAATGACAGCTGATCAGAAAATTCCTATTAAGGGAATAAATGACTCAACAAAAGAACTGACTTAAAGCAGCCAGCTCCTCCGTGAATGAAGCACATAATCGGTTTCAATTTTTTTGGCAAAAGTTTATAATTAAAAGACACCCTAGAGAACCCTTATCATGCCATGAAGAATTTAAAAGTATAACACATTATGCAACTGGTCCATATCAAAGCAGCAATATTAAGAGGAAGCAGTACTCTAAGCTTGTAATGGAAATGCAGATTAGTTTAGTTAAGATAGGTACATTTTAAAAGCAAGACCATTTCAATCTCAACAAAGTGTGGAATCCATGTCAACATCTGGAATCGTCTTTGTTTTAATTACTTCAAACTTACTTTTATTTTGACAAAGACACTCATAACATACTTGGGGAGCATGTTGACCTTTAAAATTGTCACATGAAATCCATCACATTCACTGTATAATCTAGATGGATTAAATACACACAGATTCCAAATTTTAAACAAATTGAGTTTATTTGTTCATTTATTTCAATTTGGATTTCCATGTTGCCTTTTCCCTATGGCTCAGTTTACCATTGAAGATAAAATAAAATCCAGAGCCATGATCCATCCCTGACCTTAGTCAATGGTGCAGCCACAGGGAAGTATAGTCAAAGCTTTTCCCCCTCCAGCCATCTCTCTGGCTCTTCCTGACACTCAGAGCATAACAAACTTGCATGTGAGGCACTGAGGGTCTCCCATTCTGTGTAATAATGATCAGCACACGAGTTCACCTTCCCAGACCAGCCAAGGAGGGAAAAGAGCTCCATTAAGGACCAAACTATATGAAAGATGTCACTTGAAGTTGTGTGTTATTTTTGTTAATAGCAGGTGCAGGAGCGTCCTGATCATGTCTGTGATGTTCTACCTCCACTGTCAGAGGTGTTAAGACTCTGAATACCAGTTGCTGGGAATAATAAGTAGGGAGAGTGCTCTTGTACTCAGGGCCTGCTTGCTGGCTTCTTAGGCATCTGGTTGGCCACTGTGACAGCAGAATGCTGGACAATATGGGACACTGGTCTGATCCAACAGGTTCATGTTTGTATTGCAGTATGTGGGAATGGGATTAAGTCTTTCCTTCCCCACTGTGGTCCCAAAAAGCCATCTTTCCCCAGATGCTATTAGCCCTAGCACCAATGCTACTGGCAGTTTGAGGAGATATTCATTGAAACCATGATGGAAGAGCACAGGGCTAAAACCTCTGCCCACACACTTTAGCTCTGATCCTGATTGAACCTCCGCTCCACATCTGTAAAAAACAGAGGATCACATGTAGTTTGACTTCTAGCCCTAAGAAAGCCTCTCCCAGTATGTGCAGCTGTGCTTGCAGAGGAGCATTAAACGTCCCACCCAACCCAATCCTTCCCATATCAATATAACCTTAACCAAAGTAACAGATGTTACAGAACTGGAACCTGGAAATGCTCAGGTTTAGTCTGTGGCAAGTTTTTTCAAGTGGAATCAGTGATGGAGGAATGCTCTTATTGTGGGGCAGCAATGAAGAACACCTTAATTTAAAGTGCTTGGCATATCAGAAGGTACAGGTAAGATTTTCAGTCCAGAAGTCAAAAGGGAGGAAGAGCTCTCTTTACTATGTATGGCTCAAACCACAGTATGGCACACTGGGTAGCTACGTGACCCTCATCTGCCATGGGATCCATTATGTAATGTTAGTAGAGCTGAACTGTAAGTGTGACAAATGGCTTGGTCTTGAAAGTGGATTAAAGTGTCCTACCCCCTCCCCAATCTTTCTTTATTTCAAAGAAAAATATAATCTTGCTGGTTAGAAATTAACATGTAGAGAAAATCACAGATGTTAGTTATTCCTAAAATTAGCCGCCTAAGTAGTAGCCTGTCATGTTTGCTACTTTAAAGAAAGTATTCTGGAAGTACTTCTTAAGCATCCCTAATGCTTTTAGGACTCGACGCTTTCCCCATCTTTCAGCCACTAGCACCTTTTAATTTCTGAAAGAGCCATGGTTGAAAATCTTAATTAATTGTTCCATACTGCTTCAGGATCATTATGCAATGTAATAAAGTCCGTGTAATTATGAAATTTTACAGCCATTACCAAGGCTGATGGCTCGTATTTCATCCTCAGCTGGACCCAATGGCTTTTAGCCACTCAGCTTCCCTTTGATGAACTACAGACAGATCTATCAGGCCCAAACAATATCCAGGCAAGGCGGCTATAATAGCTACCTACCGATGAAGCCATAGATAAAGATAAACTATAAATCTACGCACAAATGCCGGCGCATTGCTTCCGGATGACAGAGGAGAGAGGATGAGACACTTCGAAAGGCTTTCCAGGAGCATGAATTCAGCATTTTCCTCTTTCTTTCTTATTCAGAGTGGAATTAGTTTGATTTTTTTAAGTTGTAACATTTCTATTGAATATCATCATTGCAGGGATACAAAACCACAACACTTCCTAAGCATGATTATAATTGTAATAGTTGAAATCAGTAAGTGTGAGGATGCTACATTTAAAACATTGGTGAACTTGCTCATTATAATACAGTCAAAAATGACATCCCCCCTCCTCTGTAATTTTTAGAAAAAATTATCTGTGCTGTGATGTCATCACTGTGTGTGCTTCCCCATCTCCTGATTGCACAGGTTGGTACATGCACAACATGATCAGGCCATAACACAGAGTAAGCGTTCCTACTTAAGAATAGGATTTTTGATGAAGAACATAAATAATGTGCTGACTTTTATTGTACGATGACAATCCCTACTCAAAAATTATTTTAACCTGTTTGCAATTAATTATGAGGAATTTCAAACTGATGTTCCTGCTTTTGTGCTTACATGGCCAGCATTTCATCAGACAATGTCAGCTGCTGCAGTTAGCACATGCTCAGAACTTGATTACGGTAGGGTTTTTTTTACTCCTAACTCCATCTCACAGAAATGGTTCTTCCTGAGGTTTTTTGAACAGCCCAACTGTTTTAACCTGAGATATAATCTGCAGAAAAATGGCCTGGCTCCTTCCCTTGGCATGGAACCTTGAGAAAGTTGCATATACCCAAAGATCAGGCCACATGACTGAGCCATGTAAATGGGTCAAACTGTTTTTAAAAAAACAAATGCAGACAGTTGCATGAGATGGTGGCAGTGTACTAGTCTTTGGGGAACAAAACAAATGAAGAATTCCTGAATTCTTCTGATTATTTTGTCTATTTCAGGCTCTAGAGCAGTGGTTCTCAAACTTTTTTGGCGCACTTCACGTACAAAATTAAAAATATATTAATATATATTTAAACTATGAATAAAAATAACTTAAACTATAGAAAACTATTACTTACCCTATACAAATGGGTTTCTTCTCATTTTTAAAATATACTTTCATAATATTTGAGGCACAACTAGCCACCTCTTAGGGCACACCAGTGTGCCTGGGCGCACCATTTGAGAATCACTGCTCTAGAGCAAGGGTGGGCAAGCATTTTTTTTCTGCCAAAGACTGCACTGCCTCAGAGGCAATCTTTCAGAGGCTGCACACAGGTGGTAGCAGGGCTGGATTCAAAAGTGGGTCGGACTGAAGCCAAAAGTGGGTGGGGCCACCCTTTGTTCTCTCTCTTTCTGCTACCCTCT
The DNA here is from genome assembly GCF_030035675.1 of Rhineura floridana. NCBI lineage: Eukaryota > Metazoa > Chordata > Lepidosauria > Squamata > Rhineuridae > Rhineura > Rhineura floridana. The sequence goes on along the minus strand of NC_084483.1, from coordinate 171,090,960 downwards.
TTCCCCCCAGTCTTTTCCCCTCCTTACTACCAGCATGAACTTAGGTTAAGGCAGCCTTCCCCATCTTGGTGCCCTCCAGATGTTTTGGATTACAGTTCCCATCACCTCCAGCCATTATGTCTGCTGGTAACAGTCCAAACTATCTGAAGGGCAATCCTGTGAAACTACCTTTCTACATGATCCTCCAGCAAATTATAAACTAGATTGTTGAAGATTCAAAGGGAAGCTATTTCCATACGAGAAGAACTTAGAAGCACTTTTCATGTCACACATGAAAACATTTCAGCAGCTTGATCTTAGGAACTTTGAACTGCACAGGCTTTGGAAAAATGAAGCCTCAAGTGTTTAGTAATGTGGATAAAGTCTACCTGTGCAAGCTGTATTGAAATGAATAGGGTCTACTTTTATGCAGTTCCAGGAGCCTGTCTCCATGAATTGTGTCCTGACTGAAGAAAGTCTAGATATACACAAATCTTGCATTCTTCCTTCCCCTTCAAATGTGTGCCATTATAACTGCTCAGTCAGTCAATATTTGTACACTTGTATTCAAAACAGTGAGGCTTTAGCTGTGTAGTTTAACAAGGAAGGACAAAAGTATCTGCATGACAAACATTGGGCAGTTAACTTGTTGCTTCCTGTGCAAAGCACTGAAGTAGCTAGTCGAAGTATACCAAAACCAAAACGTTATATTTTCCATCTAAGAATTGAAATATCGAAAAGCAATGTGTATCAATAGCATATAATCTGAGCCAAGCAAATGCTGGCTGTTGAATATGCTTATTTTAATTTATTTACATGTGATTCATTATTTTTCTTTAATTGTATTAATGCAATCTAATCTATAATACTGCCTTATATCTCTTTAAGGCATAGGGTTTTTTCTTGCATGAATAAAAACCTCTACATCCAAGCAGAATACATTGGTCAGGAAACCACATTTATTTGTTAATTGTCCAAATCTTATGAGCCACTGAAATGATACAGCAATTTAGAGGATGCGAGGCTGGGGTTTGGTAGTTCTAGAAACAAACAAGGCAGTGCCCTTGACAATAGTACTGGAACGTGAATAGATCACCACTACTGGAGGAGATGTTACTACCAGCATGGGCTGATGGCTGTCTTCTGTCTATGCCATTTAGATAAGGAGGATTCTTAAAAACAGCCTTCAGGAGCCATGGAGACCAAAGCAAATGGCATCCAGAATGTGTATAGGAATTGTGGGGATGGATTCTTCTGAGAAACAGGGGAGAGATGACTAACCAGAAGATGTTCCACATTTAGCTGCAGTTGCGCAGATGAAATCAATCTAGAAAATCGTGCCAGCCCATGTAACAAAATTGGGTATAAATGTATGTCTATTTTGGAAAGCTTCATTTAACTGTGCAGATGACTGTAGCTCCTATAAGGCATTCCATGTGTTACTGTGATACACTTGATATTCCCCATCTGAACTGTTTCTAAGTGTGCAGCAATGTCCCCTGCTCCCCAACCTCTCTACAGCAAATCAGAAATTTTTCAAGAGGTCTCTGGGCAACCCAGGAGTATGACATTTACTAATGTGTTGAGATTCAGGGGTTCTCTTTTGCAGAAGCCAACACTAATAAGGAAGATATGGTTCAGTATCTTGGGTATTCTTCCAAGTTTTATTAATTAGTTGGAAAAGTTTTCCCCCTAGAACACTGCAAGGTATTTATTAACACTTCAGCCAACAAACTAGAGCAAATTTACAGCAGCGGAGGTAATTGTTACACACAGCAGCCTGTGTTATCAACTTGCCAGGGACAAGCACAGAAAGGTTTTAGATTATGATCTTTTTCATGATATTTTAATTGTGCTTCTTAATCTGCTAAATTAAAAACTCCAGTGCAATCTTATTGAGATCACAGACAAAAAGGAGACTGTAACAGTTTTAAACAAAATGTATATACCTCTATCTGCTTTATTTATACTGAGAATGTAACAGTCAAATCTAATGTGATCACAGATGACTAAAATGTACATACCATATTTTCTTTTTACTCAATGTGCTGTGTTGTCCCTTCTATGATTTTGTCAAGTTGTCCCTAACAAGCACACCCCTTCCACATAAACCAATTCACAGTCTGCATCTGTGTTGGAATTGCATTTTAAGATTTTTTAAAGCTTTTTTCAAAATATGTTTTTAAAGATGTTTTGTTTCAATATATTTTGAAGTCTGTTTTAAAGATGTTTTAGAGTATTTTTAGTGTTTTGTTTGCCGCCCTGGGCTCCTACTGGGAGGAAGGGCAGGATATAAATTTAATAAATAATCTAACAATAATAATATGATGGGCTCTTCCTTCAGGTCTTCTGCAACTGCTTTGCTAAAGTGCTGTCCCATACTGTTCCACATACTGCTTAAATGCTATAAAAGACAAGATAATTGTGCTTGTAGCTGGTCTGTGTATCTATACTGGTCCCCACAGAACATCAACTCATGCACCCAATCTTCTCTGTCAACAGCAGCCCAACAGCACTCCCAATATGAAATTTTAAACTCTGCAACTATAAGAATAAAAATGGGAGGGGGTTTAAAATTTGTTGGTGAAGAGGTAAAGAGAAACTTGGGGAAGAATAACATGTGTGCAGAGATGGCAGTTGCTATCTAAACAAACTCTGCACCCAAAATCTCCAAATTGTTTTTGTTCTGTTCTGTTTTGTTTTTATTAATTCTGGGAAGTTTCACACTATTCTAGAAGGGCAATTGCTGCAAGGAAAACTTAAGCAAAGAAAATCAGGTATGCACAGACACTGCACATGTGACCTTCTCTATAACATGGCCAATGACTGCTTAACTGCCCATCACTTCCTAATTTCCATTCTTTCATCGTTACCAATTTTAGAAATGGTGAACTAAGTAAAAAAGAGTAGGATGAGTCTGACAGCCTTCAGGAAGGGATTGGTGAATCAGTCTATTTCCAGCCCATGTCAGTTTCACATGTGTCTCCCCCCCATAAGTCTGTTCCATTTCATTTCAGCAGTAAACTGTGCTTTTTTTAATGCACAGAAAATGCATTTAAGCACACATTTAAGAATGTATTTTCTGTCAAAATATGCATTTCTAAATGTATTTTAATACATTCAAATCTTTGCATTAGTCTAGGAGGTGCAGATCAGGGCAGTCTATATTGGAACTTGCAAAATTCCTCAAGCATCCCTACAGTCAGGAAAAGTGGATCATAAAGTATATATCCAAATGCAAATGAGGATAGTGCTCATGCCCCTTCAGCAGTTGCGTAGCAGAAGAAATTTTGAAAAATGCACCTCATTATGTAGAGGTGAGAAAAGCTGCACTGACCAAAATCCCTCTTTCCACACAACTATAACAAGTAGCAATTCTTCTCTCATTGCATCCATTCTCTCTAGCACCTAACATGAAGCATGGAATGAAGTTATGCTTTTTTGGAAAGTGCAGTGCACCCTATTGTTTATCAGTGTCAAGCAAAAGGAACCACTGAAAACTGAAGCATGGGTGGATTGTGAAGATTCATGGTACTGAAACTGCATTAAGAGTCATGTGCCTTTATGTGACACCTAGGATTTTTTACGTGTAACAAGCTGCCAGGGATGGGTGGGGGAGCCCAGGAAAATATAGTTTAAAACTCAAGGGCATTTAAGAGTTGCTGTTGCTGTTGTTTTTTAAAAAAATACACCTTACGCTAATGTAATCAATAAATACACTAATCAATAAGCATGTTCTTAACACTAGCAGTGATTAGAAAGTAAGACTATGGGGCGTATACAACTAACTTGTTACACTAGTGGAAGTGAGCACAGGGATTCCTGCTAGCATCACAGGTCTTCCCCTGCTCCTTCCCCCGTACCCCCGCTCTCCAAATCTGCTTTGGAAGGTTGGGAAAACCTCAAAGACAGTGCATAGAGGAAGGAAATGGGAGATAGTTCCATTGGCAAGCAGAAATGCTTGCACTGATGGAACAATCTGCTTAGCGCTTTGTTGAATACAACCCTATGACTGAAGAGATCCAGGTTTAAATCCACATAATACCAGATAAGATATTAAATACATGAATGCATTTAACATGCCTAGTTTTGTTTTAAAGCTTCCACTGGCACCAATTAATTTGGGGGAGGTGATTTTTGGCAAAACTGCAAAAGTTTAAGTCCATCTGTTACATTCTTGCTTCTGAAGGGAGGAAAAATCCTTGACACATTGAATATATTTGCGCATTTCATGCCATATCTTAGTTTGGTGCTCTTTAGCTGGTGCAACAATCAGCCCTGACTCAAGTCTGATGCTGTTGCCTGATGGCAGTAGACCAGTCTGGGATTCAGCAGATCCTGACCCAGTTCCTCTACACTCAACCCCCAGAACACCTTTTTCTGGGGCTTTCCACTGGCTCCTGGTGGTGGGGATCCCACCAGTGGGCCTCCTGCCTGCCCACATGCATAGCTGGCAGGAGGCCAGCTGAGCAGGGATAGCTGGGCAGAAGGATAACACCACTTCTTCCCTGGCCGGTGTTAAGAGTTAGTTTTTTTTTCACTGCTGTGGTACTTGGAAGTAAGAACTCTGCATAAATTTTGACCATCCAGACATTGCTGAACTATAATTCTCATCACCCAGCAGGCATGGCTAATAGCCAGGGATTATGGGAGCTGTAGTTCAGCAACATCTGGAAGGCCAATGTTTCCCCACACCTGCTTAAAGGTTTTGAATGGAATTTATAAAAATAATTTATAAAAAGAGGCATAAATATATGGAAATAAAGTGCTTGATTTTTTAAAAAGCATATTTAATTCAGAATAAAACTGACAAAAGCAATGTAGCACAGAAATCTGAAAGTTAGATTTGACGTTTTTGGAGACATTCTGATCTGTTCGAAAGACACATATTTAGTAGACCAGGTTCTTTTTTATACCCCGTGTATTTTTAAATCTTAGGAAAAATGCATATTATTTGCCAAATTGCCTGGAATATCTCCTGAAGAAATACATATTTATCTTTAAAAGCAATCCATATATTATTTACTCAGTGAATGAGAATGTCTTTAAAAAAACCGTTCTGGTCCGTCAAATAAATACATATTTATAAATGGTTTCTAAAACACGTATTATTTACTCAATGGACTGTAATGGCTCTGTTGGTGCCATTACATTTAAATATGTAATTACCCATGTAATAAAATCCTTATAAAGGTCTCCTCTGGAAAAAAAGAAGGGAAAAAAGCCATTAGCTCTTCATCTACCAAAAGATAATTTTCAACCTATCCCTTCATTTTAATTTTGGTTTCAAAATCTCTGAAATATTTGCATATTGATGAACCATCATTTATTACTTTTCATTTCGCACACACAAAAAGCCAGCCTTATTTTTCAGTTATAACAATGGCTGAATGGTTTTTCCAGTCTGACCTCTTCAAGAACATAGCTTCTGAACAAAGTCCTATCATGAAAATGTCAGTGAGGGGGGGAAAAGGCTGACTTGGTATTTCTGAAAAACATGGTCTAAGATTCATGCCAGAATGATGTTCATTTGCCCAACTTTTCTACACACCCTGATAAATACCAAGACCTGATCATGGCAATTGGTGGTATCCAGTTAGTGTCCCTCTGTTGAAGAAAGGCATCTGTAAGCAGTAACTGATCCCCCTCCCCTCTGAGCCTCCCCCCCAACTTGCTCCAAAGAACTGGGGAACCTTTTAGAGATTTTACTTGAGGGACCACCTTATCCCATAGACGCCTACTTGAATCTGCGGAACTGGCACTGTTACAGGTGCCACATAATATTTGTTTCACACTTGTAAGAAATTGTTCTTTTACTGCGTCACCTCCTACAGTTTGGAACTCCCTGCCTACTGACATCAGGCAGGTGACTTCACTACTCTTTTTGGCACCAGTTTAAAAAAATTCTATTTAGGCAAGCTTATCTACACAGAGATGTTCTTGTGTTTTAATCTCTTTTAATTTACTACTTTTTAATTACCTGTTTTTAACTGTTTTTATTGATAATTTTAATTTTTTTAAGTGCTTAGGGGTTTGTCACAAATCAAGTGGTATATAAATTTTGTTAAGTAAAATTAAATTAAATTAAATTAATGTAGTGCATGTGGAGCTGCAATGGGGAGGAGAAATAACCAGAATTGCTTGCCTCCCTATTCCATTGACAGATGCCTTCTATCAGCAAAGGAACACCAGTCAGATAACAGCCTATGTGCCAAAATCTCTGGCAGCTTGCTCTGTTAAACCACAAAGGGCTAAGAAGAAACAATCAAACCCTATTATTGTGTTAATATGGAAAGATTATTACTGTTTCATTACTTAACCCAGAAGACAAACAGGAGAAATAACAGTGATGGAAAAGCTGAAGAATGGTTTGACGTGAGAGTTGAACTACAAGAAGGAAGCATATCTACAGCATATGGATTTCTATGAAACTGAATCACTGAGAAAGTAAACTGTGAGAATAATCTCACATGAAAAAAATGACTATGGAATGTCCTTTTCTACACCTACTAGTGCTAATGTGGGCTATTAGATGCACCATTGATTGAAATGTAAATGTGGTTCTTTATTCTGAACACCAGGTGATTAATTCTTGTAGCACTGTGATCAATGTGGTACTGATAGTGTACCTGATGAAATGTTTGGCTTTGTATATATTAGATATAGAAGAGCACCACCAACACAGGTGTCTCTTGCATAACTAGGCAATATTTCTGGTTTCCTAGAAACATGAGATTGGTACTCAAATGTATGTAGTTCTGCCAATTTTTTCCAATTAGCTTCATTTTTGATTTGATGAAAAAACAAATTAAACACACCATGCTGGTATGTAAATTGGTTAGAGAGAGCATAAGGTTCTGCTATGGAGCATCCTGGCCATGTGCTTTTTATACCTGGCACAGAGTGGTAAGAGGCAGTAACGCAGCCGAAGCTCTGCTCACAGCCCGAGTTCGATTCCAACGGAAGGAGGAAGTCGAATCTCTGGTAAAAGGGGTCGAGGTCCACTCAGCCTTCCATCCATCCGTGGTCGGTAAAATGAGTACCCAGCATATGCTGGGGGGTAAAGAAAGAAAGGCCGGGGAAGGAACTGGCAATCCCACCCCATATATACGCTCTGCCCAGTAAACATCGCAAGACGTCACCCTAAGAGTCAGAAATGACTCGCACTATAAGTGCAGGGGCACCTTTACCTTTTTTATCAACAAAGTTTACAAAGAATTCTGGCAAAGTTCAAGAGGCTGTTATAGCCTTGTTCAAGAATACATAAGGAAGATGCTAAATAGCTTAGAGCAGCCTTTCCCAACCAGTGTGCCTCCAGATGTTGTTGGACCACAACTCCCATCTTTCCTGACCATTGGCAATGCTGGCTAAGGCTGATGGGAGTTGTGGTCCAACAACATCTGGAGGCACACTGGTTGAAAAAGGCTGGCTTAGAGTTTTGAAAAGATCCAAAGAAAGAAGACTAAAGATGAAAGTTAGTATGGTGTAGTGGTTAGAGTGATAGTCTAGGTTCAAATCTCCACTCAGCCATGAAGCTTACTGGGTGGCCTGGGTCGAATCACTGTATCAGCCTAGCCTACCTCACAGGGTTAGCGTGGAGATAAGATGGGCAAGGGAGAACTGTGTATGCCACTTTGAGCTCCTTGAAGGAAGGAAGGAAGGAAGGAAGGAAGGAAGGAAGGAAGGAAGGAAGGAAGGAAGGAAGGAAGGAAGGAATTTGGGAATCAATGCAAGACACCACTAAAGTAGTCCTTCCAGTGCAAATTGGTATATTTTGTGTTTCAATAACATGGAAAAAATAGTATGTAAATGGATATTGTATTTCACACTGTCTAAATCTGTGGCATGGAGATTAGATCTTTATGTTGTCTACAAGTAGTTCTTTGTAATACTCCATAATCGATTTCATTTATATACCTCTTTGGCCAGAAAAGAGGCCAGGACTTCTGTGTGTCAGGAATGAACTACATACAGTGATTGCTCAGCAGTCCACATTTTCACTGCAAAATCTATACTCCGCCTCTCTGCCAGCCTTGCTAGCAAAAAGTCTCAGTGGGATTTGGCTTCCCAAAGAAATGGAGACTCCTACTACAGAAATCTCTTACATAATTTGTCTGGAAAATCAAATCAACTGACTGCTGTGATCAAAACTACTATTACTGCGGCTGCTTTTTTGTTGTTATGTGCCTCCAAGTCGACTACGACTTATGACAACCCTTTGAATCAGCGACCTCCAACAGCATCTGTCATGAACCACTCTGTTCAGATCTTGTAAGTTCAGGTCTGTGGGGAGAAATTTTGTAGTACCTTGCCAGCGTGCCACCTACCATATATGAGTTTTGTTTCCGTTATAGGGGGCAGAATGGAGAATATTATTGCAGAGAAATCTTGCCAATAGCTTGGCAGCACTTGGCATTGGAGGCCCTTCTTTATGTGCCCCCTCCGAAGGAGGTGCAGAGAGTGGCAATACAAGAATGGGCCTTCTCAGTGGTAGCCCCACTTTGCTCTCCCCAGGGACACCTGGTGCCATTGTTATCCATTTTAGGTACCAGGCAAAAACATTTCTCTTCTCCCAGGCATTTGATTCTTAACTTTGGGATGCTTTTGGAGGGCTTCTGTCATTTAGCCTGCCTAAGAAGGGTTGCTCCAGTACCTTATGTACTGTTTTGTTTTTAACTTATATATATATATATATATTATTGCGACTAACAAATTTAATCAATAAATAAATAAATATGAAAGATTCAAGCTTGGCACTGGTGTCTCTGCACTGGTGTACTGTAATACTTTGAAGGTCAAACACTTAAGTATATAATATAAACTTATTACAGTGTAGTGGAAATCTGCATAAAAACAGAGGTGTGTGAAATCTTCTGGAAGGATCCAGTTTTCATAATCACATACAAAAGTGATATGCAACTAAATCATACTCATGAGTAAATCCAATGAAATCAATTTACTTAAATATGACTAACACCGGATATCGCCCAAAAGATTTTTTATATAAAAATGTCATAAATGGGAATTCCAGTACAGTAATACCTTAGCTAACAAAGTAGATGCACTCCTGCACATTATTTCTTTAACAGAATCTTTGGTACCAGAGGTAGGAATAACATGGAAAGAATAGGGATAGGTTCCTACACCTGCTTGTAGATGGTGGCGGCAGTTTCAACAGGGCTTTAAAGGGTGCCAGCCGGCCCCCTCCCCCTTCCCTCTTTTTCCTCCTATGAATCATATTGGATCCTTCCCTCCTCAGCCCTGGGAGAAAGCAAGAGATCTCTTTAATGCAAAGCAAACACACAGGCTGGTCAGTTTCACCCTAGCAAAGCAAAGACACAGCCATATCAGTTGATTGATAGCAAAGCAAAGATATAGGCTGGTCAGTTTCACCTTAAAGCAAAGGCACAGGCTTGAAAGTTTATCCATAGCAAAGCAAAGCTGGTCAGTTTCACCTTTAAAAAACCCCTCTTCATTAAAAGGATCTTCTTCCTGGAGGATTCATTAACTGAGGTATTCCTGTAATTCTATGTACGAAATACCAATTGCTAGGGAGCATCAGCAGGGGAGTGATACTGCACTCATGTCCTGATTGAGGGCTTCCTGTAGGCATCAGTGTGGCCACTGTGGGAACAGAAGCTGGACTAGATGGCCCTAGCAAAGCTCTTCATATTAAAGAGACATTTCAGCAATTTCATGTTTGGTTAAAACTTGTGCTTTGGAAGGGACAAAGCATACATTTGATGCCACCTGACAATGTATTGAGTTAAGACATTTCTTGCTGAGCTGTTTGTGTTTAAGAGAGCATGTAAAGTCCAAAGACAATTGCAGCTATTTTTGATTATTCTGGTATTTTATTTTCGGCTATTTTGCAATGGCCAACAGTGAGGTTGCTGAGAAGGCTATTTAAACTTCCAGATGGAAGGTTTGAAGTTTCTGCTTACGTAAGCATTTGCTGATTGCAGTTTCTCTTTTCCAGACTAACCAGTTGATAAAATTGTTCTTTATTTGGTTTTCTAACCCATAGATGTTATAGAAAATGTTAAAGGAGAGGGTCACCATTCAGCGGTGGATCACATTTTTTGCATGCTGATGATCTAGGCATCCTTCCCCAACCTGGTGCCCTACAGATGTTCTTCAATACAATTCTCATCAGCCCCAACCAACACGGCCAATGTTCAGGGATGATATGAGTTGTAGTTCAAAACATATTGAGGCACCAGGTCTTCTATTGAAGGGGCTGTTAGAAGACAGTCTTCCACCAAATGCATCCTCTATGATGATATGATGTTTGAAGTATGATTAAATGTATTCGTATCTAGCTCATAGCAATTATTTCTAAATATGAATTAGCAGATGCAAATTTTATGAAAATCTGTGTGCTCTTTTGCCCTCTTTATGGGCGATGCATTTCCTCTTTTTTTGTTCCAGTTAAGTGGCCACCCTATGTTATGCTGGACAAAGCACTGATAGAGTCAAAACAGTATATCAGAGAGAGGCAAATTCCAGAAAGGAAATTCAAGTAGGTGCGGGAAAAGAAGTGGGTTGCAAGACTGGCAGGAATGAGGATGAAACAAAAGGCTTGCAAGACCGAGAACAAAGCAGGACCAGACAGGAGTCTTTGCCAAAGAACAGATTCTGAGCTGTGTGACAGTGATCAATCACTGCAGGGAAGAATATACCAGAGGAGGGATAATAGCTCCGTAGTAGAGCTCATGTTTTGCATGCAGGTGGGTCTCAGGTGGAATCTCGGCATCCCCAATTAAAGGGATCTCCTATAACAGGGATGATAAAGACCTCTGCTTGAGACTCTAGTGAGTTACTTTTAGCCAAAGGATGGCTATATTTACCTCCATTGTCAGAGGCAACATGTCCCTGAATATTAGTTGCTGTGAATCACAAGGGAGAGTGCTGTGGAACTCAGGTCCTGCTTTTGGCCTTCCCACAGGCATCTGGTTGGCCACTGTGAGAACAGGAAGCTAGACAAGACAGGCCATTGGCCTGATCCACCAGGCTTTTCTTATGTTCTTATGGTGGGAATTGGAGTCCAACAACACGGGGGTGGGCAGGTTTCCCATCCTGGGCTAGATGAACCAATTGTCTGAATATGTATAAGACAGCTTTATATGTTTGTAAATGTAGTGGTTTCAAAACAGAAAACTGGAATTTGAAATGGTTTAAATATATGGGAAAGTGCCGAGAGGCTGTAGAGGGCAATGAAGACTTTGTTTCACTTTCTGAACAAGCGTGAACTAAGATGAGATGGGAAATTCTCAGGAATCAGCAGGTGTCCTAGTTTGCTACATTGTTAACTCAATTCTATCACCATGGACAAGAGCGGTTTTATGCAAAACCCAATTTTATGATCATATAATGTAAAATAAAAATAAGCTATTTAAGCAGGCAATACAATTAATGGTTAATATGTCTGGCTTCTTTGCTTGCAAACATGGAAATGCCACATTTGACTATCACCCACAGGTTCTTGACAAACAAAAACAGAAAGAAAACCCTACAAATGTGTATCTTACTTAGCAACAGAAATTACATATGAACATTCAATATTCATTTTTTTAGTATAATATGAATGTGGAAAATAGATTTCCTTTTTCTGCACATAGCAGCCTGCGTTAAAGTACATGTAAACCTTGAGTACAAATAGACCCATTAATGGAAAGCAGCACACACTAAGTAAGACAAAAGAGCTATTAATTAATCCTTAGGATGCATGTGAGGCAATCAATTCTCTCAAATCCCTAATCAATTAGAAAAGGGAAACAATTTGAATTTCTATATCTCTACAAAGAAAAAAAAATGGGTTACTCAATTACTGCCAAGTCCTCTGCAGTTTTATCCTGTCTTCTTTATAAATAGTCAGATACTAAATAACCCATGAGCAAAAGAGGTACAGAAAATATGTGGAGTTACAAACCTTAATTATCTGGATTTCTAAGGCAACATGAAATCTGTTCTCAGTAGACAAATAAAAAGCATTCTGCCATCCTGCAGTGTGCTTCAGAGCAGTGGACAGAAAGTTCTAGATATGGCGAGTCTGAATGAATACGTTTTCACTCTTAAATAAGTATGCTTCATCTTCTTTTCATTCAAAAGAGACAGAAAGCAGTGCGTTTTGATGGTAAAGTATCCAAGGATTTAATGGTAGTGGTGGTTTTTCTAAATGGGAAAACTAATGCTACTAATAATGCTCAGACAGAAAAGCCAAAAGGTAGGAAATCAGCATTTATGTGATAAATATTGTGAAAACTTTCTCAACTATTGTTCTGCTACATCAGAATGTGATTTCATGGGGACAGGGAGAGATTTTACTGACATTTTGTGCACCAAAGGATGAGATGGGTACTTCAGACGTTTCATAAACTTTGACTGGAGTGTGGGGTGTGAGTGGGGAGATTTTCTTAGGGGGAGATATATATATATATATATATTCACTGTCCATTTGAAGCTTGTCTGTGAACTTTGCATGAACCGCCAGAAATAATGTAGTGTGATGACAAGCCAGTTATACCTTCCACTAAATTTGCTGTCTGGAATGAACTGAAATAGTGTTTGGTTTGTGTAATTACGTCCATCTATCTTTATATTCCAGCGGCATATCGCAAATTGAAAATACTAAAAATTGACTGTTGGTTCTGATATTTAATGATTGCCAAAGACAAGACGATGATTTATTGGTTACTTACCGATGTGACACATTTGCATCTTATTAGACAGAGATTACTATTCCTTAAAATGCGGACGAGGCCTGATCATGTCTGATGGATTGATTTGATTTGCAAATGTAATCAAACTAATAAGAGGGAAAAAATGAGCAATAATGCCTTGTTTTTCAACTGGCAATCACTCCCCTGCCAACAACGCTGATATCCCTGACTAAGCAGCCTTCACACAGTCTTCCTGTCTCCTCAAATAAACAAAGAGAGGCAAAGAGGCTGATAAGAGGATAACAAGCCAAGTACGGATGTACCACAGCACAGACACTTCAGAATCATACAGATATATTCAAAGACTGGTATTGAGAATTACTGTAAATCCCACAACCTTTAACTAGAACAATAAAAAGTAAAAACAAATTGCAATTCTAATTGGGGAACTCCAAATGTTCCTATTTAACATGGGCAATTTGTTTTCTTTCTTTCTTTTTTAGTATAACTGTCTGTGATGCATTACTGCCTCTATGTTTTGCCTTTTCATGATGCCTTGTGAACTGTCATTTTCAGGGTTCAGATCCCTTCCTAGGGTGTCTAGAAGTTATAGTTTTGAGGGAAGGATACATTTTAATGCACATGTATGTAAATACACAAACGTGAAAATTAAGATGCCACAGAGTGCACAGACGATCATGCCACATACTGAGATCACTAATATTGAATGGGTGATAAGAGGAGATGATAGGACAATTATGTTTTTCTAATATGCTTTTACACTAATGTGTGTGGGGGGGCTTCTTAGTTTTGTGCAGTACTGCCTTCTGGGCAGTAAATACATACAGCAAGGAAAGCCTTCAGTTAAGGGAGTAATCCTTGATAAGAGAACGGGTTTTAAAAGCATGCACGTCAGTGTTAAAAGTAAGTTAATCTGTTAAACAGTGGAGGGTATGAGATACTCTTTGCTAAGGGGTGGAAAACAACCAAACAATTCAAATGGAATGACAAATTCTGAAAATGCATTAAAATGAATTTAGAACTGTAATGTAAGTCAAGAGAATATTTTCATATAATTTTTCTATGAAGTTTTGATAACCTCTCAAATCTACACACAGATACACACGCACACACATTCTGGAAGTCAAATCTGGAGCACTCACCTTTAACTCAAACATGCATTTAATTTTTTAAACATGTATTTGTATGGTGGTTGCACTGCCATTGTGACCCACCTTAGATCAGGCTGTGACATGGTAATTTTCAAAATCATAATAAGGTAGTGCATAAAAAAGCAAAAACAGGGCATGCAAACCCCATCCCTATTTGGGGAAAAAATAGCCTTGCAACTCATTTCAAAGCAACCCAAGCTCATGTATGGATCTGTTTTGCACACATGCACATCCTCTCACTCCTGGTAGTTCTCTCTCTTCACAACTTCAGATAAGAGGTGAGAGGGAGTACAAACATCTTATCTCTGGCAGTGGATTAAGCACATCACACTAGTCACACAAACCTCAGTACTGCTTGCCCCACTGCTGAAGTGGAAATAATGGTGAGGAGTATGCTCAGACTATCATTTCCTGTCATGATAATTGGAATTGCAGTTAATAAAGGAAGGAAATGAGAGACTGAACAGAACTGTCATTTCCATGTCTGTAGATGGGCAAGCTATTGATAGAAACCTGCCAAGCTGGTATCCCATCCCCACCCCCAATCTTTGCAAGCAAAGGTAAGAGGGTTTGCACTTTCCTTCTCTCCTCTCCCCTTGCCTTAGGTTGCAAAGGATGATTGGGCTTTTCCATGTACTCTTTGGCATCATCACAAAAGCACTCAAGATTTTGCAAATACTCTGGGGAAATGCTCTAAAAACACAGTGCTTTAATATTTTCATGGTACTGAGACTCTGGTGGTAGGGGCAAGAATGTTCTGGAAAACCTTAGTTAAAAAGTAGGTTTTAAGAAATAAAAACAATGCAATCACTAAGTGTCCTCTTTGAAATATATTTAAAATAATTCCATCCAGCCTAGGATACCCCAGCTGGTCAAGATGCAGGCATAAAAGTTTTGTCTGTCAGACTTGGATAGAAGTTAAAACAAAAGATCTCTGACAGAAGAAAGTTGACAAGCCAAGATTGGATTACTTTGAAACAAGACATCAACATATAATTTTTAATTAATAAAATGCAAAGATATTAGGGGAAAATAAAATTCAATGAAGTTGATCCAGTACTATAACTAGAACTTAGGCCAAGCTTCACAAATCTGGCACCATACAGATGTTTTGGACTGCAACTTCCATCAGACACAGCAGGGATGATGGGAGTTAGTCTGAAATATCTGGAGTCCACCAGATTGGCAAAGGCTGGTTTAGTCAGTGCAATCAACTTACACTTATTTCTATTCTCAACATTTTCTTGGCATTTTAATATGCATCCTACCTTAAAGGTCTATTTTGTTTCTCCAGTAGTAGTTTTTTCCCCTTCAACAGCTTGTATTTCAAGGAGAGTCTTCTTACTCTGTGTATGTAACTGTTTATTAATTTATCTGCCTACAGCAAGTCCCAACCCTCTCTAAAAGAAATCCAGTAATTCTATATGATCAATGTTTGTAGTAAATTATATTCAAGAGAAGTTCCTCCATAGCAGAGCTTGGAAAAGTTACTTTTTTGAACTACAACTCCCATCAGCCCCAGCCAGTATGGCCACTGGATTAGGCTGATGGGAGTTGTAGTTTAAAAAAGTAACTTTTCCAAGCTCTGCTCCATACACACCTCAAATAAGTTGTTCAACTGAATTTGGTTTATCTATATTATGTTGCATAGTTAATTATTACTTTTATTAATTGATTTATATCCCGCCCTTCCTCCCAGCAGGTTAAACCTAAATAAAAGGTTAATTTTGTCATTTTCCTCAAGAAAGGCTAATCATTCTACCTGTAGTTTTATTTTTTATAGTGAAGTGTAAATTACTCAAACTGTAAAGCGAGGATTGCTAGTATCTTCAGGGATATTAGCAGGAAAATTATTATTAGTAAACAAAGCTGCAATCCAATACACACTTATCTGGGAGTAAGTCTCACTGAATCCAATGGAGCTTACTTCTGAGTAGACATGTACTGGATTGCAGCCTAAATAAGGAAGCATTGCTGCTGATACAAAATATAATCATTCTTATGTGGAACACAGCCTAAAATTGAAATTAACATTAGAAACAGGAGCCAAAGTCCTCTTTTATAAGCCAAAAGATACAAAAAGTTTTTTTTAAAATCCAAATACTATTGTCTCCCTCTGATCAGCCTAGAGCATATCTTAAAATTAACACAGAGATTTTCCTTTTACTTTGCTTCCCAGTACCAAGACCTAGGTCAGGCCATGTGTCCTGCTGGAAACATGCTGATGGCTTGTGGGAACCTTGCAATTCAGGTAATTAATCCTATTGCAATCTAGGTTAAGCAGGTGGTGAGCCGGCAGCATTCAGAGAGAAAGTAGAAGCTCTTTAAAGTATTTAACAGGGCACAGCTTAGGCCAGAAAACTATACTTGTCTATTCTGCTGACCTAGTCATGCAGGTATAGTACCTGTCTACTCTAAATCCAGAGTAAGCAAAGTGTGTCTCTTCCTTTCTCCTCCCCCCCCTTCCATAATACACAGCCTCAATACCATTTGGCATTAAGACTAGCCTCTGTAAGATATCCACTTCTGTTAGGCAGATTAGCTGCGACCTGGTTAGTTTTACAATTAACTAGGCAGAGTGATAGTTGACCTAAGATAAAGAATGGTACATTTGCCTCTACACCCAAAAAGAAGACACGGAGATCAGGCATTGGATTGAATGTTATATTTATTAAAATATCACAATATTCAAATAAGAATCAACCATCTCCAATTAACCAAATCAGAACATACGGGCAGGTGAGGAATTCAACTACTTCTGGTAGGGAAGTCTACCCCCAGACCCCTGGACATGTACCCCAGCTCATAGCTGTGACCCACCAGCCAAGGATGTAGAATGACTTTCCCTCCTTGCTAGGTGAGCCTTGGGCACAGATCCCCACTGTCCCCACTGTCCCCACATTCACCCTGATGTACATGACAGTCCACAAAGGGGGCACCCCCCAGTTCAGACTGAAGGCCTGACGGATCCCTGAAGGGTGCCCTTTACCCAGTAAAGCCTCAGTATACCTAATTACAACCTCCAATTTCCTCACTTGCCCGAACTCATTGCCATAACAGGTCATCAGCCACACCTCTCCCTTAAAAGCCAAACAAATTAATCCCAACAGTATGAAGTAGGCAAAACCCAAAGGGGCCCAACAAAGGGAGCCCAACTAAAAAATTCCTACTTGGCTAGGGTTGCCACATTCCAGTTCCACAAATCCGGGCAGGTTAATTTGCATATTATGCAAATTATTTGCATGTTATTTGCATATTATGCAAATATTTGCATATTATGCAAATATTTGCATATTATGCAAATATTTGCATATTAATATTTGGATTGTCCAGTTGTTTTGTTTTTGTGCCTAGGAATTACCACCAAAAACTGGGGAAAGATGTGAGAAATCTTTTTTTTTAAGCAACATTTTCAGCCTTAAATGCCTAGACTCTAGTTTCCAACACTATGGAGTATTTATTGATTGATTAAGAGAATTTATATCCTGCCCTTTTGCTGTTAAAAACAGAGCTCAGCACAGCTTACATATATAATAAAAACAATAAAAATACACAATCAATATAAAAACATAATAAAAACACAAAATAGCAACAAACATAAAGTAAGTCAGGGCAGCAGCACGGTTAACCATAACATATACAATATATTTCAGAGATGTGGTGGGTGGAGAAAAACAAGCCAAAATGTTAGGAAAAGGAGTCTTTCACACAACATGCTCAGTTCTAAATACTGTTGCAGCAAGTTTTACAAGTTCCTCCAGTGTTCCACTGGTGCAGGCACTCAGACATTCAAAGTATCTGTATGTTTCTTAGGTTTTATAAAAGCAGAGCTTTGCTTAACTCAAAATTTCTCAACCACATCTACACAGGTTCCACCTCCATACTCAAAATGAAACTGGGCCTGGAAGTGTGCAACAACCCCACAAATACCTTGCTAATTAGATTACCAATGCCAGGATGTCTGTCTTATTGACTACTCTCCTGCTCCCCGGGCATCATTGAAAGACCCAGTCCTGGGCTCAGAAAGAAAATAAATATCTGGTCCTCTTCAAAGTATTGATAAGCCTCTTGTTTTAATTGAAATAATAATTATAAATTCTTGTTCTTATCACTAATGGGAGTTAATTATCTTGCATATGCTGCTGTTGCTTCTATGGCTGTAACGGAGTGAGGTTAAAGATAAGTGAAATGCAAATAGGGGAAAAAAACACAGAAGGCAGTAACACTTTCCTAAATGTAATACCATACCAACCACAACAAGATTCCTATGAGTAAGGCAAAAAACTAAGCATCTCACAACCAGTCAGGATTCCTAACCAAAAACCAAAAATATGATAAATGAAGAAATATGTATATAAGCATGACTATCAAATATATTTATTATTTACACAAACTGTAAAGATATTTATAGTGCAATCCTAAGTTTATTTATTCAGAAGCAAGTCCCAGCGTATTCAGTGGGGCTTGCTCAAACAGAGACAGAACTGCAACCTCAAGTGATAAGCAACTTCATTCACGCAACCCAAAATTCCGAATCATGCCACTTTACGCTGTTTTGCAACTGTTTATACTTGTTTTATGGTCATTGGATTTTAAATGGCTTTATTTCTTGTTGTGAGCTGCATTGGTTTCCAACCCTACCTCACAGGGGTGTTGGAAAGATTCCATACACGCACACGCACACACAGCAGATGTATAAATACATACAGGCCATATAATAGTTTATTGTCAAACCAGTTGGTCATTGCAGAAAAATCAGTATTAGTTTTTAAAAAATCAGTATTACTTTCCTACAGAATAAAAACTGTAATACCTAAGTAAGCCCTGCCTACTTGCTTTAAAATTGGACTGGAGACAGAAAAAGTTAGAACACAAACATAATTCTTTTTTACATTCACTCCAAAGTCCCATTGATTTTCAGCACATTCATAACATGTCTACTCAAAGTAAGTCCTATTGAATTAAATGGGATTTACTTTGGGCATATGGGATTATCATTGCTTTTACAAAAAGCAAGTATTGGGAAGGTTTTCAAAACACTGCCCAAGGTCTGACTCCTGCACACAAGAGGAAAAAAATCTGAAATGTATATACTTACCCAATTTATGAGATTTTCAGATAAACGGGGTGTGTGTGTGTGAAACCACCATTTTGTTTTCTAGACAGTGCCTGAGGTCAATGAAACTGAAACACAATCCCTGATTGGCTGCAATGCTGAACGGGCGGGGTTAAAGCTACAAAGTGCTATAGTACAGTACTGCTTAAAGAAAGATTTAACAGTTGAGGGGGGTGGCTGACGTTTTTATGTATATCTCGAGAACCGGACCACCTAGAAACTTATTTTTTTTAAAAATTAAAGCTGAGAATCCGGGCCACGTAAGGGGCTAGCCGGGCGCCAGGTGGCATGCATAGAATCCGGGTAAAACCCAGCTATCCGGGCAATATGGCAACCCTATACTTGGCCCCAAACAGATGATCAGCATAACCCATACTGCATGGAGGGAGGGAGGGTGGGTGCAAACAAATGCAAGAAGGAGGTTTGGAGGGGCGGAACAGGCTTTACAGCTCTGCTGCATCCCTCCCCATAGGCATGAGGACAGCATGTGTCCCTTCTACTCACCCCTCCCCTCAGGAGAAACCAACCCTGTCTTCTTCCCAGAGACAGACTGAGGGCAAACCCACCCCCATATTACTGTGGGAGCATAATTATTAAAGAATTCCATGTCGAGCACTGAAAGCTGATTTGTTCTGTGGCATATAATGCTAATATTAAGATCTCCCATAATTGCTTGGAATGATCATTCATTATCTCAGTAAATCTTACAATAACCTGATAAAGCAGAGCATAATAATAATAATAATAATAATAATAATAATAATAATAATGGGGGAGAAACAGCTTAGACTGAAAAGTGGGGGCTTTACCTAAGGTTACCTTTAAATTAATGATTGATTTGAGATTTGAACCAGTGACTTTTCTAACTCATTGTCATGCTTTCAACCATCATGCCAACAGAAGGGGCTATACATACTTTGAATGCTGACGATCCCAGGTTGAATCAATGACAATTGTAGTAAAAAGATTCAAATGGCAGGTGATGACAAAGGCCTCTGTCAGACATCCAGAACAGCAACTGTCTTAAGACAATCCTGAGACAATCTTGGACTAGATGAATAAATAAACTGACCTAGTATAAGTCACAGAGTCTATTTTGAAACTTTACCATTGGACTATAGTATTTGGGAACCCCTTGTGGAAGAACTATACCAGATGAACAGAACTTCGTAAAGATGAAGATTAACATAGTTTTGAAAAGACAAACAAGAGGCTATAAGGGGGTTTATAGCTGCCATCTTTGAGAAATTCTCCATTTGTTCTGATGAAGCATGAAACAGGATGCAGTCCAGGAGATAGCTGGTGAAGGCTGGCAGGGCTGTAACCACCGGCTGGGCCAAAGAGGTGATAAATGCTTCCTTGAGAGAGGGAGTAGTCCCTGGCAGTCTCAAGGAGGCAGTAGTGAGACCTCTTTTAAAGAAACCTTCTTTGGACCCAGATGTTTTGAACAACTATAGACCGGTGGCAAATGTCCCTTTTTTGGGCAAGGTTTTGGAGCGGGTCGTTGCCACCCAGCTCCAGGCGCTTTTGGATGAAACCGATTATCTGGATCCATTTCAATCCGGTTTTAGGTCTGGTTTTGGCACTGAAACAGCTTTGGTCGCCCTGTATGATGACCTCTGTCGGGAGAGGGACAGGGGGAGTGTGACCCTGTTGATTCTCCTTGATCTCTCAGCGGCGTTTGATACCATCGACCATGGTATCCTTCTGGGGAGGCTTGCGGAGTTGGGAGTTGGGGGCACTGCTTGGCAGTGGCTCTGCTCCTACTTAGCGGATCGTCGCCAGAAGGTAGTGCTTGGGGAACATTGCTCAATACCCTGGACTCTCCATTGTGGAGTCCCTCAGGGATCGGTTCTGTCCCCCATGCTTTTTAACATTTACATGCAGCCTCTGGGTGCGGTCATCAGGAGTTTTGGAGTGCGCTGCCATCAGTATGCTGATGACACGCAGCTCTACTTCTCCTTTTCACCTTCTTCAGGTGAGGCTGTCGATGCGCTAAACCGTTGCCTGACCGCGATAATGGACTGGATGAGAGCTAATAAACTGAAACTCAATCCAGACAAGACCGAGACACTGTTGGTGAACTCCTTCTCTGCCCAGATGGTGGATGTTCGTCCTGTTCTAGATGGGGTTACACTCCCCTTGAAGGAACAGGTTCGTAGTTTGGGTGTCCTTTTTGACCCTTCCTTGTCACTGGAGGCTCAAGTGGCCTCGGTGGCACGGAATGCGTTTTACCATCTTCGCTTAGTCGCCCAACTACGCCCCTATCTGGACAGTGACGATTTCGCCTCAGTTGTTCACGCTCTGGTAACCTCTAGACTGGATTACTGTAATGCGCTCTACGTAGGGCTGCCCTTGAAGACAGTTCGGAAACTACAGCTAGTGCAAAACGCGGCAGCCAGGCTGTTGACAAGGACCAATCGGTCCGCGCATATAACACCTGTCCTGGCCCGTTTGCACTGGCTCCCTATTTGTTTCCGAGCCAGATTCAAGGTGCTGGTTTTGACCTATAAAGCCTTACACGGTGTGGGACCGCAGTACCTTGTGGAACGCCTCTCCTGCTATGAACCTACCCGTCCACTTCGTTCAGTATCTAAGGCCCTCCTCCGGGTACCAACTCATCAAGATGCCCGGAGGATTACTACTAGATCTAGGGCCTTTTCTGTGGTGGCCCCCGAATTGTGGAACAGCTTACCAGAGGAAATACGCCTGGCGCCTACGGTATTTTCTTTTAGACGCCAGGTTAAGACCTGGCTATACTCCCAGGCATTTTAATGTTTTAATGTTAATTGTTCATCTTAATGTTTTAAATTTTCCTGTTATTTGAATCGGATTTTATTGTGACATGGTATTTTAACTCTGTTTTGTACACCGCCCAGAGAGCTACTAGCTATGGGCGGTTTAAAAATGAAATGAAATAAAATAAATAAATAAATAAATCATAACAACTTGAATTGTCTGGAGAAACTGTTTAATTGTTGCACAACAGTAGCTACTACTTATGTCTACAAAAATGCTTATTTTACATATCTTGCTATTTCATATATTTTCATGGGGGCCACGTTCCTGTGATTTTGTTTGTTGCTCTGACTCAGTATAAGGGAGCCTCTTTTGATGTTGCTATGCTATTAGCATACATTAGGCATATATGGTTGTGCCAATAGAAATGCTCAGTAGCATGCAAAATAACTTTATTCACTAACAGGCAAAAAACTTTCTGGATTAAGAATGTACCTATAGCCCACAGATATTTCTATCAATCTTTAAAAAGCAAGGAAAATGGGCAGCTATAGTGAATGCACCAGGAGAGCAGGAGAACTGACCTCCTCTCTGACATATTGGACTACCCTACCAATTGGTCAAAATGCAAACACCATTTGGGTTGGTCCTTCACAGTCCAATCCACTTGCTGTGTAGCTTGGAAGAATTTGGTAACATGTGCCTCTGAGCATATGGTGAGTGGTGGCAATACCTGCCATCTCCAAAGATGGAGAATTACATTTTTATATGTTTGTTGGTGTTCTTCTTACTTTTCTTCTTTCCTGTGTTACTAATGTTTCTACAGAGAATCTAAACTAGAAAATTTTATTTCCTTCACTATTTCTCCTAGAAATCTGTGTCAAATTTATTTTTATTAATTTCAAAGCCTTTTTATTGGTCAATGTCATATGATGGTGAAGACAGCCTGCTGTATTTCAAATTGTTGGTTATGTTCTATCTCTATTTTGAGTGCATTAACAGGTGAATCTGAAACTGCAGTTTGATGTAAAATCAGACTGATTACAATATGTTGCTACTTCAACAATGACTCTAGCTGTTGGAAAAAAAGAGGATGCATGTTTTCAGCCTGCTATGTTTAAACCACTTCATTTAAGGCAAGGTGGGCATGGTCAATTAAAAACATAGAGCACACCTAGAATTTTGCTAGAATATATTTCACCTCCCACTGTTTTATCTTGTGCAAACTGAGACACTCCTGAGATCCACTGGAGACTATTCTGCAGACGTCAGTGCCATTATTCCACAATTATGTTTGGAGTTTTTTTAGTGTAAATTTTGCAAAGTGTTGCTGTACTTCACATATTCACAGAAATAGAAACAAAAGGAAATGATTTCCTATAGGAAACTTCACTAAAATTGCACAGTAAATCAGACATATTTAAAGTGACTACCTGAACTATATCAACTGTCTTAATCATGTTGCTTCCTCCCGGCTAAAACAAGATCAGCACAGCACATGTCTTCTTTCTATTATTTGGGCTGATTGCAGGTGTTGCTACCACTCACCATATGCTCAGAGGCACGTTACCAAATTCTTCCAAGCTACACAGCAAGTGGATTGCACTGTGAAAGACCAACCCAAATTGTGTTTGCATTTTGACAAATTTGTAGGGCAGTCCAGTATCTCAGAGAGGAGGTAAGGTCTCCTGCTCCCCTGGGGCATTCACTATAGCTGTCCAATTTTTAAAGTTTGATAGAAATATCTGTGGGCTATAGGTACATTCTAAAACCGCAAGGTTTTTGCCGATTAGTGAATTTCCCTGCTTTTTAAACTGGGAGGTAATAAATGGGATCCTGTGCAAGCTGGCTGAGAACTGATTGATAATTTGCATGCTTATTGAGTTCAGTGGGATTTACCCCCCTGTAATCACACTTGGGATAGGTGAAACTGATCGGTGGTGATGGAGAGGAGAGAAGGAGGAAGAGGAGGAGGGAGGGGAGGAAAGGCAGAGGGGAGGACTGGGAGGGGAGCAGGCAGGAGGGGAGGGGGACAGGTTTGATCATTTGCATGTTTATTGAGTTCAGTGGGATTTACTCCCATGCAATCATGCTTAGGATAGGTAAAACTGACCGAGGGGAAGGAGGGAGGGCTGGAGTGGGCAGGAGAGGAGAAAGAAGGAAGAGGGGGGAGGAGGAAGGGAGAGGAGAGAGGAAGGAGGGGAAAAGCAGGTCTGATCATTTGCATGCTTTTTGAGTTCAATGGGATTTACTCCTATGCAATCATGGTTAGGATAGGAAAAACCGACCATGGGGGAAGGAGCATATTGGAGGGGGGCAAAGGAAGAGGGCGGGGAGGGCAGATTTGATCATTTGCATGCTTATAGAGTTCAATGGTAGTTACTTCCGTGCAATCATGCTTAAGATAGGTAAAACTGACCATGGGGAGGAGGAAGGGGAGGGGGAGGAGGAGAAGGGGGGATTGGAAGGGGATGGGTAGGGAGGGGCAAAGGAAGGGGAGGGAAGGGGTGAGAGGGAGGGGATAGGAGGGAGAAGGGAGGGTGGGTTTGATCTAGGGTTGCCAGGCTCAGGGCCTGAGAATGATTCTGTATCTTGAAGAGAAAAATTCAGCCAAATACAGGTTTTCTTGCAACACTGTAATGGGAAAAACCTCAAGGTGAAATTCTCCCTTCCCTCTGCACAACTTTTAAAGATACAGAAGACCTCTTGGAGGCTGGGCCTCGCAGCCCTAGTTTGATCATTTGCATACTTTTTGAGTTCAATGGGATTTATTTCTGTGCACTCATGTTTGAAAATGGAAATGGACTGTCTTCAAGTTGACTGAACTTATGGTGACCCTTTGAATAGGGTTTTCATGGTAAATGGTATTCAGAGGTGGTTTTACCATTGCCTTCCTCTGAGGCTGAGAGGCAGTGACTAACCCAAGGTCACCCAGTGAGCTTCATGGCTATGTGGGGATTCGAACCCTTGTCTCCCAGGTCCTAGTCCAGCACTGACCTGGGGTAGGGGTGGGGAGGGGGAGGAGATTGGGTGTGTGGGCACTGGGCAGAGGGGAAAACCCTTTCGTTTCCAAAAGGAAAACATTGTGAACACTATCATTGCTTTTCAGTATTTCCCTCACCTTTTTATTCTACAGCAGGCACATGTAGCCTCCCACCGAAATTTAAACCAAAGCTGTCCCTGGCCACATCCACACCAGGCCTTTATTTCACTTTGGAGAGTCATGGGTTCTCTCAAAGTATCCTGGGAAGTATAGTTAGTGAAGGGTGCTGAGAGTTGCTAGGAGATGCCCTGTTCCACTCACAGAGCTTCAATCAGAATGGCTGACTGTTAAACCAGTCTGGCCACTGCAGCTCTCTCAGTGGAATAGGAGTCTCCTCTCAGCACCCTTCACAAACTACACTTCCTAGGATTCTCTGAGGGAAGCCATGACTGTCTCAAGTGAAATCAAAGTCTGGTGTGGGTGTGGCCCTCTCATTAGGCAAGCCCAGCAGCTGTGAGTCTGGCTTTTAGAACACTGACAGTTGGTTCTTACTGAGCATGCCCCGCATTATCATAGGGCTCCAGCCAAAAGTTCTTAAATTAATTAAACATCAGCCATGCACTTTTTTAACATTTAAACTGCAGAAGATGAAGGTCAGAATATGGGGCAAGGTCAGTATTAGGATTACAGGTACTCTGTGAACATGGTTGGTTTTTAATTAATTTCAACAGATTATGAGAACTCTCAGAGAAGAAAGTCCAAAAGGGCTCTGGGCCCCCCCTTTTTTTTAGACTTTGAACTCTATTCTCTCTGACTGTTTTGTGTATTGCCATGAAAATTTACAGGATTGTTAAGCAAGCATTTCTGAGTTCAGGACTGTAAGGTTGGTAAGGGTTTGTTTTGAAATGACCTTATGGGAAGCATCAGAATTGCATGAGGGTATTTTCAGTGTAACATTTCAGAATGTGAAAAATCCATGCTGACTACAGTATACAGCCACACTTGTGGCTGTATAATACTTCATGCTGACTATAGTATACAGCCTAAAATAACATTTGCCTTCATGCGTTCAGGACTATACATTTTGTAAGGTTTTGTTTTGAAATGAGCTTATGGGAAACATCAGAATGGCATTGTTTTTAATCTTTTTAGTTATTGTAAACCGCCCAGAGAGCTTCGGATATGGGGTGGTATATAAATACAATAAATAAATAAATAAATAAGGGGTATTTTCAATTTAACATTGCAGAATGTGAAATATCTATGCTGGCTATAGTATACAGCCACTCTTGTGGCTGTATAATAACACCCTTGGCAAGGCAGCCCCTGTCCAGCCTCTGCCCACAGTTCTGCTGCTGTGCCTCCTCTGGCAGTATTAGTTATAGTGATGCTAACATCCACTGCCGCCATGCTAACACAAAGTCCTTGGTTGGCTTGCAATGCTGACATAACACACCAGATAATGAAACGGAATTGGGAGAGCAGAAGCATTAGCTCTTGCTAAACACTGATTTTATAGCAAAGAGGCTGAAAGGATTGGTCCTTTAGTGTTCTGTTTGGAAAGATGTTAACTCCCCTCCTTAAGATGAACTCACTCAAGAAAGGACTGAGCATAATTCACACTCCTTGAGCTGCCTTCACTTACACAGAATTGACCCTCTTTGATCTATTTAGTGTACAGTGTAAGTTGTTTGGGAACTGAAGCCCCTGAAATATTATTTCAGCAATTTAAATTGGTGTTTTATAGCGCTCTCCTAATTAGAAGTCACTTAAGATTGCTGAAAATTGCACTAAATTATGTGGGGAACAGCATGATTTTAAGGAAATAATATGTCTGTAAATGCCTGGGATGCCCTGCTACATCTTGTGTGCCACTCCAGATGCTCTCCCATTTGTAAAATTCCACCATTGCTTGAGTCTTAGGTCAATTTTGAGGTCAGTCACTGCAGCAGCCCCTATTAGTGTTCTTACAAATGAAAAAGAGAAAGCGCTAACATGAAAATAAGAAAAAGGATGCATTTTATGTTTTTTTTCTTTTGCTAATAAAGTTGCTTCCCATGTTAAGAATGACCTCAACTTGCAGTCTGTTAACCTAGTGAAAAACAAGTAGTCCTGTAAACACTGGGATCACATTCCTGACAGAGCAAGCTTAAACTAAAGAGGTGTGCTCCGAAGTAAGTCTGGTTTAAATCAATGAGACCCAATCCTGAGTAAAATCATTAAGGATGGCAGTATTATGGTGAGAAGTCTCTTACAGATCACACCTTTAAGATGAAATATGTAATTGGATTTTATTGGATTCTGTATTCAGTTGGGCTTTGCATAGAAATGACACACATCTTTGCACTGCTTGATCTCTTAGCTTCACTTGATAAAATATGCATAGGTATATACTTTGAAGATTGTCAGAGGATTAGTCACCTAAGTGGATGGAGATGGAGATACACGCACACACACAAACTGAAGCCCTAAATTGTTTGGAACCCAGGTACATAAAGGAAATCTTACTCCCTTACCAATCTACACATGTAGATTGCCAATAATACCTTTCTCTGTTGCTCCTGACATCAGAAGTGAGATGGATGGTGACCAGAGAGAGGCTATTTTGGCTCTGGTACCTGTGTTGTGAAAATCCCTCCACAGGGAGAGATGTCCTGGTGCCTACCTTGTTATTGTTAGGTATGTCAGGTCAAGAATTTTATCTACCTTGGCACTTTAGATATTATTGATTTTAGCTAGACTCTGTATTCTGCTGTTTTATTGTAGTTTTTGGTGGTTTGTTTTATTTTATATTGTGTGCTTTTATGCAATTGTAAAATGCCTTGAAATCTGTTGATATGGGGCAATATATACAATATACACATATACTGATTTCATGCAAGAAAAGTGTTAATCTTTAAAGGTGCCTCAACATATATTTTTTTACTTTTATGATGTAAACCTGAAAACATGCCAGTAACCATCAGTTCAGCTAAAATTCAGAGGCTACATCTTTTCGGCGCCAGGTCAAGCCTTTCCTCTTCTCCCAGGCATTTTTGCATGCGTTTTGATATTGTTTTTTAAAAATGTGTTTTTAAATTTGTATATTTGTTTTTAATGTTTTCAATTGTTGTAAACCGCCCAGAGAGCTTCGGCTATGGGGTGGTATTCAAATGCAATAAACAAACAAACAAACAAACAAACAAACAAATAAGGTAAAGGTGTCCCCGCACTTATAGTGCGAGTCATTTCCGACTCTTAGGGTGACGTCTTGCAACGTTTACTAGGCAGACCGTATATATGGGGTGGGATTGCCAGTTCCTTCCCCGGCCTTTCTTTACCCCACAGTATATGCCGGGTACTCATTTTACTGACCACGGATGGATGGAAGGCTGAATGGACCTCAACCCCTTTTACTGGAGATTCGACTTCCTCCTTCCGTTGGAATCGAACTCCGGCCGTGAGCAGAGCTTCGGCTGCGTTACCGCCGCTTACCACTCTGCGCCACGGAGGATCTTTGAAAGAAATAATTTGAAATAAATAAATAAATAAATAAAACAAAACAGTAAAAGCTATACAACTTACCATCTTATTCTGATGTCAAAACGACATGTTCCGCCTCCACCTCATGTCTTGAAAGTCCCACTGGCAATTTTTTCTTATGCAAAGTGTCTCTAAGTGAAGACAATTTGCAGGAGATAAACAGTGGGGAAGATGAATGGTACTTAACCCTTCCCTCTACAACTTCTCAGCAAATCATTCTTCCCACTATTTTACAGAGCAGAGCTGAGGTTTCAAGACATGACACGTAGGCAGATGTTATAGTTCTGCCCTGAAACAAATATAAATATGTAGAGCTCAGTAACATAATTTTCATTTATTAAATGAACCTTGTATTTATTTTAAATGAGTTATATAGATATGGGAATTTACATTTAAAATTTTACATCCAATAATGAAGATAAAGTTGCTATCCTATGTTTCTTAAAGGTTTACAAATAAATCTGTGAGGTTCAAAATTCCAGCAAGTTTTAATACTATTAGTAAGATAGGTCAGTGTTTGTTTCTTATTACTATCGAACTCTAAAGGATGTGCATTCAGACAGACAGAGAGACAGAGAGAGAGAGAGTATTGCCTAGTCTCTGTACTTCACATCTCTACATGTTCATTTGAAGATCTGAAAGCTGTATGCATGTAGACTTCCTTTGCATGACTGAAGGCCCAGAAAAAGCAGGGATCCCCCAATCATGTGTACAGTTGCACATTCAGAGGTTTTGTTCAGTCATTTGGCTGATCACAGGGGAACAGAGGCAGAGACTGAGATACTAACTCTCCCCATGACCAAATGTGTTCATATGTCTAAATAAGACTTAAATACTTCATAAATGAAACTTGGAATATTATACAGCCACAAGAGTGGCTGTATACTACAGTCAGCATGGATTTTTTGCATTCCACAATGTTACATTGAAAATACCCCCCATGCTATTCTGATGCTTCCCATAAGCTCATTTCAAAACAAAACCTTACAAAACTTACAGTCCTGAACTCAGAAACGCTTGCTTAACAATCCTCTAAATTTTAATGGTGACACGCAAAACAATCAGAGAGAATAGAGAGTTCAAAGTCCAAAAAGAGAGAGAGAAAAACCAGACCCCTTTTGGACTTTTTTCTGTCAGGGTTCTCATAATCTGTTGAAATTAATTAAAAATCAGCCATGTTCACAGAGTACCTGTAATCCTATTACTGACCTTGCCCCATACTCTGACCTTCATCTTCTGCAGTTTAAAAGTTTAAAAAATGCCTGGCTGATGTTTAATTAATTTAAGAACTTTTGGCTGGAGCCCTATGATAATGTGGGGCATGCTCAGTAAGAACCAACTGTCAGTGTTCTAAAAGCCAGACTCACAGCTGCTGGGCTTGCCTAATGAGAGGGCCACACCCACACCAGACTTTGTTTTCACTTGAGACAGTCATGGCTTCCCTCAGAGAATTCTGTGAAGTGTAGTTTGTGAAGCGTGCTGAGAGGAAACTGCTATTCCCCTGACAGAGCTCTAGTGGCCAGAGTGGTTTAACAATCAGCTGCTCTGATTGAAGCTCTGTGAGGGGAACAGGGCATCTCCTAGCAACACTCAGCACTCTTCACTAATTACACTCCAGGATCACTTTGGAAGAAGCCATGCCTGCCTAAAGTGAAATACAGGTCTGGTGTGGATGTGGCCAGGGACACAGCTTTGGTTTGAATTTGGGTGGGAGGCTACATGTGCCTGCTGTAGAATAAAAAGGTGGGGGAAACCCTGAAAAAGAATGATACCGTTTACAATGTTTTCCTCTTAGAAAGGGGCTTTCCCTCTGCCCAGTGCCCATCCATCCAATCTAGTCCCCTCCTCCCCCCTTCCTGCCCTCCTCCTCACCCCTGCCCATCCCCCAGGTCAGTTTCACCTATCCTAAGCATGACTACACAGAAGCAAATCCCGCTGAACCAAAAAAGTATGCAAATGATCAAACCTCCCCTCCCCTCCTCCTCTCTCCTCCCTGTTGACTATAGCTACATTCTTAAACCACAAGGTTTTTGCCTATTAGTGAATAGTATCTAATTACAGGAAACTAAGGAATGGTTCACACATGCATATTCATCACTTGATGACAGGAGCATCCAGTGATAACTGATATGTGCCATTTCAGCACCTCATGTAGTACTTTTATATAACCACAAAAACAATTGCTGAAAGTTGAAAGTGGGTTCATACATTACATCTGCTGGTGATCAAGTGTACAATAATCAAGTTTAGAGACATCAAGATAGAAACCTGGATGCCTAAACCACCTTTATGCCATTTAACTTTGATCTCACCGGTACTAGGCACTGTTCTAGTAAGAGCAATTCAATCAAAATTATAAATATTTAGGGGCGGATCCAGAGAACAATGAGTGTAACTCTATCTGAATAACAGGGCTTTCCTGGATCCTCCTATGCCCACAGCTCCCACTACAACTTCTCTATTCCCAACCAGTGCTACCAAGCCACTCCTGAGAGTAGAGGGATCCTCTGGAATGGCATGGCATGGGAAGGGACATGCCAGAATGCCATGGAACGAGGAAATTGCAAGAATTTGATGGGACACAAACACAAGCAGAAGTAACATTTTCATTTGCACAACACACCTCTGGATCCAAGTCTTAATATTATTATAAAACAAAGTCTAACCTTAAAAAATGTATATGAAGTTGGATCCTGTTTAAAAGAAAAACTAGAGACTAGTATAGTTACCTGAACGGCTCCTATTTTATTTACAATTCATTACTTTTAATATTTGAGAAAGACCAGTATCAGGCAACAATTGTATGGCTAGAAAACATTGACTACTATATTCCTTCTTGTCTACAATTCTTGGGCATATCTTGTATATATAATTGTTAAAAAATTTATAACCAGCTATTTTCACCCAATGGCAAGTGGGGTTTGATGAATGATGCTTTTGTATGCAAAATGTTCCAATCCAAAAACACATCTAGTTTCAGCAGTGTTTCATTCCTTGTTTAAACCTATACGTTTTAAAGATAGCCAATGATATTCTGGTTTTGTTTTGTTTTTTCAGAAATCTGTCTCTTCTGTGCTTCACTTCTCCAGCTGCCACAGAATTTATAACTCTTTCTTTTCCTCTTCCTTTTTCAGCCATTTTACCTGAATGTCAAAGTCAATTTAGTGCATTTTACTTTGCTGAATAAATCAGAGGCGAAATCCTTACTAAAAGTGAAAATTTGATTTGCTAAAAGGAGCTTAGGGCAACTATTAATCAATATATCCAGAGTGTCAAAGCTAAGGGCATGATAGGCATGCATTCATTTGGAGATTGGTTGAGGCATATAAAGGGGGACACTGGGGAGGGGAGTGCAATCACCAATGGATGTGTGTGTGAGTGTGTGTGGCAGCATGGACTCACACATGTGTATGATTTGGGGAAAAGGTAAGAGAAAGTGCTGACTTCAAAAGGGGGAAAACCCATAAAAGGTGAAAAAACCTCTAGATGCAAATGAACAAAAAGGTCTATTTACAAACAATACATAGTACTGACTGTGGATCAATGTTATTGAAGGATTTGAATGTTTTAACGTCAGTACTTACAAATTCAATAATGTTCTTTTTCACAATCAGATTTTTTAAAAAAAATGTAATTAAAATATTTATTTATATATAAAAATACTTATATATCCCAAATTTCATAAAAAATATCAGAGCAGTTTACAAGATTTATATATAAAATAAAACACACACACAACCCCACATCCATCCACTAAAATCACAGGTCAGCTGACTAACTATTACATAAAGATTTTTTCTTAACTGTCTGCACAAGCCTGGCAGCATAGAAAGGTTTTCAGCAAACGTTTAAAAGTTTAATACAGAAGATGCCTGCTGAATCTCTACTGGAAAAGCATTCCACAGGATTCGGATAATGACAGAGAAAGTTCAGTTGTGTGTTGACATCAGATGAGCCTCACCTACTCGGGGGACAACCAGCAATGCTCCTACAGATGATCTCAGTGATCAAGCTGGGATATATGGGCTCAGGCAGTCCCTGAGATAACCTGGCCCTAACTTGTTCAGCACACTGTAAACTAATGCAAGGACATTGAACCTGGCTCAGGAGTAGATGGGCAGCCAGTGCA
The DNA here is from genome assembly GCF_030035675.1 of Rhineura floridana. NCBI lineage: Eukaryota > Metazoa > Chordata > Lepidosauria > Squamata > Rhineuridae > Rhineura > Rhineura floridana. Next base: position 171,058,658 of record NC_084483.1, on the reverse strand, counting down.
GATGTTTTAACGGTGTCATATGTTGTCGGCTATCTGCCCCCATCAGCACCTAGCTACTGCATTCTTCACCAATGGGATCAGGCCCAAGGGCAGCCCCACATAGAGCACAGCCAGTGTAGTATAGTGGTTAGAGTGTTGGATTAGCACCCTGGAGGCCTGGGTTCAAACCTCACTCAGCTATGAAGCTTGATGGGTGACATTGGGCCAGTCACAGTCTTTCAGCCTAACCTCTAGGGTTGTTGTGTGGATAAAATCGTGAGGGAGAAGAACCATGTATACCACTTTGAACTCCTTGGAGGAAAATGTAATAAACAAATAAATAATCTAGCCTTGAGGTTACCAACACATGGACTACAGAAGTCAAGCTATCCCTATCCAGGAATGGCCATAGCTTGTGCACATGATGAAGCTAGTAAAAGGAACTCCAAGCCACAAAGGACACTTGGGGCTCTGGTGACAAAGGCATATCCCGGAGTATCCCTAAGCTATATTCCTGGTCCTCCAGAAAGAGTGTGACCCTGTCCAGAACTTGCCTATCTCCCAGACATGGGAAACACCTATCCCAACAGCTTGTATTTTCCAAAGTTTCTAACACACTGTATTGGCCCTCATCCAAGACACTGGTCCAGAGCTGCATAGCCACTCCTGATTTCAGATATTATGGAGAAACAGAGCTGTGTGTCATCAGCATTATTATGAATTTCAAGGGTTTCTTCAATTTGTTACCTTTTTAAACAGTGATTAAGTATAAATCCACAAAACATGGTTCTGGATATGCACTTACTATTCAGACATTTATGTATGTATGTATGTATGTATGTATGTATTTAAATAAAGGGAGCCCAGGGCAGCATGTGTATAAATAATATATATAATCTCTCTCTCTCTTACACACACACAAAATGTGTGAATATTCTTGTTTGTGTATAGTACCTAAACAGCATAGCACATATTCACCCTTACGAATCTGTTCATATATGAAGTAGAATGGCTAAAGATAACTTCCTGTTGTGAAACAAACTCACTTTTTAAAACTTTATAAAAATCCTTCTCTTTATCTCCAACAAGGTTCCCAGAGTAACTCACAATAAAAACAACAATTAACAAACCAAATAAAATATAAACAAATAAAAACATTAAAAATGGGCAAAACAAAATAGATGTTAGAATAGTATCAGCACCGAACAGGATTAAAATGCCTATTAGGAACACCAGAAGCTGCCTTATACCATCAGACCATTGGTCCATCTAGCTCAGTACTATCTACACTGACTGGCAGTGGCTCTCCAGGGTTTCAGGCAGAGTTCTATTCCAGTCCTACCGGGGATGCCGGGAACTGAACATAGGAACTTCTGCATACAAAGCACATGCTCTATCACTGAGCTACAGCCCTTCCCCATAGTCTTGAATGCCTGTGCAAATAAAAATCTGGTGTTAAAAAAACCTCCAGGTCAGTGCCAGTCTTCCTGAGACTGTATTCCACAAATACGGTGTTACCACCGAGAAGACCATATCTTGAGTTACCACCCATCCCAGTCTGTGTCGGAACTGCTTTTTAAGATGTTTTTAAAGGTTTTTTAAAGAAGTTTTGTTTTAATATGGTTTTAAAATATATTTTGTTTTAATATATTTTAAAGGCTGGTTTTAAGATCTTTTAGAGTCTTTTTAGTGTTTTGTTTGTCGCCCTGGGCTTCTTCTGGGAAGAAGAGCAGAATATAGATTTAATAAATAAATAAACTCACTTTCAAAAGCATGGGGAACTGAAGAAAAAGGAGCTCAATATTGGCCAGGTTCATGTAAGAGGAAGCTGTCCTTGAGATACCTTTTTAAAAAGTCATATATGGCTCAGAAACAATGTGGGGAATCTGCAGGCCTCCAAATGTTGTTTGACTCCAACTCCTATCAGGCCTAGTCAGCATGGTCAATGGTTAGAGGGTAGGGGCAGATGTAGTCCAGCACCATCAGGAGGGCCACAGGTTGCCCACCCGACTTTAAAAATTAAAAAAACAGCACTTTGAACTGAGTGCAGAAATTGACTTTAAAACTAACAAGATATATAGTGAATTCCTGCTCCAAGTCAGTATTTTGGCTTTTTGCACTGACTGAAATTTCTGAAGAGTTTTCAAAGGCACCTCACATACAACATATTGCAGTACTCTAAATGCTGTACCTTTAATTATGTTAATAAAAATGAGTATTTGCAAGTTCAGCAAGTATACTTCTGAAGCCATCCTAACTTGTATGTTGAGATCATAAAAACCACACAGCAGAACCAACCTATATGACATTTTCAGACTGTTTAAAATCCAGTTATTAAAAGGATCTCAACAAGCAGAAAAGGAGGGTTTCTGACCTGGAGAGCTTCCTTCGTGAGCCACTGCTACTCTGAGTAGGCAGCTGAGTTAGATGATCCAGTGGTCTGATCAAATAGCTTTATATGATCCTAACAACATATGATTAACTTGTCCCCTCTCAAAAGGGTGGAACAGTCATGAGTGTCAGATAAATTTGTATGCCACAAGCAACACCGTAAGTGTGCTGTATTTGTTTAAAAGTATTGGGCCTACTCTTTACCATGTGAAGAAACCTGTTGCCACTGAATCAGCCTTAATGGAAGATTAATGGAATAATGTTGTGATTTGGCAAAAATCAATGTAGGATTTTTTTACCGCATCTATTTCACATGATTAATATTTCTTATAAATATGGTTGCCACAAAGGGCAACTACTGATCTTATCATGGAGCCTTTTTTTAAAAAAAGTAAATTTCACAACTATTCTTTTTTAATATAAATATGCAAAGTATGCAATAACTTATCATAGTCTCTGGTAATTCTCAATCGTTTCCCCTGGCAATGTAAATATAAATTGTTGCTAATTGACAGAGCACATTCACAAAAAAATATTCATCAAATGAGAAAAAATACTGTAGGCATTTTTTTCCTGTGTGATTTTTCCACGCTTCCTTCCTTAACTTCTATTGTGAGTGGTTACAAATATGCAAATATGGCATTTCAAGGTAGTAGACTGTTTGCTTCTTCAGGTATATCATACTGCACAAATGAAACTGACTTTTACTATGGCAGATTTTAAGATATATTATAAACATTTTTGGAGGGTAGCTTTGTTACTCTTTTGCAGAAAAATCAATAATCAACCTTAAAAACAGAGCTTGAAAAAGTTACTTTTTAAAACTACAACTCCCATCAGCCCCAGCCAGCATGGCCACTGGATTGGGCTGATGGGAGTTGTAGTTCAAAAAAGTAACTTTTCTAAGCTCTGCTTAAAAACTATAATAATAACAATAATAATAATTTGTAAACTAGAATCTACTTCTTTAAAGAGTCACAATACTCTATGCAATACTTTATTGTGAGATACTCATTATTGTCTTTCAAGCAATTATAAGTCTCTCCTTATATTTGGTTCCTCTTCTGGCAACCAAATATAAGCTGAATGTACCAGCAGGCAATGATACACAAGTAATAATTAAATAATAGGTAAGTCTGCAAGCATTTGAGGACAATTGGTTTTATTTTACAACATACAAACAAAAAAATTCTTGGGGGGGGAAATAACCCAGATGTAATGTTTTTGCGCAAATTAAAATTAATTTTAAGTGCAAAACATTGCAAGGACTTTGGACTAACTTGTTGAGTTTTGTTTCTGCAAAATGACAGAGAACATTTTTGTCTCTTAAGCTTCCTGTTATGCACATTTAAAGAGCTTAATGTTTCCTGCTTCCACTTAGTAAAAGGAGAGCACTGGACATTTTTGCAGAATACCAATGAGACAGTTGGATTACAGAAACAATGCCTAAGTGACTTTGAAAATGTGGTCAGACATCAGCAGAATCTCATCTCATGGAAAAATGGGCTCTGTTCTTTTAAGATATCCAACAACAAAACTTACTGTCCTGAAAATGCAATGCACAATAAAATTATCAGATGCTTTCAGTATCAAAGATAAGTTTTGTAAATCTAACTCACAGCTTTACCTAGGTCAGCTAATGTAAGTAATGTCTCACGGGAAAAAAAGTGGCCATAATGCCTTATTAAATACCTATAGTATTTTACTAACAAAGTTACAGGATATAGGCATATTTTAATCTGACACAAAGAGCAACAATAGATCTGACTGCTGAGCTGATAATCTTTTTATCACACCCTGTGAAACCTAGCTCTAATATTTGACAGTGTGAGCTTCCATTACTCGGCAACCCATTCTATAAAGGCCAACAATGGAGAAAGAATGAAGTGGAGTGTGGAAGCACCTCCATATCTACATAAAAGAGATTAGAGGCGACAGCGTTCCATTTTACAGCTCAATCATATTGTGTTAGCATGCGCTTATCCGAGCGCGGATGAAATTGAAAGAGAAATAAAAAAGAGTCAGGCAGATAGGAACCAGAAAAGCGAGGCATGAGCAATTTCCAAGGATATAAAAGGATGCTAATGGTGGGGCCCTGTCATTCTTAAAAAGGGCTATTAGGGCACCATCATCTGTTCTTGTGCCTTTACGCTCCTGTAACTAAAGCCAAGAATTTCTTAATGCCATTGTGATCATTTTGTTCTGCAGATAAGATGTGGTCATGTTTCACAACAACACTTTTCATTTGTTTGATTTATTAATGCAAGTAGGCTAATTCTATTTACTGATAAAGCCTTTCAATTCATATATGGATGTGTGTGTGTGTTTCTTTTTGCAAAAGCTATTTTTTCTGTTGAATTATATATCTTTTTTTCACGGCATAAAAGCTAAAGCAGCACAGAAATGGCAATGTAATTTAAGTGGGCACAAAAAAATAATTATTCAAATAAATGATTCAAACTTTTAAAAGATTTACTCCAAAATTAAGAAATGAGAAGAAATGGTTATGGAATACAGAATACAGCAACATTTCTTATAAGAAATTAAGAATTGTAAATCAAGTTTTCCTTTCAATTAGCCATAAAATTATCTGCATGCCAAAAATACAATTTTTAGATAGAACTTGTAACAAAATCTGTATGTTTTTAATTTGGGCATTAAATGATTACAAATGATGTTGTACAAAATCTCCTTAAACTGCAATCCTATACCCACTTACCTGGGAGTAAGCCACAATGAACTCAATGGGACTAACTTTTGAGTAGACATGCATAGGAGTGTGTGTTAATCATTCTATACCTTGAGAAAAGTGTCAGAAGAATTGTATGAGATTTTGTGCATCTACATCACATTTTATCTACACTTATATTTTAGAGAAAAACTTTGAGTACCAATATAATTGGAGTATATTTTTATTCTATACACTTGTATTTTAAAAAACTATGTTGTAAGCTGTTGTATATGATAGTGTAGCCAAGAGGTAGGATATAGATGTTCTATATTAATAAAAGAAACATAGACACTTAAAATTTTTTTTAAATAGGTTGAAGGACCAGTATGGACTCATTCAGGCAAATGTAAAAGAGACCAAAATAACTCTTCTGATGTTTTTTAAAAAATAGTTTCAATCACCTGAACATTGAAGAAAAGGACAATTTTGCCAAAATGTGTGCACCTTCAGTTCTTTTGATTCTTTAATAACAGCTTTCAGTTTTCCCCGTCTTTAACAATCATTTGTTGGTGCTGAAAAGTAGACCGGGGTGTAGTTCTACTGCAGCAGATTTATATTAATGACAGTCGTCATATTTGACTTTGCAACCATGGTTCTCCATCATTCAAAACAAAAGCAAACACTTTGAGAGCAAGCTCACCAATTTTTTGCATTTAGCCCTTCTATACCCAGTATTTTGGTGACCTAATTCCAACCAGTAAGCGAAGGTTCAATAAACAAACTTTGCATTAAAAAAAAGCTATTGGAAGGTAGCTTCTGTACTCAATTCAGTCTCACTCTCCTTTCAGCCAAGCGAACATCAGTATGTATATGTAGCTAACAGGCCTAATGTGCCATTGTAAGTCAGGTTTTGAATTTGTCTCTAATGCTGGCCTGCTGATAAAAAAATCCTCAACAGCTCACAGTTGGTACAGATTCCTGGTCTGTAATTTAGAATGCCAATCCAGGCATCCAACAGCTTTCACTGCTAACTGCAGGCACTGAACCATTGTTCTCTCTCTCTCTAGATTGCTTGGTGTCTTCCATGCTCATAAGCAACCCTATGTCATATATTCACAACACAAATCAAACTGATAAAAGATCTTTGGCAATCACCACGACGCATTATTGACTGACTTCTAGGGCGAAAGCCCCCATATTGGTAAGACTAATGTAGGCATTGTCCAGAGATGAAACTCACCTATTTAAGTAGCTTTGACTTAATCTGGGGTGCTTTATTAGCAACCAGTGTAAGACAAAGTAGCAAGTATAATATAGAGTGATGTTTAAATTAGTTTACAATTTGCTTGGGCTCATCTAGACCTGCTCTGAACAAAGCCATTCAGAAATGTCAGCTGTGTTCCTAACCACTGTAACAAATTGTTGCCTGAACGCTGCACACCTAATGACTTCAAATTAGCTTCACTGCGATATTGCCTGACAGTTCGTTACGACTGTTAGTAACATAGCTGGCGTATCATGACCAATAAATTGGTTTCAGTGTGGGCTGGGAAAGGGACTTCCATCAATTTGATTAAAGAAATTACTGTAGCATTCAAACCATAAAGACAAACTAGTTTAAGGAGACAGAAATAAGTTAACTGTACCAGAAAAACATTGCTCATGATTCAAAAGCTCGTTTATAAGCCATTTGTGATGCAAACTCTGAACAACTAAATTTCTTCTGTGAAGAAAATATGGAACAGTTCAGTTCAGTGCCACTGTCTTTTTTTCTAAGCAAATTATGATTTAGATATATATTGATAGTTGTTTATTTGGTTTTGGGAAATAATTAGAATCTTTCAGAATTGTGCTTTGCATTGTTCAAATTCACTGGAAGAGACAGTGCCTGATTCAAAGTGTTAAGCTAGCATTAAGGAGAGCCGGGGGGGGGGATCTCAGAAGCTAAGTCACAGTGGTGAATGACTAGAATTATTCTATGTTCCTTGTCAAATCCTCTTGAAGTCTTCACAATACATGTGAGTACCCTAAAGTAATTAGGTCCATCCACACATGGAAAAAAGAGCTTCTATGCACATGTTCTCATCAAACTGAGGAACAATGCCACACAAATACTTAGTGCTTATTCCTCAAGTGAAAGCTCCATCCAGCAATCAGCCTGGTTGTGAATAGCCCTCCACTTCCCACATCACAACAGCTTGCTGGATCATGCCAATGGCTCATCTAGTCCAGGATTCGGTTCTCACAGTGGCCAACCAGATGCCTAAGGGAAGGCCACAAGCAAGAACTAAGCACAAGAGCACTCTTTCCAGCTATGGTTTCCAAGAACTGGTACTCAGAAGCAGACTGCCTCCGACCATGGAGGTAGAGCACAGCTATTATAGCCAGTGATAGCCTTATCCTCCATGGATTTGTCTAATTCTCTTTTAAAGCCATTCAAGTTGGTGGCCATCACTTGGATGGCTTTAAAAGGGGATTAGACAAATGCATGGAGGATAAGGCTATCACTGGCCGCTAGTGATGATGGCTATGTTCTACCTCCACGGTTGGAGACAGTATACTTCTGAACATAACAGGCCATGTGACTAGGAATGAATGTATGGATAACAAAGTCATAGAATAAGAGCTGAGAATTGGGATTTAAAACAAAATTCACACACATATGCCAAGAAAAGGAAAGTCTACTTAGCAGTTTTTCCCCCTCATCCCAAATATTGTCTATCATTTTCTAGTGGCAGCTGCAATTCCTCTTCCAACTGCAATGCTCTAAATGTCTAGGAAAAAATAAAGAAGCTGTGATATTGCTAATGCTAATGCACAGCCCCACCCCATGAAACTGTTAGAAGACATTTTTCTCCCTCTGGTGAAATTCAGTGAAATTGTCACTCCAATTTCTCTACCCACAAACAGAGACTTTTGAGAGGCCATTTCTTTATCTTGGCCTTTGACACCTGAAATGTATATTTTTAGGATGCATCCTATTTTGTGATTTTAGGTTGTTTTTAATGTTGTATTCTAAAATTGTTGTAACCCACCCTGGGAACTTTGGGTGAAGGGCAGGTAACAAATATTGTTGTAGTTGCTGTTGCTACTACTACTACTACTACTGCTACTGCTGCTGCTGCTGCTGCTACTACTACTACTAATAATAATTTGCACACAGTTCTAGTTAGAATATATGGTATTATCTTGTTACTATAATTTAACATAAATCACATATAAATCAGAGAGTTGATTAAACGTGTGATTAGTTGTTATAGCTGTCATTATTAGAGATATAAAATAAAATACATATACTGCATAAATGTGTTGGCCACATTGGCTGTTTGTCCTTTATCAGAACTGGTAGCCTTGTTATAAACAGACAATGGTGAAATCTATCATTTGTACTATCAAACTCTTATATCAGATTTTTTTTTTAAAAAAATCCTGCTCTTCTTCTTCTTGCTCTTTCTCTACATTTTTTCTTTGTTTATATGTTATGGTTGCAGTCCTAAGTACAGTGCTTAAAACTTTAACGTATTAAGAAAAGAACATAACTATTGCCTTGCTGGAACAGATCAAGGTATACATAATCTAGCAAGATACTAGTAGAAGCTCACAAACAGGATTTTAACATGGCAATCATGTTTAACATGGCAGAATTGTTTGTCCTGGGATGGGCCATCACTCAGTGGTAGAACACATGCATTGCATATGAAAGGTCCCAGATTCAATCCCCAGCATCTCCAGGTAGGGCTGGAGAGCCCTGCCTGAAACCTGGAGAGCCACTGCCAGTCATTGTGGGCAGTACTTGGATAGATGGACCAAAGGTCTGGTTCAGTATAAGGCAGCTTCCTATGTTCCTAAACAGCATGTCAGTATGAAAAACAAAAACAGCCATTAAAAACAAAACGTCTCTGTATATAGAAAGTTTATTCAACTATCATAGCTAATGTCTTTGATAAGCCTATCTTCCGTTAGTGCTTAATCTTTGTTTTAAACATTCTAAGGCAGTGGTCATCCTCCACATCCTCTGAAAAACAAAAAGGAACCCTCACATTAATTATGGAATGTATACATAAGTTTGTTTCTTTTCCTTTTTGGTGTATCCTGAACTTTGATCAATGTCAGGTTCTAGCATTATGTAAATAGACTGATTTATTAACAACAACACCTAAACCTGCTGCTTTATCTTGCCCATATTCTTGCGTTGAACATTTGCCAATTTCTCAGAGCTCAGATGCTGGAACTTCAAGAATCTGCTGATTAGGACTTGATGGCTTTTGTCAGACCAGATTTAAGCAAGATGCCTAGATCATTTTAAAAAAAACACAACCTACTATGCACATTCCTGGTGGCTGGCTTCATATATAAATCAAGCCCTCTGCCTCTATGTGAACAGCACCAGAATACCAGGATGATGCACACCAAAGAGAGGGTACACAATGTACTAATGCCTCATACACAGATATGATGATCTAGTTTATATTCCAGGTGCATGGAACACCACAAGTTCTTACCTGCCATAGTAAATCAGGCCTCAGAATCTCTTAGGTCTTCCACAATATTAAAGGAAATCTGGTCATAATGCAGGGGTTAAAATCTCTTTTAGGCTCATAGGCACATTTGGACTTTTGAGTGCTATGGGCATCAGCCACTCTGATCACTTCTCTCCCCCCCTTTCCCCAGCTCAGGCCCCATTCCCCCAAGATACATAAAGGGAATTTGCTTTTCCACAGGATCTGGGTAAATGTCAGATTTAGTAGAATTAATCTGAGCCTTGAAAAACACTACAGTGTCACGTAGTGGGACAGAGCACCATTCTTCCAACTGCTTCTTTCAGGTCTGCACACTTTTCATGGGAAAAAAAGGGTAACCAGCCTCACCATCTCAAGACCAAGGGAGAAGTGAGGGGGGAGCTTGGAAGCTTCATGGGAAGACCCCAAGGGCACCATAGTGTCCATGTGATTCCATACTTGGTTAAGCATGCTCAAGTTGCAAAGAAATAAATGGTATTAAAGTGTGTCAAGAAAAGGCATCTCAAATTTGCACCTACAGCATATCTAATGTAAGAGCAGGGAAATTATTTTTAGAACAGATTCAACATGGCACTTGCATGTGGAATGTTCTGTATACTGTATTCAGTAATTCATGAATGATAAGTTCTAGTAAATTTCTGTTGAATCTGTTCTAAAAATAATTTCCCTGAGGTTGCCAAGGAAGAGGGCTAAATATCACACATTTATTTGAAGAAGTCAAAATTTTGGTTGCAGATCCCTAGTACAGATTACATTGGTCATGCAATCAAGAAGAACTGTTACACTGTCTGCAGACATTAAAGTACACCAGTCCCCACAATCCATAGCTGCCTAAGATGTCAGCTATTTTAGGACACTGGAATGCCAACACAAATCCAAACTGAATGAAATGTACAAATGTAGCCTTTCATCTTGCTAAAACATGAACAGGTATTTCATTCTTCATCTTCCCAACTCCCAAATTTAATATCTGTGAAAGGGAAGAAACATGACAGCTCTGCAAACTGCCTTGTCTATTAACTCATAAAGCAGTTAAGAGTGGAGTGTCTATGATATCCATGTACGCTTCACAGCACTGCAGTGAAAACATATCCCAAATCAGAGCTGGAGTGTGGGAAGGAGAGAATTGTGTGTGTGTGTATTGGAAGGTACAACTTCAGTGAATCCAAGGAAAGCTTGGTCATTTGATATATTCAGCCTCTTTCCAAAATGTTACTTTCAGTTACTGTTGCCTGAGGCATGGTGCATAAGCAAAGGATAAACTATTTTTGCTGTCTCTTCTCTGTGGAATGTGGGCAGCATATGGAAATATTAAACCAACACAGTATTTTCATAGGTGCATTAAGGGGGTACTTATATTTTCATGGCTTAGAGGTGAAAAGCTCCTAAAAATTAACAGTGCCAGAGGAAAACCCTTCAACCAGATCAATGATGTCATCCTGACAGAATTTATGACACTCTTTGGACTTCACAGAGATAAGGACTAAACTGCCCCACACAGGAATTTATACCACATACCACACTGGAGACAGTTTACATGCAACTTTATGCAACCCGAAAACACATGTAAGGTTAGGTTTTTTCTGGGTTGGGTCAGCACGCTCATGGCTCCAACAACCTCTCGAAGGCTTCAGGCCACTCTTTAGGAACATCAGCTTACTGCACGGGATATTGGACCAAGGAAAGGGTGAGATTTTTTGTGTCTGGATGCTGGTTATTTCAGAACTCTTGCCAGATACAGAAATCTGATTTCTATCTTTAAGTCTCGATACTCTTCAGGAAAGGTATATTTCATTATTATTTTTTCTCCTTTTCATTCTGGTGTGAATCTATTTCTTTGCAATCTTGGAAGTGATTATGTATAAGGTCTCTCAATGCTTTCATAGATTTAGAGGGTGTGATCACATTAGTTAGAATGCTGCCCATATTGATGACTGCAAATGAAATACTCTATTTTTCATATTTCCTCTTTCAATAAACCAATCTTTATTTTATCTTTTTAGTGTTTTCTTGGAGATATTCAAGGTGGAATTATACAACTAGAGCAAATGTGTGGGTTTTAATTCCAGCAAAAGGTCCTACTACATTCTCAAGTGTGTATTCTAGTCACTAGTGGAAAAGCATGCATTGGGTGTTCAAATGTACACATGCAACATCTTGGTGAAGAATGCGGGCAGTGGAGGCACTTTCTGACCACTAAAAACCTTAAGACTAAGTTATCTGTAGTGTGTGTAATGCTCAAGTGCCTGGAATATTGTGTACCTAGCTCTGAATGTATGTGATGCTCTTGTTATACTTCCATGCTTTCATCTTGTCACTGAATGTTTTAAGGTGGGAGGTGGGTCTAGGCAAATATTAAAATTGGAAAAATAAGTAAAAAGAAAAGTTTTCGTTGAACAAGTGTTGCTCCCTTTTTCCTTCCGCCCTTGGAAATGATCACTTCCATGAATGATTAAGGGCAAATTTTAGCCAAAATGTTCATGAGAATAGTGAAACCAGGTTAGAATAGTTTAGCTCTGGGTTGTTGACAGCAACTGGGCAGAACACTCCCCTTAGAAAATCAACGGGACTATTCCTGGGATTGTTAATACAATCCATGGTGACCTTAAATAAAAAATCCTACTTGGTTTTCAAGTAGCTCTTTTTCTTCTCTCCCACAAACCCCTGGAACCTTAATTTCTGTTGGAGTTTGGTATCTCATGGAAGGGAATGTGACCCAGATGGTTTTGATAACTGGATTTTTCACTGGGAAGGTTTACAACTCTGGGGATCAGCCAATTCCATGGAGTTGTCTAATTTATTCCCTCTCCTTTTAAAATTGATTATTTTTCCAGCTTCCTTGCTCCCTGGCAATACTTTCAGCCAATGGTTCTGGTGTGGCAAATGGACTAGGAAGAAGGAAAAAAATAATTCACATTGGTTAAAATTGAGGGTTTTTTATTGTCTTTGCTTTTAAAGGTTGTATAAGTTTGTGCAGTAATGTATGGCACAAGGTGCAGAATCACCTATGAGTGGAGTGAAACACTTCCTTAAAAAGAAAGGAGAAATAACAGCACTGGAATGCTTGGTTTGAAAGAAAGGGTCTTGTGTTTGGGGGGATGATTGATTTCACTTGTAAGAACCCTTGAAGGAGTTAACCAAGGCTTATGAATTGTATCATAAGGAATGTAAGCCCCCTTGCACTCAGAATGATGCAGCTGCTATTTGGGGGTTGTTTAATTTGTTGCAGGAATGCTAATTAAAATTAAAGGCTGCTAATGAGAAAGTAGACTTCCTGAAGGGATCAAATGAAGATTAAGGGATAGGTATAAATTTTTAGAGCAAAGGTTAGCAGCAGAAGAGGAAGAATTTGAGCAAGACAGGTTAGATTTTAAAATAGAAGAGGTAAGGTGGGCTGCTTCTCTCAGATCAATGGAGAAGAAACAAAATACAGCTGTATTTTTTGCCAAGAAAGCAAGCATAACAGCATTTTGCCAAGAAAGAAAGCGTAACAGTAGATTAGGTTATGAAGGACATGACATATGCCACTTTGGCTGCAAAGAACTTTGTAAAAAAATGCATATTCAACAGTTTAGTATGTAGAGTGTGAAGAATGCATAAAGGAGTTAGAACATCATTTAAAAGCACAGCAATGAATTATGTCTATTTACAGGAAATGGGGTTGCCACATCTGATTGTTCTGATGCACAACCTATACTCTAGACAAGAGGCTACTGTAAGGACAGAATATGGAGAAACCGACTGGTTCCCAGTCGGAAAGGGTGAGAAAGGGGTGTATTTTATCACCCTGTTTGTTTAATCTACCTGCAGAACATATCATACGGAAAGTGGGATTGGACCAAGATGAAGGAGGTGTGAAAATTGGAGGGAGAAATATCAATAATTTAAAATATGCAGATGATACCATGCTACTAGCACAAATCAGTAATGATATGAAAAGAATGCTGATGAAAAGTTAAAGAGGAAAGCACAAAAGCTGAACGTCAAGAAGACTAAAGTAATGACAACAGAAGATTTATGTAACTCTAAAGTTAACAATGAGGACACTGAAGTTGTGAAGGATTATCAATACCTTGGCACAATCATTAACCAAAATAGAGGCAATAGTCAAGAAATCAGAAAAAGGCTAGGACTGGGAGGGCAGCTATGAGAACTAGAAAAGGTCCACAAATGGAATGATGTGTCACTGAACACTAAAGTCAGGATCATTCAGACCATGGTATTCCCCATCTCTATGGATGGATGTGAAAGTTGGACAGTGAAAAAAGTGGGTAAGAATCAACTCATTTGAAATGTGGTATTGGAGGAGAGCTTTGTGCATACTATGGACTGCGAAAAAGACAAATAATTGGGTGTTAGAACAAATTAAACCAGAACTATCACTAGAAGCTAAAATGAGAAAATTGAGGTTTGGACACATAATGAGAAGACATGATTCACTAGAAAAGACCATAATACTGTGAAAAACAGAAGGGAGTAGTTAAAGAGAAAGGCCAAACAAGAGATGGATTGATTCCATAAAGGAAGCCACAGACCTGAACTTACAAGATCTAAACAGGGTGGTTTATAACAGATGCTCTTGGAGGTCACTGATTCATAGGGTTGCCATAAGTCATAATCGACTTGAAGGCATGCATACAACAACAACAACAACAACAGGAAAGTGTTAGGTGAAACTGAAGAAGAGAAGGAATTCTCATCTGTCCCTTTACTTTTACCTCTTCCCCCCAAGCTAGCTTCTGTTCCTCTCCCCTCCTACCCATTGCCCCCTCCTCTTCTGCTCCTTCTCTTTCCTTTCCTACTCCTCCCCTTCATTACAAAAGTCAGGAAGATTTCTCTTCAGGGAATTTACAGGGATAAGTAACACCTTCTGCCCCCAGTCAGGAATTAACACCTCCTGAAAACCCTAATTGAACATATGAAAGAGTTGAAACCATCGCTCCAGTGGTAGTTGCCACCCTGGGCTCCTGCTGGGAGGAAGGGTGGGATATATCAAATAATAAATAAAATAAATAAAAGTTAGGGACATGATAGAGACAGATGTGAATGAAAGGAGGCAGTACAAGCAAATTCAGAATATGGTAAGGCGGATATCTCTGCAAGCAAAAGCAGTGGTAGAGTGCACATGCCCTTAATCAATGAAACAGTTTTGAATTGGATTACACTAATGGATTCCATGCACCCCAGAGCTGATGCTCGTGAATTGTTCCAAGTTATTGTGGCTTTGAGGCTGATATAACAAGCATAGAAGTGGCAGTAGGATTAGTTCAGGGACCTACTGCAGATGAGTGGAGAATAGCCACGAGATCCACTTCATGCATTATAGCACTCAAAGCACACTTGAAATGACAGATGAAAGGGGAGAGGGATAACTGGAGAAAGAAAAGGAGCTAATTTCTTCTATTATTTATGCCAAACTATTAGAGAACACTGGAAGAAGGGGTTTGTCACATTCTTCCATGTTCTCTGAGTGGATGGGAGGAAAGGGAGTGCTCATAAAGGAGCCATTAGTTGATCCATTGTCTCCAACTCCACCCAAGTTTTAGTCTGACCCTGAGAGATGATAGGAAGAATTTGCCTTAATTGAAAGGCATCAATATATAGTTGTAATTGGGGAGAACCCCATACCCCAGATTGGCATTTGGTGTAAAGTTTGGATGGTAACCTGGCCTTCTTATTTTGCAAAATAAAATGATTGAAAATTGATTGCCATTGTTTCATAATCCAGTCTGGGATCAAAATTTGGAGGACTTCTAACAACAACAACAAAACAGTCATGGGAGGGCCCTCATTTTAACAGTGGCAACCCTACCTAATAATTATAAATTGAGGGAACACCAGGATCTCAAGTTTGATTTAATGCATTGCAAGACTGAAACATAATTCGAACTAAATAGTCCAGACAGACTCTATGAAATACAAACCCCCAGGTATCTCAAGGAAGTTGGGCATACCTTGATGCCCAAGTGCCACTCAACAAAAAGTTGTATCCTTGCCCCCAAATTCCAAAGCATAACCTCTGATTTATCAACATTAATATGCACACACATACCCCTGAAAGAAAGGCAATTTTTTATCCATTCACCTGCTGAGGAAATTACATGAGAAATCACTAGGGAAGCATTGGTTATAATTCAAAAGAGTGGCTTTAAAGCAAGCAGGGAGAAGGTGCAATTGGTGTGTAAAACTATGAAATACTTAGGAGTTCAGCTGGGAGAAGCAGGACATTCCCCAGATGCAAAGGAAACAGAAAGGCCATCTTGAAGCTACCCATCCCTACACATGTGCATTCCTTGTTTTCCAGGGACTTCATAGAGATGTTTGCGGAAAAAGCTAAACCTGTGTATAAACTGCTGGAAAAAGATAGATAGTGGGAGTGGGGACCAGAGCAGATGGAAGCCTTCAAAAGATTAAAGCAGGATTTGGCTTCTGTACCACCTCTCACTCATTTGGATTTGAAACTGATTTTTATTATTCAGATGGCTATTTCAGAGACATGCTTGGAAGCTACGCTGCTTCAGGAGCAGGCCAGGACTAAGAGAATAATTTGCTTCTAAAGGACCAGAGGAGGTAGAACAGTGATTTAGTCCTTGTGAGAAAGCTTGCTTAACATTGGTGTGGAGTCTGAAACTCTGGGAATTTATTAATGGAGGTTCAATGGTTATTGGGCAAACAGTATATTCCCCCATGAAGTATATAATTTCAGGGAAAATCCAGGAGGGACAAGTAAGTAATCCAAGAACAGCACAGTGGACTTTTGCCTTGGTAAACTGAGGCATAAGCTTCAAAAAAAGAAGCTAGAGATCCACCTGGCCCCTACGGTCTAATTGTAGAAAGGGAACAGCATATTTTCCCCTTCCCCGATAGCAGTGCAATCAATTGGTGAGTGAAATGGGCCAAAGCCCATGATATAGTACTACAGGAGGGTTTTGCTGTGTGGTATACTGATGGGTCATCTTATTATTAATGGGGGGTGCCCAGTTGAGGAAAGCTAGAGGAGTTGTTATATTCTAAAGCTACTACAGCCATCATTTGGATTCCTCATACTGCGGGGCATTCTAAGAAGCAGGATGAGCCTTCTAGATGGAAAAATTGGTTGATAGTAAAGGGGGCAATGACTTCCAGCCAACCCAGTGAATTTGTAACAACAGAAGCAGCTGCTCCTGTGACCACTCACAGTCAGA
Source organism: Rhineura floridana (assembly GCF_030035675.1). Classification (NCBI taxonomy): domain Eukaryota; kingdom Metazoa; phylum Chordata; class Lepidosauria; order Squamata; family Rhineuridae; genus Rhineura; species Rhineura floridana. The sequence goes on along the minus strand of NC_084483.1, from coordinate 171,041,913 downwards.
CAGCAAAGGTGGAGATGTCTATTTTAGATCTGTCCACACATTACAGGAAGGAAACAGTGAAACTGAGCAGCTTACTGATGCAGGTAGGAACTCAACAGGAAGGTTAAAATTTTTGCAAGAGGTTGGTATCTGGTGCACAGTAGGAGTAGACCAAGTTAGGCAGTGAATATATCCAAAGTCAGTACAGCAGGGCAGGAGGGGTTATTCAGCTCGTGCATGAACAAGGACACAAAGGGAAACTTGATACCATAGGGTTAAGGAGGTGGGCTGCAGGGGGGGCAGTGATGAAGGCAGATGTAGATCACTGGTGTGATAATTGTCCTTCATGTGCCATGGTCAATGCACATGCCAAAGCACCTATACAGCATCAATGTATTGATGGCCCCTGAGCATGTTTACAAATTTATTTTACAAGGCCTCTCCTATTGATGTCACATGGCAATACATTTTATTTCATTGCAGTAGATGCCTTCGGGAAATTTGTGGAAGTCATTCCATGTAAAAATGCAACCGCAGCTACTACAGCCAAAGTGCTTTTCAATAATGTTTTCAGCAGCTGGGGTGTGCCTAAGATTCAGATCTAGGGTCGCATTTTGTAGGAGAAGTCATACAGGAATTGTGTTAAACACTTGGGATTAAGCAGCTGTTTCATATTGCCAGACATCTAGTTTCTTTGGGTCTTGTTAAGGGACCAATCGTGTACTGAAGTTTGTTGTTGTTCTTGCAAGGACTGGAATGAAAAACTCCCCCTAATTTTAATGGCAATGTGAAGTTCAAAAGCAGTGCATGATTACTCCCCTTTGCAAAGTATGAGTGGCAGGGCAAATGAGGATGCCAGAATCCTGGTGGTTGGGTATAGAATCATTTATTTATTTATTTATTGCATTTGTATACCACCCCATAGCCGAAGCTCTCTCTAACTTGAAATATATTTTAATTCTTTTTAATATTGTATTTTAGATTTTGTAACCTGTCCTGGGACCTATTGGTGAAGCATGGACAATAAATATTATTATTAATAATAACAACCAGGACTTTTACCTTTGGTCTAAATGCACTTCAGGATGTGACACTATGTACAAACGTTGATGTTATTCTGTATTATTAATTTAATTAATTAAAGAAATTTGTTAGTCACTTTTCTTCACAAAAGTGAACCCAAAGTGACTTATAATCAATAAAAAAGTTAAAACCATAATAAAAACTTAAAACAAAACAAAAAGTTAAAAACACATATATATTAACAGTGGTGGAACAACCCATCCCCTAAAAGAGTCTACAACATCAAGAGCCCTCCAACACCCCCCAAAATTAGGAGCCAAATACCTGGGATAAATGTTTTTCTGGTGCCTAAAAATAGATAATGATGGTGCCAGGCATGTCTCCCTGGGGAGAGAATTCCATAAGCGGGAGGCCACCACTGAGAAGGCCCACTCTTGTGTTGCCACCCTCTGCACCTCCCTCAGAGGGGGTACATGAAGAAGGGCCTCAGATGGTGAATGCAGAGTCCAGGTTTGTTCATATGGGGAGAGGCAGTCCTTGAGGTATTGGGGTCCTGAACTGTATAAGGCTTCATAGGTAAAAACCAGCACTTTGAATTTAGCCCAGAAACTAACTGGTAGCCAGTGTAGTTGTGCCAGAATTAATGTTATGTGCTCAGACCATCTTGCCCCAGTGAGCAATCTGGCTGCTGAATTCTGCACCAGCTTTAGTTTCCAAACTGTCTTCAACAGCAGCCCCATGTATAATGCATTGCAGTAATCTAGTTTAGCGGTTACCAGGCCATAGACAACAGAAGTCAGGCTCTGTCCAGATAGGGTCGTAGCTGGGCCACAAGACAAAGTTGATGGAAGGCACTCCTTGCTACTGAGGCCACTTGAGCCTCAAGTGGATCTAGGAGTACCCCCAAGCTATGCATTTATTATTCCCACTCTGTCCAGTAACTAAGCATTAGGCATGGGATGACGAAAGCAAAATATATTTATTAATACATTTAATAAGTAACACAATAAGACATCATTAACCCTACACTACCCTATCTATCTCTAAACCAGAACCTAACTATCACTACGCCCTATTCTCCAGAACCCTCTCTCTCAGATCAATTCCCTATCTAACTGTCAACTGTCATGTACTCAAATATAAACAACTATCTCACATTCTCTCAACCAATCACACTCAGCATTCACCAACATTCTATCTCACTCACTCCCCTCCCCTCCCTAATGACCTGCCATAAACACCAACATACATTTAAACATAGGTAACATCACAGACACCCTCCTGACTTCACAGAGATAAAACTTGCCAAAAACAGGAATGCAGACCACATGCCACACTGCAGACAGTAAGCTTATCTAAATAAATAAATAAATAAATATCTCTAAACCCATCTGGCAAAACCAGACCGTAACCCTATATTTCAAAGTATAGAGTTCTTTGTTCTTTCCCTCACATGTGTACTCTCCCTCTCCCAATTTACATACAACTCTATGCAACCCAAAAACAAATTTAAGGCTAGGTTTTGCTTGGGATATGTAAGCATGCTTGTGGCTCCAACGACCTCTTGAAGGCTTCATGTTACTCCTCTGGAACATCAGTTTACTGCACAGAATATCAAACCAAGGAAAGGGTGAGATTTTCTGTATCTGGATGCTGGATGCAGAAGGAAAGAGCTTAACTTTCGCCAGATACAGAAATCTTATTCCTCACTTTGAGTCTCAATAATCTTCAAGAAAGGTATATTTCACTATTATTTTCTTTGTTCTCTTTTTCTTTCTGGTGTGAATCTATTTCTTTGCAATCTTGGAAGTGATTAGGTGATTTCTCTTTCCTTTCACAGATTTAGAGTGTGTGATTGCATTCGTTAGATACCCGTATTGATGACTGTAAATGAAATACTGTATTTTTCCCTGTTTCTTCTTTATGTTACCTTTTGTGTATTTTCTTGGGGATATGGAGGGTGGAATCATACACACAACACAAGTGTGCAGATTTTAATTCCAGCAAAAGGTTCTACTATGCTATCAAGGGTACATTTTAATCTGTAGTGGAAACACACACATTGGGGGTTCAAATGTATATGTGTAACAAGCACTTTATGTTCATTAGCACTCCTTCAGATATGCACATCAGAAATGAATTTTGCTAAGGCAGAGTCCAGAGAAATAAAACCCTGCTTCCAAGGTAGAATTCAAAGGGGTCAAAGTGGGCCCAGCATACCTAGCTATTTTAAAGGGGAGGCATCCCACCTAGTTCTTATTATCTTGGAGTCTCTATATTTAACGTTTTTATGTATTATGCTAGCATTTAACTTTTTACTTGACTTAGCTTAAAGGAAAAAATACAAATACTTAAAATTAACTTTCAGTCTTTATTTTAAACCAACTCTAGAGAATGGAGGAATGTCCAGGACAGAGTTGGAAGATGCAGCAGGGGAAAGGGGGAAACTGGCAAAAATCATCTCTCCTTTTGCATTAATGGATGCCTCTAATGGTTCAAAAACTTATACCACAAGCACAAGCATGCAAATTGGATTCCTCTCTGTCTATTTCTATAACACACACCACTTAATAGACTACATCAAGCTTTACAATACCTCTAATTTTTTGTTGCACATTTGTTTGTGTTTTCTTTTCCCCTGGGCACTTAATACTGAACGATGAGCCACAATTTGACATACTACATTGGGTGCTTCATAGCATCTCTAGAGGACTATCACCTTGTGTTAAAATGCCATCCCTGACTACTTCTAAACTTAGGCTCAGTCTGCACAAGAGTCTATTTAATGCACGAGGAAATTCAAATACAAGCCTCACAAAAATTAGCTAGTACAACTAATACCATACAATGCTTTTAATCTGGGTATTCTGAATGAGTCATGTAACTAGCAGACATCTGTTCTACCGTGACGTGAAAGAAGTAGCTTTGTCTAAAGCATCATCTAGATTGGGCGTGTGAATTGTAAGCTCTAGCACATGGCAGTGAGCCTTTTCCAGCCAGCAGGCAAGATCCTGGGCTCCCCCCTGCTTGCGGGCTTTGACAAGTGGGCAGCATGACTTGACCATGACATCAGGAGACCCATTTTTCCTTTTCAGCACAACTTGCATTTAAGCCACATTACAAAGGAAGTTCCAAGCAGGGCTTGAGGTCACCACCCATCACCTGATTGGCAGTGACTTCAAGCTCTGCTTTCATCAGTGATTGGCTCCACTGGGGAGTATAGTTGCTGATTTTCCTGAACTCCCGGAATTGTTTATTCATCCTGAAAGCAAAGGATAACAATTATCTCTTCTTTTTAGTCAATTATCCCCCCAATTATCTTATTCCCAATTCCCAATAGCCACTCCTAATAGATTTGTTTTGTTTTTGTAAAAAATGAGGTGCCAGTACTCATACTTTGACAAAAGTGCTGTGGGTGCCAGAACAAAATGGCTACCACAGGCAACAACAACAAAAAGAGGTGATGGTACTCTGTACTAGTGAGTACTGTCACAAAAAAGCACTGCTCTTATTATACATTCCCATTGTACTCCTCTGTTTTCTCGACCCCCTTCAGAAGTATTGCTCAAGCAATGTATCAACACAGGAATGGGGCTGCGCCAACTAGTCCCTCCCACCACTGATACTGCACACTCCAACTTGCCTCATCCATTTGTATCTGTGCAGCAGATTCACATTCACAACTGGCAATAAGTATTATAGAAACAATATGGGCTACAAACCAGTATATATTTACTAAGGTTGAAGGTTTTTCTGAAATTAGTGGGGTTTCCCATCTATTATAATGAGTATTACAAAATTTGCTACCTACAGAAACTATATAGAAATAACTAAGCATAGACAAAATATAATAAGTAATTAGAACATGTGTAATGATTTTTAACAGACAGAAATCATATGACATATATGTGTATACTTTACCTGGAATATGTTTGGCCCATCCAATGATGACCACCAACTCTCTGTCCGCCAGGTCGCAAAGAGTAGTGAGGGCCTTGATGTCACTGTCTGGCACAGTGGGGTCAGGCATGGCATAGATCTTCTCTGGTTCAGCTACCAGCAAATGAGACACAATCTTGTTATCTGTAAAGTAGGATCAAAGCTCATGTTACTACTAATCACCCTTTTTTAATGTTAAGAACTGATTTTTATTCCACTGACTATAGAAGACTTAGACAAATAATAAATTTTGCTCTGTATAACATTTGCATTGTAACTGTTCGTTTGGGGATGTAGCTTCGTCTACTGAAATCAATGAGAATATTATTTACTTCATTCAGATTGGGTATGAACATATATAACTTTATATACAACACTCATGAGAACCAGTGTGATGTTGTGAAGTGTTGGATTGGGATAGGGAAACCAAGGTTCAAATTTCCACGCATTGATGAAGTTATAGGAACACACTCTCTCTCAACCTAGCCCATCTCACAGGGACACTGAGAGGACAATTGAGGTAAGGACCATATATGCTAATGTGAGCCTAAAGGAAGGGAGGAATTAAAATGAAAATGAATTTATTATTAAATAACAACAACAACCGCCCTTTACCAGCAGGTCCCAGGATAGGTTACAAAAGTTTAAAATTCAATTTTAACAACAGCTAAAACTAGGGATTAGGGAGTGGGATTCAATCAGTTCAAATTTAAAGCTGAATTTATCAAATTTGCACTTTCTGAAACTATATGAGAAGCAAAACACAGCTATCCTTTGAAACTTGAACTTATCTGCATTTTCCAATGCAGTTCTCCAACCAAGCAATGTTTACCAAAATGCATGTATCTGGGGAAAGTGTGCATAAAAATGTAATATATTAGTGAAAATAATATACAAAAATGTATTATATTAGGAAAAACGGCTTGCAAAATCATGTACATTAGCCAAAACCTGTATCCAAAATTGTGTTTATTAGGGAAAATGTGCACTAAAATGCTCTAGAATTTTCACAAAGATCTTAAAAAAAAATTGCAAATTGCTACAGAAATGTGTAGAACTGAATTTAAGATTGGAAAAATGAGAAACTGAGGGAATGGAAATTGAAAGATCCTTCCATCCCTAGTTGAAACAAATTACACTCACAGGAATAGGGTGCTGGTCGTAGTAGTGATGGAAATAACAATTTATCAGAGCAGGTTTGGTATCAGTGGTTGGCAGTAGCGGAGGATCCAATACCAACTGATGTCCCCAAAATCACTGCAGACATCTTTACACTACTTTTTCTTTTTATGGTAGGGATTGCATGCTCATGTTTGCAAGTGCACATGCAGCAAGGATGCAGGGTCATAAACTGACTAAGACTACACGGTTTGAAGACGTAGCAGCCCCGATTATTCCTTTTTTCGCTGACTTACCCAGGCCTCTAATACACACACTGCCTATCATAAGGACAGACATTTTGCTAGCCATTGGATATACAGGTCACAATTATAAGAATGAACTATCTGAACAATTGGACTGAGAGCCATAGGGATTCTTTTTTACTAGAAACTAAGCGATCATCTGCCAAGGAGATTGTGGTCCATGGAATGTTGCCACCATATAAGGTTGGACTTTTGTTTATTTATTTGATTTATATCTCACCCCTCCTCCCAACAGGAGCCCAGGGTGGCAAACAAAAGTACTAAAAACACTCTAAAACATCATAAAAACAGACTTTAAAATATATTACAACAAAACACCTTTCATCATAAATGAAAACAAAACATATTTTTTAAAAAATATTTACAAACATCTTTAATGATGATATGTCTTGATGACACTTGGGATCCTTCAAGCAAATCCATGCTTCTATGAACATATGAAAAATATAATTTTTCACTTGGGAATGGCTGATAAGAACAACCTGGATAACATGGAAAAGGATGAATTCTACAATTTTCAGTAGCTGCCTCCCGTTAGCATTTTCCATCTCAGAAACCAGATATTTCATAATCTGAATAATTCAGTCTACAATGTTTTACAGCCTGTAGTCTTCTGTTAAGTGTTCAGCTTCACTAATAAAAAAAAATCTTAAAACAAACGAAAAGAACAGAAAGAAACAAATCTGAATGGTGCAAGCACAGTTGATTCCAGCTTAAAAGTTTCATGGTAATTAGCAAGCTCTATGCCATGGCACGCTACTGGGTCATGATGCATGTTGAAGTGTGCCATGAAAAATAAGAATGCTAGGAGCTTTGCAAGCCAACCCCTCTTCCCAGCACCCACGAATACCCCAGCCACAGCCCAGACACCTCACTCCCCACAGGCCCAAGCACACATCTAGGCACAGTGAAACATAGGCACTTGCAAACACACCTACCCACCCAGGCACTGCCAAACAAACACAGAGGCACTTCCCCCGCATCCCCAGGCACCCCCAAATACACCCCACACTCCCAGGCACCCCCAACAATCCCCACACCCCAGGCATCCCCAAACATACACTACTGTCACCCAAGGACTCCCAATCAACCGCCCAGGGACTCCCAAACACAGACAGACACAAACACCAGGCACTCCCAAACACACACAGACAGGCACTCCCACACACACACAGGCACCCCTAAATACACATACACCAGGGACTCCCAAACACACACCACCACCACCCAGGGATTCCCCCACACACAGAGAGGATTCCCAAACACCCCAGGTACCTCACTCTCCTTGTCAACTCTCTTTGCAATACCCCCAGTGCCTCCAGGAGTTGGTGCACGCCACAGCTTCCTCTTCTTCCCCCCTCAAACAGGTTGTACAGCTTCCTCCTCTTCCCCCATGACAAGTCATCAAGATGCCTCCTGTGCATGTGGCGTGGTAGCAATGCTGAGGTGTGGCAGAGGCGCCCTGGCTTGTTACTCCACAGTTTGTGCAGGCCACTGCCCAATTGTTTTGCTGCTCACTTTGGCACTCGCTCTGCTGCTCCCCTCAAGTTGGCCAGCTTCCCATAATACACAAACAGGTTGTAAAGCTCCCCCACATGTGTCGCAAAGCTCCCCCCCCCCGTAGGTCACCAACCTTCCTGCTTTGGAGACTTCACAGTAGTGTTGCTGAGGTCTCCTGGAGCTACCCCAGCCTGTTGCTCCGCAGTTCCCCCAGGCTGCCTGCTCCCTGCTGTCCAGGTCATCATGCTGTAGTTTGCAGTGCCACAGAACATAGTGCCACCTGTCTGTGGTGCAACAAACTGCAGCGTGCCGGATTCAGGGCTTATAAAAATATATATCTATGGTTAGATGCAAAAGGGCACCGCCTATGAAGTAGAAACACAGAGATCTCTCACATGTGGTGTTGCATAGCTATTAATCCAAGTGGTATTAATCCCAATGCATTATAAGCAATTTCCTCTTCATTAGGACAATTTAGTACAATTTCTTATTTCATGCACTTTCTTAGATGACTAACTTAGATGACTACTGATGTCTGCAACAGTAGATGAAAAATTAAGCAATTATCTTTTTATTTATTATTACATTTCTGTACCACTTTACATTTCCAACCCTCCCCCCGAACACTAAGCGGTTTACACAGGGCCGGCTTCAGGCATGCGGAGGCCCTTGGGCATCAGCTTGCCCTGGCCCCCTGGTGGGTGGGTGTGCACGCACGTGCATACCCACGCACACGCAGCCCCCCTACCTGTCTAGTCTTTACCATTGCCCTTAATGAAGATGGCGGCCGCGGTTTCCCTAAGGGGAATGGAGCCTCTGCTGCCATCTTTGTTGATGGCACATGTGTGTGCTACGCGTGCACATCTCTGCCATCAACTAAGATGGTGGCAGCGGCTTCAGTACCTTAGGGAAGCTGCAGCCGCCATCTTCATTAAGGGCAATGCTAAAAAGCAGACTGACAGGTAAGTGGGGGGCGTGGGGGGTGCAGATCACGGAAGGGGAGCGAAGGGCCCCTCAGGGACTCCTGTAGCTCCGGGGCCCTCGGGCCAGTGCCCAACCTGGCCACTCTTTAGAATTGGCCCAGGGTTTACAACTATCTTAAAACATCAAATAGAGTATATATATGATTGCAAATGAAAACATAATACAAATTACAGTAAAGAATCACATGTAAAGCAGCATAATTAATAGAAAAACAAAATGTTCTCTTAAACATAAAACTACAGATACAAAATACAATAAAAATTCCACACAGCAATTAAACAAAATCACCAAGACAGAAGTTGCCCCCACACTTCTGCCCCCCAGTGTTGTTGTTACGTGCCTTCAAGTCGATTACAACTTATGGTGACCCTATGAATCAGCGACCTCCAAGAGCATCTGTCATGAACCACCCTGTTCAGATCTTGTAAGTTCAGGTCTGTGGCTTCCTTTATGGAATCAATCCATCTCTTCTTTGGCCTTCCTCTTTTTCTACTCCCTTTTGTTTTTCCCTGCATTATTGTCTTTTCTAGAGAATCATATCTTCTCATGATGTGTCCAAAGTATGATAACCTCAGTTTCATCATGTTAGCTTCTAGTGACAGTTCTGGTTTAATTTGTTCTAACACCCAATAATTTGTCTTTTTCGCAGTCCATGGTATGCGCAAAGGTCTTCTCCAACACCACATTTCAAATGAGTTGATTTTTCTCTTATCCACCTTTTTCACTGTCCAACTTTCACATCCATACATAGAGATGGGGAATACCATGGTCTGAATGATCCTGACTTTGGTGTTCAGTGATACATCTTTGCATTTGAGGACTTTTTCTAGTTCTTTCATAGCTGCCCTCCCCAGTCCTAGCCTTCTTCTGATTTCTTGACTATTGTCTCCATTTTGGTTAATGACTGTGCCGAGGTATTGATAATCCTTGACAAGTTCAATGTCCTCATTGTCAACTGTAAAGTTACATAAATCTTCTTGCTTTTGTGCTTTCCTCTTTAACTTTCATCAGCATTCATTTCAAATCATTACTGGTTTCTGCTAAGAGTATGGTATCATCTGCATATCTTAAATTATGTTTCTCCCTCCAATTTCCACACCTCCTTCATCTTGGTCCAATCCTGCTTTCCGTATGATATGTTCTGGGTACAGATTAAACAAATAGAGTGATAAAATACACCCGTCTCACACCCTTTCCTATGGGGAACCAATCGGTTTCTCCATATTCTGTCCTTACAGTAGCCTCTTGTCCAGAGTATAGGTTGCGCATCAGGACAATCAGATGCTGTGGCACCTCCATTTCTTTTAAAGCATTCCATAGTTTTTCATGATCTACACAGTCAAAGGCTTTGCTGTAGTCTATAAAGCACAGGGTGATTTTCTTCTGAAATTCCTTGCTCCGTTCCATTATCCAACGTATGTTCGCGATATGATCTCTGGTGCCTCTCCCCTTTCTAAATCCAGATTGGACGTCTGGCATTTCTTGCTCCATATATGGTAAGAGCCTTTGTTGTAGAGTCTTGAGCATTACTTTACTTGCATGGGATATTAAGGCAATAGTTCGATAATTACTGCATTCTCTGGGATTCCCTTTCTTTGGAAGAGGAATATATATTGAAAGCTTCCAGTCTGTGGTCCATTGTTTAGTTTTCCATATTTCTTGACAAATATTTGTCAAAATTTGGACAGATTCAGTCTCAGTAGCTTGTAGCAACTCTATTGGTATGCCGTCTATTCCTGGTGATTTGTTTCTTCCAAGAATTTTAAGAGTAGCTTTCACCTCACATTCTATAATTTCTGGTTCTTCATCACACGGTTCCTCCATGAACGAATCTGTAATTCTTGCATCTCTTTTATGGAGTTCTTCAGTGTATTGCTTCCATCTTCCTTTTATTTCATCTCGGTCAGTCAGTGTGTTTCCCTGTTGATTATTCAACATCCCTACTCGTGGTTTAAATTTCCCTTTCATTTCTCTAATCTTTTGGAATAGGGCTCTTGTTCTTCCCATTTTGTTGTCCTTTTCTATTTCTATACAGTAACTATTGTAATAGATTTCTTTGACCCTACATACTAGTCGTTGTATAGTTGCATTTAGGGTTCTGACTGTGTTTCTATCTCCTTTTGCTTTTGTTTTCCTTCTCTCTTTAACCATTTTAAGAGTTTCTTCAGTCATCCATTGAGGTCTTTCTCTCTTTTTAACCAGAGGTATTGTCTTTTTGCATTCTTCCCTGATAATGTCCCTGACTTCAGTCCATAGTTCTTCTGGTTCTCTGTCAACTAAGTTTAAAGCCTCAAATCTGTTCCTTCTTTGATCTTCATATTCTTCTGGGATGTTATTTAAATGGTATTTTGGCATTATGAGTGCTTTGTTCTTCTTCTTTAGCTTTACTCTGATTTTCGATACGATCAGTTCATGATCTGTACCGCAGTCTGCTCCTGGTCTTGTTTTTGCACAAAGTATGGAACTTCTCCATCTTCTGTTTTCAATTATATAATCAATTTGATTCCTATATTGACCATCTGGTGATGTCCATGTGTACAGTCGTCTTTTTGGTTGCTCAAAAAATGTGTTGGCAAGAAACAAATCATTGGCTTCACAGAATTCAATAAGTCTTTCTCCTGCTTCATTTCTGCCACCTAAGCCCCATTTCCCCACAATTCCTACTTCTTCTCTGTTCCGTACGTTTGCATTCCAGTCCCCCATGATTATCATCATATCTTGTTTTGGTGTGTGATCAATTTCCTCCTGTACTTCTTCGTAAAAGCTCTCCAATTCTTCTTCTTCTGCGTTTGATGTTGGAGCATAGACTTTGATGATGGTTATGTTAATAGGTTTCCCGTTTAATCTCATTGATATCACTCGCTCAGACCTTGTGTTGTAGCTCCTAATTGCTTTTGCTACATCACTTCTCACTATTAAAGCAACCCTGTTTCTTCTTGATTTCTCATTTCCTGCATAAAATATTTTGTAGTTGCCGATTGAAAATGTCCCATTCCAGTCCATTTTAATTCACTCACGCCAAGTATTGTAATGTTGATACACTCCATTTCTTGCTTGACAATTTCTAACTTTCCCTGGTTCATGCTTCTCACATTCCATGTTCCTATTGTGTGCGTCGTACAACTCCAGACTCTCCTTTCGCATCTGTAACCTCTCTCAAACCCATCCTTAGCAATCTTCTGCTTACAAACCACTTACAACCCTCATTCTCTCAAGCATTGCAACCAACCCATAACATAGCTAATCCTCAGCCAACCATTTCTCACACAGCAAACATCTGGTCTTGTCCTGTTCAGAGCAGGATCCACGAGGCCGAGACACAGGTGCAATTAACTCTTGTTTTATTAAAGTAATGGATACATCAAAAGCAGTGCGCTTCATAAGAATCTCTACGCTAGGTCACTAGAATTCCCTAACTATACTCTAGACATGCTCTGCAACGTGTGAAGGAAGTTGACTCAGCAGCTTAAACCGGAAAGCTGCAGTCTTAAGTAGGGAAAGTCTTTGATCATAATCTCTGACTCCTGCGCAAGTCCGACCTCTGTCCTGTCCGTTTCTTACGGCGTCGCAAACGGAGTGATGGGGGGCGTGCCTCCAGCGGCTCATCCAAGAGAACCGGCTCCTTAGCAACAGGCTCTAGGTCAGGGGGCAGAGACGCACTTGGAGGCTCCCTCGAGCCGCTCAGTGAAGAGGGAGTTAAAGCACGCACAGAGGCAACCTCAGACGGTTCCTCTGATCTGTCTGGGGCTGGTGCGCTCTCTTCTTCGGATATCGCGCCATCCGTGGGAATTGACCCGAACTCAGCCTCACACTCCCTCCCAAGGTCTTGTTGAGACTCCACCACTCCTGCGTCTTCCGTGCCTCTTGGCAGCTGGGGAGTCTGAAGCTCATGTCTTCCCTCTCCCAAGCCCTTGTGGGCGAGCAGAGGCTCAACAGGTCTACCAAAAAAAGAAAACCACCTGGCCAGGGATGTAGCCATCCAGGGTCTCAGACCATTTACTTTTTCAGGAGCCAAGAGGGTCCCTATTTCTCCAGAAAATAGACTGAGCAATAGCGCCCTCCCCAAACTCCAAGCGGCTGATTATTTATATTTGAAGTTAGTGAAGTCATACATACAATCACCAAAAAGCTTCCCTGCCTCACGGAAAGAACATTTAAGTGCAGAGTCTTAAATCATTTAACTGCACCACTGCTAGCAGTTGTTGCTTGCTGTCCTCTTGGGAGTCTTTCATTTTGATCCCATATTGTAGCAGTAGTGCAGATGCTCAAAAAAATCCACAGGTGTACTGTAGCTTGAACTTTCACAGGCAAATCACCAGTATTGAGAATTGCATTAACTTTGAGCTTGGTGATGTCACCACGGAAGAGAGAGACCTTCTCATTCAAATGGGGAAAACAGTTTCTTCGGGTTGTCTGACCCGGGCACTTTTTACTATTTCTTTCCATGTTGGTGTTTGTTTCAATTTGATGAAATCCCTGGTGTAATAATGCTCTCACCTCTGTTCATTATTCAGGCCTTTCAGAAATGATTTAGCCTCCAGTACGTGGCTGCCATGGCCAACAGAGGAGCAGCTGCTCAGTACTGGATGCTCCTTTCAAACACCCATGCACTGGCACCTTGCAAACAGGGGCCCTGCCTCCACTACACATCCCCTTCCTTCCACTCCTGTGCAACATTCTAGGGCAGCTTCCCCAGACCCTCAACAACTTCCCAAATGCTCCAAGCAAGCTCATTTCACAGGAACATGAGGAAGCCTGGCATGGTTTCAAGAAAGAGGGCAAAGGGATGGGTGGGAAGTTGGTTGCTCTGGGCTCTCAGCCAGCTGCCCTGGCTGGTTCCTTAGCAGGGGACAGAAATTATTCTCCCTTATTTATAACACCTGGTATTTAGGTGGCAGAGTAGGAGAAGGTTGCTTGTGCAGCTGCTGCTGTTTGCTGTCCCAATAACACACATCCTGTTGTATGTATCTAACACATTATGTTCTCTGGAGCAGCCAGGTGCCATGAAACACTGATGCTGCCACAAGCCCCATGGAGAACTCTTGGCAGGACTGCTCTGAGGAAGAAGAGCCTTGGGATTCAGGGGAGGGGCCCAGTGGTCTGTGCACTGTGGATGAGGATGTTGGGGAGCAGCCCCATAGTCTGCCCATTGACAGCCACATCCCTGAGGGAGATGCTGACACCACTTAAGGGGTTGAGCCACTGGCCCCTCTGATCACACCGCCCACAGAGGCCAAGTCCAACCCCTGCACCAAGCCCACCTACAGCTCAGGAGGGGATGTCAGAGGCAGGGCCAAAGTACAACTTGGCAGTCATCTCTGCCCAGTCACCTCAGACATGTCATCAGTGGTGCAGGCACAAACAAACTGAGCCTATTAGCCAGCCTATCCATACAAGTGCTCACTTGCAGACTTCCGGGAAGGGTGACTTCGCTTGTGCCTGCTTTTGAGATGGGCTCCCGCCTCAAAAGAAGCTTATTCAGATATAAATCAGTCAGAACATTTTTTTTTTGACTGATGAAATTTCTCCCGGGCACGGAGAAACGTAGAGATCAACCTCAAAAGCCTGTTTTTGTTGGGAGGACTGGATTTCATTAATTTATGAGAAAAGGTCCAGCCAGCAATGCCGGATGGACTTCCGAACAAGCTCTATCTGATTAATGCGATACGTTTATCTTTTCTTCAAAGAGAAAACGGACTAACAGGCAAGCACCCTTCTTTCTATTATTTTTTTTACTTGGTTTAAATTGTTGCAGCAAAAAGAGATTTGTCAAATGAATCAGCTTTAAAGAACTTCTGGGTGAGCTATAACTCTTCTCTGTTATTCACGAAATTAACAGCTTATCTCTGTTTCTATTGCAAAAAGCTGTCCTGGAAGTGCATTCTAAAGATATAGACAGAAGAGGGATTTCTATTCCAAGGAACATTATATTGTCTGGGACTATTCTCTTTTTGGTCTATTTTATTTTGACGAATCTGCTTCTTCACGACGCCACTAACTGTTTTGATGCTGGGAACTAAATTTGTTTTGTGTTCTTGAACATAGAGAGATAAGGCAGGCTGCTCTGTTTATACTGTGATGTCATCAAGCCTGGTATATTAACCCAATTGTTGCTGAAATAAGAAGTGGTTCTTCTTTATTTTTGTTTTGTTTTGTTTTCGTGGTTTTAAAAATGGCAATCAAGAAAGTGGCTGAGAATCTGGAAGTAATTATGTTTCAGAAAATAATGGATGAGATTGAGATAACGAAACAAACCCTGTGACAGGGCAGTAAGGAGCTGAAAATTGAACTGAGCAAAATGACGCAGGAGCTTAAAGAAATAGGGGATCCTGTGAGAGAGGAGAATGAGATCAGAGATGAGAAAAGAAAAAATAAAGGGAAGATACAAGCCCTGGAGATTGGAACAAATGTGGAATTGGAAAAAGATCTGGAGTTTATGGATATTAGAAATAAAATCTACTGTTTGGAATTTAACGTTATCTCTGAAGAAATTAATGAAGATATTAGAGATAAAGTTATCAATGGCTTGGATAATCTTCTGGACTGGAATGACGTGATGGAGCTTGATATAGAGAAAATCTATGGAATTAACTGCAGCCATGTGACAATGGAAAAACTCTCAAGAGATGAGCCAGTGCATTTTGTAAAAAAGAAGAACACAGATATGACTTTACAACAATATTTCAGCAACTTATTCAGAATTGATGGCAAGAAAATATTTGGGATAGAGGAAATTCCCATCAGACTCTTATTATATGACTATGGCTATGACAGCAAGATTATTATGGAATACTGATAATGGAAGATTGGACACTGAAATTACTGGACTTAACAGGACTATTGAAGATGGAAGATGGAATTAATATGGATAATGGAATAATGGCTATTGAAATTATTGGACCTAACAGATTTTGATGAGATGGATTAATCGATATGTTTATTTGGACTATGGTTATGACAATAAGATTATTATTATTATTAACGAGATGGATTAATCGACATGTTTATTTGGAGAAAAATTGATAGATATATTTCTTAAAGAATTGAAACCTCTCTTTGACTTTTTGTGGAAAGAATAAAGTAATGTTTATGAGATTTGATGATTAATTAAGATAACTACTGGAGGAAAGTGATTTTATAATATAATTTAAGAGACAGGATTGTTATATATTGTAGACCTACAACTGATTTGATCTGCGACAAATGGGAAGTCAACATTTTATTTTTTTGTTTAATCATTTTTGTTTTGTTTTGTGTCTTTGAATGTTTTATGATTTTGTTTTGTATGTTTTATGAAAATTTGAATAAAAATTATTGTAAAAAAAAAAAAAACAAGTGCTCACTTGCTTGCCCAGTCCATTGCTGAGAGAAAAGGCCCACGAAAGTAGCTGTACCCACCCCATCTTTTATTATGGAGACCCAGTGTGTGTGTCAAGTTTGTGATAATGTCTAAGCTTGAGTAGCCATGCCACTTCATGCCTTGCAGTGATGCTAGATTTTGTAAGTTGTATCCTGACCCATGTTCAAGTCATGTGCTAACCCATGGATTAAAGCCCTCGGCCATAATCAAGCCGAGAGTCCTGCATCTGATTCTGTTGGTGGGAACCAGGACAGATACCCACACTTTTCACCAATAAACTGACAGTAACAATATCCTGAAGATGATGTAAGCACACACTGGGATTCTGCTATGCATCCTGCACTGCAGCTGAAAACTACAGGAGAATCCTGGGAACATCACCATTGTTTTGAGAACATGGTGCATCTTCTTCCATATGTTGCACTGGCTACCTATTAGCTGCCAGGCTAAGTTCAAGGTTCTGGTTTTGGTGTACAAAGCCCTATACAGCTTGGGACCAGGATACCTGAAAGACCATCTTATCCCTTATATACCCAGTCAATCACTGCAGTCTGCAGGTGAGGGCCTCCTGCAGATACTATCTTATCAGGAGGTCCGTTCCGCACAACATAGGAAACGGACCTTTAGTGTAGTCACACCTACCCTTTGGAATTCCTTCCTCTTAAATATTAGGCAGGCACCATCTTCAGACAAGGTTTCTATCCCAGCTCTACCTGGAGACATCAGGGATTGAACCTTGAACCTTCTGTAGGCAAACAGATGCTCTACAGCTGAGCTAAGGGTGACGGCCTTTTCAGTAGTGGCTCCATAGTTATGGATCCCTTTTCCTAGGGAGGCTTGGCATCCACTGACATATTTTCAGGGCCAAATACTTTTTATTATTCCACAATTTTTTATGTTTCTACCTTTTTAAAATTAATTTAATATCCTTTGAATTATTTATATTGATCTTAGTCTCTGCTTTTATGTTGGGTTGGGATTGTTGTCACTCTTCTTCTGATCAGTTTGTAAGATTATAGTGGTTTTGTACTGGACTTTGCTGGATTTTAGTGTTTATTTTATTTTATGATTCTGTTTTTAAGATGACTATTTAATAAACAAACAAAACTTTCACAGCTTGGTGAAAAAAAGGCTGTACAGTACCAGTACTCTGGGTCTTCAGAGCCCATTGGGTAGGAAAACCATTCTGTTGTGATATACTGGAAAGAGGTAGATAAAGCAAAGGGAGCTCAATTCTACCACCGGTTAACTGGCTCAAGACGAGTGTCCAAAGAGTCTGCCATCCTGCACACAGTTAGGCTATTTAAGTCCGATTGGTGTCAACTGTAAAGCTCATGTGCACAGAAATGGAAACCAATGCTTTAACACCTGACAAAATTCACTCTAAAAGACCATTTATCCTGGTGTTCTGTTTGTCTCTAGTATTTTATAAACGTGTATGACAGACAGCTGAGAAATGCCAGTCCTTCATAAAACATAAGCCTCATGCATGTTGTTGTTGTTGTTATTATTATGATGATGATGTCTTTTTTGCAAGTGACTAGAGGAATTCTTAGTCTAGAGTTCCTACTGAGAGGAAGGGTGAGATATAATTTTATTATTATTATTAATATTATCATCATCATCAACAACAACAACAACAACAACAATAATAATAATGCATTACATCTGAATGTTATTGATATGAGACAGAAAGTGGAACAAGGATTTTTTTTTAAAACTGGCCATTCTAATTAATGTAGATTATGTACTCAAATTACAGAGGAGGGAAATTCAAAAAAACTGATTTAGTATTACCCGATCTCTGTGTATGGATGTGAAAGCAGGATAGTGAAAAAAGCAGGTAAGAGAAAAATCAACTCGTTTGAAATGTGGTGTTGGAGGAGAGTTTTGCGCATACCATGGACTGCGAAAAAGACAAAATAATTGGGTGTTAGAACAAATTAAACCAGAACTGTCACTAGAAGCTAAAATGATGAAATGGAGGTTATCATACTTTGGACACATCATGAGAAGACATGATTCAGTAGAAAAGATCATAATGCTGAGAAAAACAGAAGGGAGTAGAAAAAGAGGAAGGTCAAACAAGAAATGGATTGATTCCATAAAGGAAGCCACAGGCCTGAACTTACAAGATCTGAGCAGGGTGGTTCATGACAGATGCTCTTGGAGGTCACTGATTCATACAGGTAAAGGTAAAGGTATCCCCGCACTTGTAGTGTGAGTCGTTTCCGACTCTTAGCGTGAAGTCTTGTGACGTTTACAAGGCAGACCATATATATGGGGTAGGATTGCCAGTTCCGTCCCTGGCCTTTCTTTACCCCCCCAGCATATGACAGGTACTCATTTTACCGACCACGAATGGATGGAAGACTGAGTGGATCTTGACCCCTTTTACCGGAGATTCGACGTCCTCCTTTTGTTGGAATCGAACTCCGGCTGTGAGCAGAGCTTCAGCTGCGTTACCGCTGCTTACCACTCTGCGCCACGGATTCATAGGGTCGCCATAAGTCGTGATCGACTTGAAGGCACATAGCAAGTAAAACAGTAGAGAAACGAGATCTGTGCATGCAAGAAATGCATGCATGAATGAGCTGCCTCCACTAGAATGAACGGGGGATCCTTTGCAGATGAGGGTCTCTGTATGACAAATTAAAAGGCCAGGAATTATATGTTCATTGTTTCATAAGAACTGTGAAGCTACACCAACATTTTTTTTTCAAAATGCCAATATTATTAAACTGATTAATGGGTATTATTTATTTCATTTAAAGATGACAGATAGCAGTTTTAGCATTTTCAATGATAATGTTAAAGTTTTGGCTAGAAGAAACCTAGAGAGAGAGAGACACCCTACCCTGTAAGTGTGCACACACACATGCATACACATTTCCATTAATTAATCTGCCAACTTATTTTTCAAGGTGGTCTCCTTAAAAAAATTGCCCAAAGAAACTAGAAAATATTTTCATAATTTTTCTTAAAGAACCCAAGATTTGTCTAACATTAACAATAAAAAGTATGCAGACAGAGGAGACATAAACTGCTTGGATTTTGAAACTCAGTAAATAATTAACAACGTTCTAGATTTGTTGCAGTGCCAAATTCAGTAATCAAAAAACATAAATGAGAACAGCATATACTCTGGGTTTTTGTCTCTTAAACATTTCTCTCTGTGCAGTGATTCAGGATGTTGTACAATTTAATGTAAGGTTCACAGAGTTCACACACCCATTGTTCTGACAACATGACAAGACCTGTAGGTGCACCACTGGGCTGTGGTGAAAAGAAAGGAAATTAAAAGATGGGGTGGGTGAAGCACTGCTGTTGTGAACATTTCTAAATCTCTATTATTTTGCTGGGGGGTTGGGGAAGCATTATCAGAATTGAAGAAAAAATACAGGGACATTTTGAATCTGGTCAGGAAGCCCCATTGGTAAGAATAGCCACAAGCACTGTTCCTAGGTAAATCTTATTTAACGTTTCCCTAATTAGAATCAATAAAACCCAATTTTCATTCCACTGCCTTTGTTGTGCACAGACTATCTGTCAGAACCCAGAAAATCTCCCCAGCTACTTCTTCAGTCAAAGTGATTTTACTGTTTCCTCCTGACATTTGCTGGGATGGATGCAAAAGGGGGGAAAGTCTCATGTTGTATAAATGTTTCTCTCAGGATGAATTGAGAAAAATGATTAGAGAGACATTAAATAAACCAACAAATGAACAAATAAAAAATATGTGAGGTGTGGAGGATAATTTACCTTGGCTAACAAAATCTTCTAAAACACATTTAGTTATCTTCTTACATGTTATACAATATACCACTTCTCAATTATTTGGACTAGACACTGAGAACACAATTCACTAAGAAGTTATGCTGCATTTATTGAAATAAATTCATTTCAATGGAGCTTTATCAAGACGACTTGCTGGTAGATTGTACTCTTCCAATTGCTCACATTTTTAACCCAGATGCATTAAACTATGTCTGCGATTAAAAGGCTTAATTGTGTGTGCATGTGCTGAGCTGTCAGCAGCAAATAAATGAAAAGCTGGCAATCTGTGCATCCAGAAAACCTAAACCTCTAATGAAATTAAGCTTCAGAGTTTATTGAATTTTATAGTATTATCAGAAAGTTTTTATTATAATGCGTAAAATCTGCTTAATGCAACCCTTGATTGTATTTACAGAGTGGTGGAACAACTTATGCAGACTGTGTGGAAGATGCCAGATTGGACAATTGAAGGTATAATCAGCATAATGTTTTCTGGAAAGGCAAAAGGAAACGATGCCATATGTTCACTTAAGCCTTAATTTTATGTAAAATTGGTTTCTCTTCCCTTTGACATAGCTAAAATGCCCTTTGCTTGCAGTTCAAACTCTATTCGTTTTCCAGGTCTCCATACGCTCATGTGTATTGTACACAGCAGTGTCCCCTACTGGGGAATGGGAGGTGAAAAAACAACAACACTGCTTTTTGACACAACCAGGTAAGTGCCATCAGTGTAATCTTCAGAGCCTTTTATTACTCTTATCCAAAGTAGAGGCTTTTGGACCCTTGAGGCTCATGCCACTGCATAGACACCAAAACAGCCATTTTGAAAGTTTTACAAAAGCATTCACAAGTTGTTTTCGCTACTAATTCTTGTTTTTTGTAGACCAATCCACCTGTTTCTTAGAGAATTAACAGCTTCTGCATGATTTGCACAGTCTGCAAAACCTTCTGCATGATTTGTATTAGCTGCATATGAGAAAATTAACACCTCAGTGGAAAAAACCCCTCTTCCCTATGAATGTTGTTCAGTATAGCACATTTCTCTTTTAATCTAATACTAGCTAGTAGTGTGTCAACGTTCTATTGCTATAAATTAATGAGGCTCCTAATGTATTTTCATTGGGAGGTTGAGCAGTCAAACTCATTTAGTTACTGAAACTACAAAAATCACTTTCTTGTAAAATCTGAGACTAGAAGCTTCAATGAACTAATGATCACAGCATGAGCTATTTTATGTACCACTGAAAATAAAGATCACCTGTAAATGTAAAATTTGTACTGCATAAATTGTGCATTAGTAAGCTCTCACCCTTAAAAGGTATTTTCTTTGCCTCTCAGAGAAAGGATGTGGGTGATAGGAATAGTTTACAAAGTCATAATTGATAAGGAACATAATGCATATGATTCATTTTGGGTGCCTCTTGCTTTACTGAGATGGAACCTCCTGTGTACATACTAAGAAAAACACCAACAACTGATTTACTTACATGGCTTTTTAGCTGGCTGAACTAGTTGAGGATTCAGGTATGGGCTATTCTCTGCATCTATTCTGCGCTTGTACTTCTGGCGACCTCCACGTACTCTGTCTAGGCGCACCCCTAGAAGTGAGAAAAATAAAGATGTGTTTAATAAATATGTAGGAAAATGTACTATGGAATGAAGGCACTTTCCAATAAAACAGTCCAAGGTTATTGTTTGGAAACTGCAGGAACTGAAAATAGGCATAGCACAAAATTCAACAACTTTAGCAGTACACAAATTGAAAAGTGTTAGGAAATATTCCTATTTCAATATATAGCTAGAGTCAAGGATTTAGTTAAAAGGTTATCCACTGTGAGCTAAAGCCATGTTTGCTAGATGTTTTATGTTCAACAGTTGTGAGCAAAGCATAAATAGAATTATTTAACCTTGCTATTTATTCTACCACAATTATGACCATTTTCTATGTATCAGTGCCTATTCAGTATCTTTCTGTATGTTTCTGACACTTAAGCATAAGTGCACTACCCGTATGCAATCAGCAGACTTAGTCAAGTTCTGGTGTTTCTAGAAGTACAAAAAACATGGGGGTGGGCGGATGGGGCTCAAAAACAGGTCAGTGAGGAATGAGTGGGCTCTGTAGCCACCAAACTTTGGCTGGTAGGTGGGGGACAGAAAACCATGTGAGAGTTCTGAACTTGACTCTCCTAGTCCACGGGCTTCCTATAAAAAGAAAAGGGACAAGGGGCTAAATGGTTTCAATCTGTCTGTACAAGAAACTGAATGGGACTGGCTTTTTGGAATGGTGTTGAGACTGGTGGTAAGGGTGAACCAAAAAAGAATCAAGGATGTTTATCCATGGTACCTGACACTATATAAATTGAGTAAAATATATAACATCGACAGTTACTGCTGGAGACGTTGAAAGTTGAGACCAGACTATCTCCACATTTTTTGGAGCTGTAAGATAATATCCAAGTTCTGGAAGTCGGTTCTCAATGTTATATGAGATGAAAACCTATGATTATTCTACTGGGCATGTTAAGAACAGAAATAGAGATCACAGATCTACAGTATGTGATGAGCTTATTAACTGCAGCAAAAAGTCATATAGCAAAACTATGCAAAACAAAAATGCTCCCACTATGCTAGATTGGTTAAAAACAGTATGGGAAACTATTGCACTAATAAAGACCAAGTATCAAAAAAGAACATTAAATAATTAACAAGTGGATCAGTTCATTGAGAGGTGGGCCCTTTTCATCAATTTCTGAATGAGAAAATAGAAGGTAACATCTTCCCTTATAATTTATTTACAGAAATATAATTTAACTGGTTTAACATAATATTCTTGTTTGTTGGCCTTACAGATTTGAATTTTCGGGCAAAGGAGAAGAAGTGGCAAAACAAATAGGGAGGAAAAAGAATACATATATTAAAATAAATGGAGGTGGTTAAATATAATATCAAGAAGAAGAAGAAAGCAGGAAAACTTTAAAGGTAATGAGAAAAAAATTAGCACAGTGGTATCAGCAAAACTGGATAAATGATTATGAAACAGTTGTCTATTGCTGTTTCATACAGAGAATTGAAAACTTGTTTCTAAGCGTAAAAAAAAGGTGGGGGGAGGAATGGAATGGAGTATCCTGGAGGAGTGCATGGTGGATTGGTTGGAACAGTAAGCAACAGCCTTTCACAATGCAACATTGTGTTGCAGGTCCCACTTGCATTCATATAACACTCTTAACCCAAATGGACCCTGGGGTATTTTTCCCCGGTGAAGTACAATCAGCAATAAAATTGATGCAATACCGCAAAACAAATCAATCATAATAAACCCAGCAATGAAGCAGCAGTTAAAATACATTAAGACACAGAACTTTACAAGCCAGGAAGAATTTTTAGAAGTCTTTACCTGACACCAAAAAGATAACAGAATATGTGATAGGTAAGCCTAGAAGGGAGCTCAATATTCATGGCACCACCACTGAAAATGTGTTCTTCTCCACCTCAGATCAGATGTTCAGCAGCTGAAGGAGAGCCTCCACCAATGATCTCATCAAAGGTTATGGGCATCTTTTGGGGCTGGGAGGGTCCCTAGGTGTCAAGCTGTGTATGACTTTAAAGTCATGTAGAGCTTTAAAAACAAGCACCAAACCTTTGGATCATACTTGAAAATGGACTGGAGACCAAAGCAGTCCCTTTATGCACTGTTGTGAAATGTCCAGTTCCAATTGGTAGCCTGGTGGCTCTATTCTGAATTTACTTCAGTTTCTAGAACCCTCTTCAAAAGTATCTCCATAGATGATGATGCACTGAATTAGTTGATCCTTGCTGTCACCAGAGCATGAAGAGCTATGGTCAGGTTTTCAATGTCCAGAACAGGAACATCTGCCATACCACCTTAAACTGATGAAAGGTACCACAGAGACCATTTCGGTCTCCACTGCCAAAGTTGCAAACTAGACTGTAAATCTGATCCTTTATTCAAACAAATGGGTACAAGACAGATTTACTGATAAGGTAATTTCCATATTTGGTAAGGCATTTCAAACATAAATGTTCTTCCTCTCTAGATAATAGCATAATCATGCCCAAAACAGTGTATATTTTTGCCATTGCCTTTTCATAGAATCAATACCTCAAGAGGTATAGAGGAGGACAAAATGTATCACTCATATTAATATGATGAGATATGACAGGCTTCCACTATATGTACTTTCCAGAAACAATTGAAGACATGTTTGTTTTGATAAGCTTTTCCAGCTGGATGAAAAGGTCTCTGCTTTATATGTACTTTTCATATTGTTTCTAACTCTGTCTTCTGTTCTTATTTATATTGTTTTTAAAAGTATTTCTATATGTTGTTATGCTATGTTTGTAAATTACCTTGACACACATATAAATAGGGATTAATTAATTAATTAATAATACAGGAGATATACAGAAGTAAGAACTGACTGTACACAATGTGATTGCGGTGGGGGGTGAGGGAGAATACCACATAATACACTTGTTTTTTTCAAATCAGCAAACTTGTACAAAAACAAGTGAGCATAAATATACTGACATGGAAACAAAAGTGGTGATGATACTCAAATGGTAAGTATGAAGTACAATTCAAAACAGGAAACACTATTGCAATTTTCTCAAAGAATCCTTAGAGGAAATTGTGAGAAAAGGGAGAAAGGACTTAGGATGAAGTTGCTAGCAGATTCTCACAGTCATAGGATAAGACTACAATGAATTTGAGGGTGCCAATCTGGGATAGAACTTTTAAAGTCAATACCATAGATCTATGTAAAACTGTGTTCCATGTTGCAATCGTTTGGCAGAGTATCCTAAAGCAAAGTATCACCACCTACCTGAACAAACAGAAGCAGGAGGAGCAGAGGCAAAAAATTAAAACACCCCAAATATATTAGCAAAATCAAAAAATTGTCAGAAGGAATTTTAGTAGCAGACTCTTTATGAGAATGCCATTAGGTCATACATGTTGTGTACAAGAATGCCAAGAGGGGTGAATGAACATCATGAGCATTTATTTATCTAATTTAGGCAACTTTTTTCAATTTTAACATTTGTATAATAAACTATGCAGCATAATTTAGTAACCTGCATGTTTCAGGTTGATTATTGTATTGGTTCCACACTGGTCATCTCCTACATTTTCCTAATTCCACAGAAGAAAAAAACAGTTGCTTATATAAAAATCAAGTTACACTGCGGTGTGATTACCCACCTACAGTGCTGAAATTCACACTAGAAAAAAACTGTGTGAAGAAAAATGAAAACATGGGCTCTGTATATTTACTGGACCCCTTTAGCCATGCTAAATCGGTTTGAAATAATTCAGTTGTACATTGGTAGTCACAATAAAGATAGAACTAAAAAGTAATCTACAGATTCAAAATGCATGTCCATTAGCCATTCAATTTATTGAAAACAGAATCCTAAGTCATCAAAAAAGATAAAAGCTATGGCTCACATTAAAGCTTTCCTGCTCTACTGCTGAATTAACAATTAGCAAGGGGAAGTCAGTTTTTGTCTCCTGATAGTTATCTGCAATCTGAAGCATATTACGGAGTATATATAGTATAGGAAACCTTAAAAGGCATCCAACTCTCTTGTTTTCAGCCCATACTTATACATATAAAAGAATACAACTGACAGTTCAGAGGAAAAAAAGAACATGCATGATATGTTTATAACAGGAAAATAATAATAACCAGAATCCAAGGAGCTGTGGAACTAGCACCATCTCATACATACACACCCCACTGCCCCACACCCATGGCAAATTGCTTTTGGAAGTGAGAGCACTTTCAAAATCAGTTTATTATATGACATGGAGGTCAGTTGTTCAATGAAAAAAGATAAAATTCTACTGGGCTAGCCCAAGTCCCTTACGTAAGTCTAAGCAGCTCCTTGGATCCTGGCTAAGATGTCTGAGATATGGTAGTGGAATGAAGAAAAAAACAGCACTTCTGCATCAAAAGATAATTTCTTCTGGTGGCTGGTGAACATTTAGCTGTGGTGACCACACACATATGTATCTCAGTCTACACAGACTCCATACGCTTCCAGGTATGACTTAGGATAGATTGAATCTAAAATGCCCCTACCAAGCACCCTTTGACCAAGCCTAGGATATATTTTTTGCTGTTATTTAAATTATTTTTACCCTTTATCTCAACAGATTCTTGGATGGTACACAAAATACAGTATATAAATAAAAATATTAACACCAGATAGAGATACAGTGAACCACACACAAAAAGTGAATCTTCTTGCAGTCAAACATGTCCAACGTTTTTCAAAGGGATGACTATTCTGCACATCTTTCAAAAAGTTGGAAGCATGTAAAGCTTGGTGCCCTAATCTGTACCATTTACAAATACAAATTAGATCACGCATAACAGGTGACATGTTTTAATTGAATGTCTTCTGTCTGCAATTCAGACAAAAGGTGAATGGAAATAAATGAGTCTGGCAAGACAGCCCTTGAGCCTTACAATACCCAATATCTCATTATTATTTTTTTCAGCAGCTATCTATAAAACTGATGCTGACAAGCTCTGAACCTTTTATTTCTGCTCAAGACTAGGTGAATGTTTTAATACAAAAGAGAAAAGGGCATCTAACAATGTTGCATTAAACATGGGACACTGCCATTATCGCTTCTTCAGTGTAATCAAAGTAAAGCCACTATTCATGTGCTTAAACAGTTGCTTTTATTATCTAGGAGATTCAGAATGTACCAAGGACCAAAATTTGCATCCCACTGAATCACTCCCAAGTAAGCATGAATATAATTTCAAGTTTACAACCTAGTCTTAACCTCTGGTTTAAAAAGGTCACAATTCCTGGTTAAGTTTGCCTCCCAAGTTTAAGACCATGAACGGCTTGTTTCAAATACCTTTAACTCCAAGAGAATTACAGCAGATTTTTGTCATCAAGAAAACAATCTTAATTGGTCCAATATGAAAAGGCAGAAAGGGATTTGCAATTCTGAGCAGTTTCTCTCCTGCAAATTTTCCCCCTGCAAATTCATTCCAGAGAACAACAAATAAGCCCATCGTAATGGTTTGCTTTAGATACAACATGGTGGTACTCCATCAGTATTACTCCAGTTCAAGGGGCATCCAGTGCATGGCTGACCACTGATCAAAGCCTGAACAGCCTTCTTTCCCAAAGTCTTGCATGCATTGCAGGAAATCCTAAGCTCTAGAACTGAAACCTGACTTTTTATTATGTAGGAGTAGGAACCATAGCCTTGTGGGACAAAAGAAATTTGTCATCTCATAGCCAATACTCAGCTGCAAGTAATTCAATACATAATGGAAAGCACATTTCAAATCAGCACTTTTAAAAATAAAGGAAGGGTAATCATTTAGTCTCAGACCTTTCAAATATCAGTGAATAAAAGACACAACATTCAGTTTTGACTTGGAGGAATGCATGTGGGACATTTTACATTGGGATGAAAAACCCACATGGAGTTTGCCCCACCCCCCCAAAAAAAAATCCAAGAGAAGGATACTGCATTCTTATCCAACCCTGTGGTCATTCAGATGTAACGTTTGCCAGTTCTAATCCAGCTCTACTCAGATCTTTAAACTACAGGTGCATTCCATACTGTATTGTAGCACAGCACATCGCTAAATAAGTAAGAGGAGGAACAATGACAAGACAGCTGTTTTCCCCACAGAACTACACAGCATTCATTCATAGCTACATATGGGTCTTATGCTAATTCCTGTCAGTAGTGCAGCTTGGTGAGAGAGCACAGGCTGATATATCTATTTACATCTCAGCTGAAAGAGTGCACTTGGGCCCCTCAAATAGTGCCCTACTGTTAGAACAGACCAGTCTACTTGAGCTTCTGTTGGCCATGAATTCAGTTGCAACCCAACTACGCATTCAGAACTACCATGTGGTAGCAGTTCATATTGTAGGAGGGCAGTCATATTTATGTCTTTCACATAAAAAGGCTCAGTTTTGCTGGGCCTTGCTGATGCAAAAATTGCCTAGAAATGAACTGATGTCATTTGAAGGTTAAAAGTAGGCCTAGATTCAAGGTTGCATTGACAAAGCTTCCTAGTGACAAGGATTCAAGTGATAAACTAGTGACACCTCAAAAGAAGTAAGTCTAACTGTTAAGTTCTGGACCATTTACTAGCAACTCACAAGAGATATGGGGAGATCGAAATAAAATTATTACAGTAATCCAACTGTGAAGTACTGAAATCAGGATCTCAATATTAGTTTCGGAAGTAATATGCAGCTAAGCACTATTTCATTTAAGAACCTGGAAGGTTCAGAATTTATCTGGGGATCCCAAAGTCAAAGCAAAAATCCAACTGATTAATGTGAGCAGAAGAGCACCAAATACCTGCTCCCCTCATAAAAGTTTTAGGTTTGATCTCCCAAAGGGCAATAGCATTCAATGCAGCAACAGGTGAGAATTGCTTGCTGAGAATGATCATGGTTAGCATTTGCTTTAATCAAACAGGATATATACACACACACCCCACACACTCCACCTGCAGCACACAGTGATTTCACCAGGGATCAAAAGGGCTAAATTCAGTTCATCTGATCTCCATAAGTTGCAAGTACCTAGGTGGCCTTACCACTGGGTGCATGGACTCTTTAGCTGGAGAGTGGGATATATGGACAGGAACAGGAACATGTTCTGTGAGCCACAGCATGGACTCTTTACCTGGAGAGTGGGATATATGGACAGGAACAGGAACATGTTCTGTGAGCCACAGCAGACATCACTGTCTGCACATCCCAAGGTATGATGACACCACAGAGTTGAAGAAGGAAAACTTCCTCCATACACTTGACACAACTAGAATGAGATGTGTTCTCTCAGAGATGCTGCACTAAGGGAGCTTAAAGTCACAATGTTATATCCCTGGAAATACATTCATTTATTTATTTATTAAATTTATTAGTCGCCCATCTGGCTGGCAATCCAGCCACTCTGGGCGACGTACAAAATTAAAACACAGAGTTACAATAAAATATTAAAATCTATAGTCAGGATATAGTCATGCCACTACTTACTTCATGGACACTCTATTGTTTGTAGCCTCCAGACATGGTAAAATGAGCCAGCCCAACTATTAGGCAGAATGAAGCAGTTACCTCAGACACCAGATGCTGAAGGAGGGGAGTGAGAGCTCCCAATACACATTTATCTAGCACCGATACACTACACGGCATGGTATTGCCTCAGCCAAGCCAGCCTCACTCACAGATGTTTTTCTCATAAATGGCTCCACTTTGCTGGTGTGATTCTTCCAGTCAGTATGTAAATGCATGAATAAAGCAGAATCTATAGTCTTTCACTTAGAATTTCAATCTCAGAAGAGAGATAATTTAATAGCACTCAGTAGATAATCTGATACCAGCCAGATACCTTATAATCTGTTTAAATATTATCATTGCCTCATCTTGGAAACCTCCTGAATTTGTTTGCCAGACCTGGTCATATTGGCATTCAAAAGCTTTCCATGACATAGTAATCTTGAATCTTGAATACCTGACAGAATGCCTCTCCCGATACGAACCCACCCGTACACTACGGTCAAGATCAAAGGCCCACCTCCGGGTGCCTAGTACAAGGGAAGCTCAGAGGGTGGCAACAAGGGAGAGGGCCTTCTCAGTGGTGGCCCCCAAATTATGGAATGATCTTTGTGATGAGGTGCGCCTGGCGCCAACACTGTTATCTTTTCGGCTCCAGGTCAAGACTTTCCTCTTCTCCCAGGCATTTTAGCATGTGTTTGAAATTGTTTTTATATTGTTTTAAATTTTAAAATTGTGTTTTAAATTGTTTTTAAAATATGTATTTTACATTGTATATTTGTTTTAATGTTTTTGATTGCTGTAAACCGCCCAGAGAGCTTCGGCTATGGGGCGGTATACAAGTGCAATAAATAAATAAATAATAAATCTAGGGAGCCAGATTTTTGGCACTGCACATAGCCAATCAGAAAGGACAATAGTGGACTAGATCAGCCAGTGGACTAACTCTATGAGGCAGTTTCATATGTTCACATATGTAAATACATAATATCATGAGTGAGATATAAACAAGTAAACAGAGACCAGCTATGTACCAGTTTACATAATTCAGTACTAGAGGGTATCCAATTAAAGTAATATCTTGCAGGTTTAGAACTGTCCTTTCACTAGGTCTGCTATATGGAATGCAATGTTCCAAGCTAAGTGTAACCCTCTAGCCTTGTATAGTGGCTGACCACCAGGGGCTTGACAAACCTCAATTTTTGCTTTTGCCCAGGAATGTAAATCAAGGGAGTCTCTCAAGCACTTGGTAGGCCACAACATGTGATTGGTTTGGCTTCGAGTGAGGCATTGCAAGTTGTGGCTGACTTACCTTAAACGTAACGTTGTACTCCAACCAATAAAGGCACATTTCCCAGTCTCACTTTTGACATAATAAAACAATTGTCAATGTCTTCTCAATGTCATGTTGAAAATGTTTCTCGTGAATCTACCCATTAAATGACAGCTGGTAGGTGTATATATCCATAGAAGATATTATCCAGCTGAAATTGCTGGGGCATTCATTGTAATGAACCAGGCTGCACTATTAGTTCTTCTATAAGGGGGAAGGGTCCTCAAGCGCAACAGCTGGTTGCTTTGCTTCTCTAGATCCCTGGATTAAACATAAGAGATCGTGCAGGAGGCCAGACGTTGAAGGTTTTGCTCAAGTGCTCACAGGCAGGGTACAAAATCTTATTTCTACAGTAGAGCCCCGCTCATACAGCGGGTTACATTCCGGACCCCCGCTGTAAACCGAAAACCGCTGTAAAGCGGATCCCATTGACTTATATTGACCAAAATGGCACCCGGCTGCCGTAAAAGCGGAACAAGCGCTGTAAAGCGGGGCCTTTCTACAATTCACAACTGCTGTATTAGCAGGATGCTGTAAAGTGGGGCCCTACTGTATATGCAATTATGCCGTACTATATTGGGGGCAATGTATGATTCACCAGAATATTTGTATACCAATTGAAATGGCTTGTATCTGCATAATAGGGACACATATAAAGGGGTTGTTTTTGTTCAGAGATGAAGATAGCATAATGAAAGTATGAATATGTCAAATGGTACATCTGGCCCACCAGAACGTTTGTCTATAAATTTGCCAGTCTGTATCCAGAAATTTTGCTTTAAAGCATGTGTGACCAAGAGCAAAAAGCTAAATACAGTCGGTCTGCATTGATGAACTTTTAAAATGCATTGATTTTGTTGTATTTGTATTTTATCTTGTTCTTGCAAACGGCTCTTGGGAGCTCTGCTGAATGGTGGAATAGAAAATTTAAAAACAATTACAGAGATCTGATAACAGATTATTTAAAATGTTTATATCATGTTAATAATATAAAATCTAATTTTAATTAAATAAAAAAATACCACATGACTACCAATTTGTTCCCAAGCCAGAAAAATAAATATCATGTGTCCTCCAATTTGTTTTCAAGCCAGAAAATCAATAGCACTATACCAGCCAGGAACATAAATGCAGCCAGGAAAATAATGCAGCCATGGCCAACTGGAGCAAAAAATTCTTCATTGATCATTGCACGCAAAGGAGGGAAATAAGGCAGGACATCACTGCTTCCTTTGCTTGTCTGTCATCCCAGCTCCTTTCTACTTATTGGCCAGAACACTGAAAGGCAGGAGCAGGTTTTGTTAGTGAATTAATTCAATAGAATCCTTCCTGCATATTTCATTCTTACATCTCTTTAAGTAAAAAGGCAGCCCCTACATACCTACCTTTGATGCATAAACCTACACAACCAGCACATAAATCCACATAGATATAACAGTTCAGCTGGATATGGCCTGTATTTATGACATGTCATTATTGCTATTAATGATTTTATATGACAACAAACAGAATAAAAAAACCCTAAAAAATGATAACATATATGTAAATTCCAGGAGAGAGGGAAGCATGCCAGGCAGAGGCCAGGCTTGTTCCCATAGTTTTTGATTACAGTAGTTTACAGTTACGAGTCACAGTGGTGTACACAGCCGAGTTGTAGTGGTGTACACAAAGCAAAAAGAGTATTAGTTGAATCATTTCTGCATGTTATTGCAAGAATATTAACTAGATGAAGATGCTAACTTAGAGCATTGTGTCCAAGGACTGAGACAGTGCACATATTTGGTTTGTTAGGCATGCTCTAAGTGTCCTACATGTACAGTCAGATATATTTCATTATATAAAACCTGATGTTCCACACATAACTTTATATTGGCTTCCTAATCTGTTGACGTGGCTTTCACGTAATTCTGAGGCCAATTTTATTATGTATACTAAATGAATGAAATGAACATTTATTGCCATAGTTATCTTTCTAAGGGCAGCTCAATTCTGAATCACTGTTCTGTTGCAGCAGAGTGGAAGACATCAAAGCACAGAGCTGCAAGCTCTTTGAACTATTTATTTTAACCTAAACTTTGCTACCAAACTGTTATGTAAGTAAATGTTATTCATTTGGAAACCAAAGTTTGCGGCTGGATTGTTTCAGAAGAAACATAATATGAACCACAATTGGTCTTGGTTTAGATGAAATGACAGACTGTGATGAGTCACAAATGAAAGTGAAAACTTCTGATCTTCTCCTTGTGCATGCTTGCCTAGGTTCACTTTCCTAACAATTTAGGTGCATCCTAAGGCAGTTCATATGTTTACATTTGAACTAAGAATTGATCAGATGTTAGGGTTGTCGTTTTTGTAAGCAGAGATCTTTTTATAATAGCTTCCTGACAGATAGAAAAGAAAAATAAAGAAACAGGTGTGCTTTCCCATGAACCTGCAGCTGTTAAAGATATAGAAGCCCTGAAAGAAAGAAAATGTGACACCTTGATATTATTTGTTGTTAACCATCCAGAAGTCTTTATGTTTGGGGCAAACATAGAAATGTAAATAAATACGTAAATAAACAATAAATAAATAAATAAACAAACCCTATAGAGCTTTACAGTATATGCTGTACAACTGTCCCATCTTTAAAATGCCTGCTTTTGATCTTCAATACTGTTTTGTCCAATTAATACGTTATGATTAGGTAAATTGATTTTGCATTAATAATATACAAGAAGCATTAGATGCAGCTAAAATTAAGACCACAATTATGTGCATGCTTACTTGGGAGTAAGTCCTAATGAATATAATGGAACTTATTTTTGAGTAAATATGGATTCAATTGAGCAAATACGAATATGACCCTGCATGCTTTGCATGCCAACCCCACATGCATACACACACACACAGGGACTTCCAACCCCCACCAGGAGACACACAAACCCAGGGACTCCCACCCCAGGGACTCCTCTCTCTCTCTCTCTCTCTCTCTCTCTCTCTCTCTCTCTCTCTCTCTCACACACACACACACACACACACACACACACACACACACACACACAGAGAGAGAGAGAGAGAGAGAGAGAGGTACTCCCAAACACACATGCCACCTCAGCAACCATCCTGCTCTTCCACCATTTCTCTCCTCCTTGCCTTCTACTGCTGAGGCTGTCAGTGATGGCGGAGGCAACAGCAGAGCACAATGATTGATGAGGAGCTACCCTAGACTGTCCTGACTGTGCCTCCGTGGCCAGCCCAGGTCACCTGGTTCTCTCACCTTGCTTGCTGTGCCAGCCGCCTGCTGTACTTGCTTCCTTAGCCAGCTGCCTGCCCACCTTGCTTGCCTTCCTGCCTGCTGTCCTTGCACCACACTTTCTTGCCTGCCCACCATCCTTGCTTGCCTCCCCACCTACCGTCCTCACTTACCTCATGCCCTTGCCACACTTGCCTCACACCCGGAGCCTCTCCCTCCACCCCCATGTAATGCTGACATCACACTACGTTACTATACGACAGCTTATAAAACATTATATATGTATAGACAGAGAGGAACTTAAGTTAATCATGTATAACCTGTTCCAATGATGTGTAGTCATTAGTAAGTTCAGCTGCACCAGGACCAATAAATCTTGTAGATGTAACATGTACCATAAACATACTAATTGCCTGGAAATATTCTACAATTTGCCACAACCAATATGGTTATTTCCTTGTCATCTGTCCTGGAAAAATACATCTTTGGGGGAGATGTTAATAAAGTATTATTATTTTAGGTTGATTTTCAGTAAACTTCTCATTATAGTTATAGCAGGCTGCTTATGAAGACAAACGTACGGAAAGTATCTAGGAGTAAAGCTTCATTATTATTAAGATACATGAATGTGCATGTAATTTCAGCAAACTGAAATAAAATGTAAACAAAAAAGTCAGTAACAGTTGTCATGGGACATATTCTTTTTCATAACAGAAATTTCACTATGCTATTCAAGGTGTATCATTGGAAAGAAGACAGTCAGCATTTAGTAAAATTTAGGTAATGATCTAAAAATCATAAAACGGGGGGGGAGATTTAGTATCATCATTGGGCACATAAATCCTATGTAGAGAATGAATTGCAAATATATTATTCTAAGAGTCTTTTCTGAAAACAGCTGCTGATATGTTACCCTTTTCATTTGGTGTTTTGTTTGAGGTAAATCAAGTAATTCTTAATGCTACTATTTAAGACCGGCATCATATATTTTAAAATATGTATTCCTCTGTGGGTGCAATTGAATGCTGCTCAATAGATAGGCAAATCTTTACATGATCACATCCTCAAATAAATATTCCCACTGTACACAAACCAATAAGATTTTTATTATCTCTGAAAGGCAATGGACCTACACAGGTCAGTAAGAACAGTGATGTGCTCTAAGACAGCAGAGTGGCCAGAACTGATGGCAATCAGAAGCTAAAATTGTCTACCAATTCATCACATATCAATTTTCACTCTGTCTGTCATGGGCTGAGGAAGGTCTGCAACTTCCTGCAACTTTCCAGCTATAACTATATTTGCTTGCTTCATTTGCTTGTCTGCCTAGACATTCTAGACCTTTACAATTTAATAAACGAAAGTTACAGAAGAGATAGAGCTTTATATGTAGCAGAGCAACAGCCTTGCTGAGATCTACAGAAAATCAGCCCTCATTTTTTTAGGGGAAGGGCCATGGCTCAGTGGAAGATCATCTGCTTTGCATGCACAAGGGTTCAGTCCCTGGCATCTGTAAATAGGACTGGAAATGCCTCCCAACTGATACACTAGAGACCCGCTGAGCAAAATGGACCAGTGGTGTGTGTCAACAGGCAGCTGCCTATGTTTCTATAATAATAAAAGAGCAGACTCCTCACAGGGTGGTGGTCCCTTCAGAGGCCAATGGCATATACTCGTTGCCCTGGGATTCACCTCTTCGGCCTTCCCCTTGGGGCACATTGGTCTTTACAGTCTCCCCCAAGCTGTGTCATGTCACTGCCAGTGTCTTGAGGATGGAAGAGAACCTAAATGATCTTTAGGTACTCAAATGCAAATACAATTTTCTGTAATTGAAGGCAAATCAACAAGACTAAACCATGGTTTTTTTCCTTTTGTTTACTCAGGTACATCCACAGTAAAAGACAGCAATGGCAAAATTAAAAGAGATGACAAAGAAAAGGCAGAAATGCTCAATTCCTACTTTGGCTCTGTCTTCTCCCAAAAGATGGTCTATGACCCTCCTGAGAAAAGCGAAGTTGAAGGGGCAGGATTGCAGCTTGAGACTGATAGACAAATAGTCAAGGAATGCCTAATCGCTTTGAACAAGTTCAAATCACAGGGCCCAATGAACTACATGTTAGAGTATTGAAAGAACGGGCTGAAGAACTCTCAGAACCACTGTCTATTATCACTGTAAAATCATGGAGTATGGGTGAAGTGCTGGATGACTGGAGGAGGGCTGATGTTGTTCCTATCTTCAAAAAAGGGCAAAAAGGAAGAACCTGGGAACTATAGACCAGTCAGCCTAACATCAATCCCTGGGAAAATTCTGGAGCGGATTATAAAGCACTCAGTGCAGTGATTACTAGAAGCCAACACAGATTTGTCAAGAACAAATCCTGCCATACTAATCTTTTTTGTTGTTGTTGATCGGGTCACCCCCTGGTAGACTGCACAAATGCTGTGGACATAATATAATTCAACTTCAACAAAGCTTTTGCCTTGACAAAGTGCCCCATGATATTCTGATCGACAATCTAACTAAATCTGGGCTGGATGGAACAACTATCAGATGGGTCCACAGTTGGCTCCAGAATCGTACTCAAAGAGTGCTTATCAATGGTTCCTTCTCAAACTGGGCAGACATAACGAGCAGGGTACTGCAGGGCTCATTCCTGAACCCAGTGCATTTCAACATTTTTATTAATGACTTGGATGAGGAGGTGCAGGTAATGATTGTCAAATATGCAGAAGATACAAAATTGGGAAGGTTAACTAATACTCTGGAGGACAGAAACAAAATTCAAGTGATCTTGATAGGGCTGGAGCATTGGGCTGAAAACAACAGAATGAAATTTAACAGGGAAATGCACAGTTATGAGATGGGGGATATTTGGCTCAGTAATGATATTATTATTGTTGTTGTTGTTGTTGTTGTTATTATTATTATAAATTTATTTATACCCCACCTTTCGGCCAAAGACCCTCAAGATGGCTTACAAAGAAAAATCAACACAAGTATAAAAATACATCAATAAAAGCAATACAATTTACAAAAGTTAAACTAAATAACAAATAACATTATTAAGAAAAAAATGTCCAGGAAAGAAACTCAGAAACTCATTATTCACTAATGCAATCTTCTATCAAGCAGTTTAACCAATTACTGGTCTTGCACATATAACAATAAGATAGCTTTCTATTAATTCTGTAAACTAGCTACTTTATGCTACCTGTGCGAAAATATTTAGATATTCCGTCTTTACTGATGCTTTCTCATTTAAACAAAGCAGACAGTGATGACCCAAATATGTGACCCACTCTTTCCTACAAACTATTCTAAAGAGAATAAATTGTGGAAGCTTATTCCACTGCGACAGCTGATTCTCCAGCATTATCTGCCCGCCCCCCCGGCAGTACAGAATTCATTCCACAAATTCACAGACAAGCCAAGGGAAATTCACACTCTGAACCTGAACTTTTAATAAGAATTCTATTATCTTTTAAGCCTCACCCTAAATTCTAAACCAAATATGTTCAAAGCTCTGAGTTCAACTTTCAAAGATAAATTAGAGGAAGTTAAACAAAGATATGACAAACAGCATCTTTCTACCTCAATACTACATGTGAGAAGGATCTTGTAATTGTTGTTCATCACAAGGTGAATATAAGCCAACAAGGCAAATGCTGCTTTAAGCTGCATTAACAGAAACTGTGTGACATACTAGTTCTCCTCTATTCTGCATTATTAGGCCTCATTTTGAGTACTTCAGTTCTGGACACCACACTTTCAGAAGGATGCAAACAAACTGGAACAGGTTCAGAGGCGGGCAGCAAGGAACATCAGGGGACTGGAAACCAAGTCCTATGAGGAAAGACTGAAAGACTGGGCATGTTTAGCCTCGAGAAGACAAGACTGAGGGGAGATGTGATAGCACTCTTCAAGTACTTGAAAGGTTGTCACACAGAGGAGGGCCAGGATCTCTTCTTGATCATCCCAGAGTGCAGGACACGGAATAATGGGCTCAAGTTACAGGACATCAGATTTTGGCTGAACATCAGGATAAACATCCTAACTGTTAGAGCAATACAACAGTAGAACTAATTACCTACGGACATGGTGGGCTCTCCATCACTGGAGGCATTCAAGAGGCAGGTGGACAGCCACCTATCGGGTATACTTTAAGTTTGGATTCCTGCATTGAGCATGTGGCTGGACTTGCTGGCCTTACAGGCAACTTTCAATTCTACTATTTCACAATTCTATTGTTTATTTTATGTATGGTTTGTTTTTATGTACATCGCTTAGAAATGCAAATGATTAAGCAATATATAAATGTTTTTAAATAAATAAATAAGCATGGCATGGTCTGTGAAAGCTGTTAACAGCGAGCTATTGCTGGTGTGACCAGAGGTGACTGTATGCGGAGTAATAGTGCACAGAACCTTGGGCACATTGGTTCAGAACACCCCTGCAAACCCTCATTTCTCCTGATAATAGGAACTGTGAGAAATATTGCTACCACCCCAGGATATGGTTGTGAAAATGGGGACCTAACTGAATAAGCTCTTGAATACTCTTAAAGTACTCAAAATGTGATTACTCAGGGCCAGCCTTATGCAGTAACATGTCTCTCTTACAGTATATTTTTGCTTACTGTGCATCATCAATTTTGGGCAACAGCACAGTTACACCCTTCACCATCATTTGGATTTTCTAATTCAATAGGATCCATGCATTGAAAAGCGGCATTTGGCCTAAGCATGGAGGTTCCAGGGAAACAGAAGTCTAGGGAGAGCCACCCTGAACTGCCAACCAATTGCTATGAGGAAGAAAATGAGGCTAAATTGTAGATATGTTTAAGGGTGCTTTTGCAAACTTATTTTCCCCTATCTATATAGGGTATCTTGATATTGTAAAACCTTTTGATAGTTGCTGGAGATAAACAGAAGCTGTTTAAAAACAGAACAAACAGAATTTTGAACAATGATATGCTGACTGAAGCTCTCCTTTAGGAGAGAGAGAGAGCTTGTACAGAGAATCCTAGTATATAGTATGAGATAGAGAGAAATTGGCTTCCTTGTGTAATACGCTCTTTCAAGTTCCATAGTTTCTGTAGGCAGTCCCCATGCATAGGCAGGAGGTGCATCTGAATGGCAGCAGGAGGGAAGGACAAACATCATAATAATCAGGAGCAGGGAGATTTCAGAGACAATGGGAGCTAATCCTGCTGACAAGGTTTAGAGGTGCCAGGACATATGCAAGTCAATGACTTAAGCCTTTGATCTTCAGAGTTCACAGAATGGGAGACATCAGATACCAGCAAGAAACAATAGCATCTAAAGTGTATGAGAAATTATGTGCGTAAGAACGTAAGAGCCTGCTGAATCAGGCCAGTGGCCCATTTAGTCCAGCATCCTGTTCTCACAATGGCCAACCAATTGCCCGTGGGAAACCTGCAAGCAGGACCTGAGCGCAAGAACACTCTCCCCTCCTGTGGTTTCCAGCAACTGGTATTCAGAAGCACACTGTCACCGCCTACGGAGGCAGAGCATAGCTATCACGGCTAGCCACTGATAGCCCTGTCCTCCACGAATTTGTCTAATCCTCTTTTAAAGCCATCCACGCTGATGGCCATCACTGCCTCTTGTGAGAGTGAATTCCATAGTTTTGCTATGTGCTGTATGAAGTACTTTCTTTTGTCTGTCCTGAATCTTCCAACATTCAGCTTCATGAGATGTCCATGAGTTCTAGCGTTATAACAAAGGGAGCAAAAAGCTCTCTATTAACTTTTTCCATGCCATGCATAATTTTATACACTTCTACTATGTCACCTCTTACTTGCCTTACATGCTGCACCTTTCCTCAAAGGGGAGATGCTTCATCTCCCCAATTATTTTGGTTGCCCTTTTCTAAACCCTTCCCAGCTCTACAATATTATTTTTGAGATGAGGCGACCAGAACTGTACACAGTGTACCAAATGTGGCAGCACCATAGATTTATATAACATCATTATAATATTAGCAGTTTTATTTTCAGTACCTTTCCTAATTTGCCTTTTTCACAGCTGCCACACTCTGGGTTGATATCTTCATGGAGTTATCCACCATGACCCCAAGGTCTGGTTCCTGGTTAGTCATTGCCAGTTCAGAACCATGAGCATGTATGTGAAATTAAGATTTCCCCCCCAATATGCATAAGTTTACACTTGTTTACATTTATTGCATTTGCCATTTTACTGCCCATTCACTCATTTGATGAGGTGAGGCCCTTTTGGAGCTCTTTTCAATCCCTTTTTGTTTTAACAACTCTGAACAATTTAGTATCATCAGCAAACCTTGCCATCTCACCGATCACCCCTAACTCTAGATCATTTATGAACAAGTCCCAGGCTATGGTCTGAAGGCACGTAAGGCCAACTCCCAAGGTCAGGTCTGGTCAGTGCCTGGATGGGAGACTGCCTGGGAACCATATGTAAGCTGCCTTGGGTTTCAATCATGAAAAGAAAGGCGGGATAGAAATGTAATAAATAAATAAATAAGTTAAAACGCACAGGTCCCAGTAACAATCCTTGTGGCTCTCCACTTCTTACATATCTCCATTGGGAGAGCTGTCCATTTATTCTTACTCTCTGCTTCAGCCTAGAAGAATGTACATC
Organism: Rhineura floridana; assembly: GCF_030035675.1. Lineage (NCBI taxonomy): Eukaryota > Metazoa > Chordata > Lepidosauria > Squamata > Rhineuridae > Rhineura > Rhineura floridana. Next base: position 171,001,642 of record NC_084483.1, on the reverse strand, counting down.
CCAGAAGAATATAAAGATCAAATAAGGAACAGATTTGAGGCTTTAAACATAGTTGACAGAAAACCAGAAGAACTGTGAAGTGAAGTTAGATAGATTATCAGGGAAGAATGCAAAAAGACAATACCTCTAGTTAAAAAGAGAGAAAGACCTCAATGGATGACTGAAGAAACTCTTAAAATTGTTAAAGATAGAACTATTACAATAGTTATTGTATAGAAATAGAAGAGGACAACAAAAAGGGTAAAACAAGAGCTCTGTTCCAAAAATTAAAGGGAAATTTAAACCAAGAATAGAGATGTTGAATAATCAACAGGGGAACACACTAACTGACCGAGATAAAATAAAAGGAAAATGGAAGCAATACACTGAAGAACTCTATAAGAGATACAAGATAACAGATTCATTCACGGAGGAACCGTATCATGAAGAACCAGAAATTTTAGAATGTGGGGTGAAAGCTGCTCTTAACATACTTGGAAGAAACAAATCATCAGGAATAGATGGCATACCAATAGAATCGGTACAAGCTACTAAGATTGAATCCGTCCAAATTTTGACAAAAATTTGTCAACAAATATGGAAAACTAAACACAGACTGGAAGCATTCAATATACATCCCAATTCCAAAGACAGGGAATCCCAGGGAATGCAGTAATGATCAAACTATTGCCTTAATATCCCATGCAAGTGAAGTAATGCTCAAGATTCTACAACAAAGGCTCTTACCATATATGGAGCGAGAAGTGCCAGATGTCCAAGCTGGATTTAGAAAGGGAAGAGGTACCAGAGATCATATCGCAAACATACACTGGACAGTGGAATGGACCAAGAAATTTCAGAAGGAAATCACCCTGTGCTTTATAGATTACAGCAAAGCCTTGGATTGTGTAGATAATGAAAAACTATTGAATGCTTTAAAAGAAATGGGGGTGCCAGGCATCTGATTGTCCTAGTGCACAACCTACACTCTGGACAAGAGGCTACTGTAAGGACAGAATATGGAGAAACCGATTGGTTCCCCATCGGAAAGGGTGTGAGACAGGGGTGTATTTTATCACCCTATTTGTTTAATCTATACACAGAACATATCATACAGAAAGCATGATTGGACCAAGATGAATGAGGTGTGAAAATTGGAGGGAGAAATATCAATAATTTAAGATATGCAGACAATACCATACTACTAGCAGAAACCAGTAATGATTTGAAACGAATGCTGATGAAAGTTAAAGAGGAAAGCGCAAAAGCAGGACTACAGCTGAATGTCAAAAAGACTAAAGTAATGACAACAGAAGATTTGTCATTGACAATGAAAACAACAAACTTGTGAAGGATTACCTATACCTTGGCACAGTCATTAACCAAAATGGAGACAACAGTCAAGAAATTAGGAGAAGGCTAGGACCGGACAAAGATGCAAAGATGTATCAATGAATACTAAAGTCAGGATCATTTAGAACATGGTATTCCTGATCTCTATGTATGGATATGAAAGTTGGATAGTGAAAAAAGTGGGTAAGAGAAAAATCAACTCATTTGAAATGTGATATTGGAGGAGAGCTTTGCGCATACCATGGACCGCAAAAAACATAAATTATTGGTGTTAGAACAAATTAAACCAGGACTATCACTAGAAGCTAAAATGATGAAACTGAGGTTATCATACTTTGGACACATAATGAGAAGACCTGATTCACTAGAAAAGAAAATAATGCTGGGGAAAACAGAAGGAAATAGAAAACGAGGAAGACCAAACAAGAGATGGATTGATTCCATAAAGGAAGCCATAGACCTGAACTTACAAGATCTGAACAGGGTGGTTTATAACAGATGCTATTGGAGGTCACTGATTCATAGGGTCGCCATAAATCGTAATTGACTTGAAGGCACATAGCAACAACAACAGTATGGTTCCATCTCAGTTTAAGTGTAGCCATCTCTTTTGTGTAGGCCCGGGTTGTCTCAAAATGTTCCCCAGTGCCTAACAAATCCAAACCTCTCCTCCCAACACCATAGCCTCATCCGCACATTGAGACTATAAAGCTGCACATGTCTAGCTGGCCCTGCACGTGGAGCTGGTAGCATTTCAGAGAAAGCTACCTTGGTGGTTCTTCCTTTCAGCATGCTACCTAGCAACCTAAATTTTGCTTCCAGGACCTCACAACTACATTTCCCCATTTCATTGGTGCTAACATGCACCACGACCACCAACTTCTCACTGGCCAGCACTATCTACCAAGCATCTAGATGATGAGCAACATCTGCAACCTTAGCACCAGACAGGCAAATCACCATGTGATCTGCAGACCTATCATACACCCCACTATCCATGTTCCTAATGATGAAATCACCCATTACTAGGATGCCTCCACCCCCTGGAGACATATCCTCAGCATGAGAGAATATCTGCTCGTCCCCCAATGAATGAGTTCCTTCTAAGGGATCATTTCCCTCTTCCTCAGATAGAAACTCTCCTTCCCTGAGGCTCTCATTCTCCATGATAGCAGGGGAGCTATTATTCTGGGAATGGGACTCAGCTGTAATGTCCCCAAAGGCCTCATCCTCTCTCAGCTTCTCTAGGTCAGCCATCTTGGCCTCAAGGAAACAAACGTTTTCCTGGAGAGCCAGGAGGTTTTGGGGGGCAAGTGGGTTTGTTGCATAAGAGCACCAAATCAACTTTAACTGTGCAACCTGTACTTGCCAGTATTGAATCCCATTCAAAAAAGCAACAGTCTGGAAATGCCCTTAATGGGTGCTAAAGAACCTTCCCATTTTTCAAAACAGACAAGGCCTTACATGGGTACCACACCTTAGGCATCAAAATGTCTCACTGCAATAACTAGTCATTTTAAGCAGCACTGATTTGCTTCACCATGGATTTTATAAATAAATAATCTCATGTTTTTGTTTTAACTGTGATACCCTGCTTTAAATTAGCCCACATGTATAAAATATTCTCCCACAGCCTTCAGCTTTACTTTTCTCAGAAAACTGCTTGATCCCAAAGGAAAAATTGGGACCTATATGTGTTCATTAGAATTCTCTCTGTGCTGCTCTGTATGAACATAAAAGACAATCAGAAGAACACTACAGGATACCATCTTTTTAAAATGAGATTAGAAGTACAGATGCACCATTATGTTTTCCCGTGTTGTTATAGGAGGTATGTGACCACGGTATAGATCCTGACAATACCAGACAGAAAAAAAGGGAGGGGAGTAGGCAGTCCTCATAGCAGAGGAAGGGAAGGAGTTAGCAGCTGCAGAACCAGCCTGAAACCATCCGCCATCTAGCAAAATTATGTGTCACTTACAAGCAACATCAGTATGTTTTCTGGAGGGAAACAGTCAGGCACATGTTTATTGGGGAAAATCAAAGCGGACGGCAATAAGGATAGCTCTGGTGAGGAAGGCCCAGGGGTCTGAATGCTGGCTCTTTATTAATCGGTAATCTCAGGCATCTTAACATTTCAGTATTTTTCTGATACTGTGTCTCAGTGTTTTACAACTTTCTCACAATATGAACATGAGAGATTTAAGAAACAGACCCATATCTTTCTGTTGTTTAAACACACTTGTATCTTAAAGGAATCAAGTTTTAGAAACTCTAGCCATTGTTTTGCAACCCCCCAACATACAAATTGCATTACATTTTTGAAAACTGCTTTTATAATTTCTTATAATTTATAAGAACTTAATTTCTTACATCTCCCATTTTTGTTATATTGACAGAGTTATTGCTATTTGATGACCAAATTAAAAAGGCTCCTAACGATGTGTGAAAGGGCTCCTCAGTTTCCCAGTAGTCCAAACTAAGAAGAAAGTAATGACATACTTAAATGTGCTTGAAATGCATGGAAAGGTCCTTCTCAAAAATTGCTTCTCATACTGTTACAAAGGATACAGTATGAGGAAGGGGGCATACAGCTTGGTGGAAAAGCAAATGCTTTGTATGCAGAGGGTTTATTTTCCAGTCACTCGTATATCCAGGGAGTGCTGGAAGAGGCTCCTGTCTGAAATCCTGAAGAGCCACTGCCAATCAGTGTAACCTATGCTGAGCTAAATGGACAAATGGTCATACTAATACAAGAAGCTTCCTATGATACATAGTTTATGATCACAGGACCAATTAGTATAACATAAAAATAGATACTAAGAAATATAAGATTTCATTGTTTTGGTTCAAAATCAATCTATATTAAAAATGAGTTTTTAAAACCAGACAAGTATGCATATTCATGTCATGGGGTACGCATGGAAAACTACTGAAAAAATACATTTTTTACTATGCTGCAATAGAAAGGTCAAGAAAGATCAACTACAAAGAAAGTATATAATTTTCTAATGAATAAACATAGAAAACATTGCCTGACTATTTTAGAACTGTATTATTACTATTATTATTATTTATTACATTTGTATACCGCCCCATAGCTGAAGCTCTCTGGGCGGTTTACAATTAAAAACATTAAAAACAAATATACAAATTTAAAAACACTTTTTTAAAAAAACAATTTAAAAACACATGCTAAAATGCCTGAGAGAAGAGGAAAGTCTTGACTTGGCGCCGAAAAGATAACAGTGTTGGCGCCAGGCACACCTCATCAAGAACATTGTTCCATAATTTGGGGGCCACCACTGAGAAAGCCATCGTCTTGTTGCCAGCCTCCCAGCTTCCCTCGGAGTAGGCACCTGGAGGAGGGCCTTTGATGTTGAGCATAGTGTATGGGTGGGTTCGTGTTGGGAGCGGCGTTCCAACAGGTATTGTGGTCCCAAGCTGTGTAAGGCTTTATAGGTTAAAGGAAGAAAAATGGGGGGAAACCCCCAAGATGCCAAAAAGTGTATTTATGAAAATAATTCCAAAGCAGTTTATTAAAAAGACAAGCCCAGCACGTTTCGGCCACCTTATATTTTGGGCTTCGTCAGGGGCTGAAAGTTGAAACATACAAACATGTAATCAGTATTAAAATCTTATTAGTTTGGGACATACAATTCATTATCACATAGCATAGGAAGATGTTTGTTCCTATGCTATGTGAAAATGAATTGTATGTCCTAAACTAATAAGATTTTAATACTGATTACATGTTTGTATGTTTCAACTTTCAGCCCCTGATGAAGGCCAACATGTGGCCGAAACGCGTTGGGCTTGTCTTTTTAATAAACTGCTTTGGAATTATTTTCATAAATACACTTTTTGACGTCTTGGGGGTTTTCCCCCTTTTTTCTTCCTCTGACGAATCAGATGCCATCCACCTTCGCTGCACTTTATAGGTTAAAACCAGCACCTTGAATTGAGCTCGGAAACATACAGGCAGCCAATGCAAGTGGCTGTATATTTTTTTCCCTACAGCCTTTGCCAACCTGCTGCCATCCAGACATTCTGGGTGACAACCTCCATCAGCTTCAGCTGGCTGGGGCTGATGGGAGTTTTCACCCAAAATGTCTGGACGGTAGCAAATTGGTGAAGACTTTACAAAATAAATGACATTTGTTTGGGAAAAGGTTGCACCTCCAAAGGAAATATTTCTTAATTTGTCAGATTTTTTTTTGCAGAGTGCAGACTGGTGCACTGATCCAGCTAGAGGCCATATATACTCACAGAATCAGGTATCCACATGTGTATCCTAGTTGGATAGGGACTCACACATGAAAATTTGATCGGCATGCCTGACGCAACAGCTTGTGATGAGTGCACTTTGCAAATTTACTTATTACATTTATATCCTGCCCTTCCTCCCAAAAGGAGTCCAGAGTGGCATGCTACAGTCATGTCAGTCATCTCCCTGGAAGGAGCATGGGGTGGATTTAGTCTTCCTCTTCCCCATCTCTGCTAAACAGTAATTGCAGTTTATTTTAGAGGTCCATGAATGCACACTGTTGGATCGTGGCCTAAAAATATAAAAAACTGTTTGATCATTCTGAAGAGAAATATTACACAAGATGTACTTAGTCTATACAAGATATTCACTATATTCACACAGTTTCTTGTTGCATTGTTGTATAATATAATCATAATCCATTGGCAAAGCTTGCAGCACACTTGTCGAGGCACAAACTTTTTCAAAGTTCCATGTATTATAACAACGAACAAAACTGAATAGGATTTCAAGTGCTAAAGGCTATCCAAACCTGCAGGTGATGAAGTTAAGCTAGGATTAAGACAAAAACCACACAATTTACCTCATCTGTCCTGGCATGGGAGCATGTTTCAGAAGACTGTATTTGGCCTGAGTGTGTTCCATGGTAAATTATCACAAAGGCAGAGATTTGCAGGGCATAGCCAGAACACAAAAGCAGAGATTTGCAGGTTATAGCTGAACCCTATCACTGGGTAGCCAACACGGTGCTATTCATATGTGGTTGCATGGAACTACAACTCTCATCAGCTCCAACAAGTACAGCCAATGGCCAGGGATGATGGGACTTGTAGCCTAACAGCATCTGGAGGGCACCACATTGGCAATCCCCACTGTAGAATACTGTGTAAAGACATCTGCTTTACAAAAGTGACTAGAGTGTCTTTGGGTTTCATAGTCCAAGTCTTAGTTTCCAGTAAAGCAAATCTTCTGACGCTGCTGAAGAATCAAGGTATGAGATATGAACATATATCGGAGTAGCCAATGTGGTACTCTCTAGATGTTGTTGGACTTCAATGTCCATCAGTCTCACCCACTATAGTTAATGACCATAGATTACAGGAGTTGAACAACATATGGAGGGCACTGTGATGTCTGCCCGATTGAATTTCCAGAATGTGATCCAGAATCAATCTTATATACTAGGCACAGAATTTACCCGAATCCAACAAGTTCAGTATTTTAAACTGCTACAGCATGCACACACAGAAGACTCTGCACTGATATGGAACAATCAGAAACCTATAAGTATAGGCTTCTTATATGAACCAACAGTTATAAAGATTGCTTACAAAATCAGGGAAGTTCCATACTTAAAATATTTTCTTCGCCCTATTTAAGACTGAAAAGCTAATATACTCACTGCGCTTCAGATATTTCCACATAGCTCTACAGCTAAGCTTTAAAATAAGGACTCTGCAGAGAAAAAAAGATGGATGGCAATATTGTTATTCCTTCTAGTTAAAAATAAATGGTTGGCAACTGATATATGTATCCTATGCTCAGCGGACCAAATCCTGCCATTCTTAATTGGGTATGGTGGGAGAGGAATGGACTGGATATTCCACCAAAAAAGTGGTGATGGGATCTTGATTGCCTGTGATTTCTAATTTACATAATATTCAAGAAATGCAAACCATCTTAATTAATGCAAGCAGTATTTGTGCCATTTATCTTTCCTTCTTAATTCACTGTTATTCTTTGCCTCTGTGAGTAGAATGATATGTGTATTTTTGTTACCTATGATTTCAAAAATAAATAAAAAAATCACACTTCCAAGCAAACCAGTCTAGCTGAAATGAATCTTATGACATTTTAATTAAGCCAGAATGTGTCTGTCTATTGTTTTTTTTTAAGTAGTCAATTTGAAACTTGAAGTGAAGCCTGGTTGCTGTTTATTGGAAGGCCAGAGATGGTCTATAAAAGCATTTCAGATCTGAATTTGAATTTCATAGCAGCTTTGAAATTTATAAGTGCCAGAGTGACAATAAGCTCTTTATTTTTTTTCCCCTACCAATAATTCAAAAGATTTTGCTTTGTGAATATATTCTTGTCTGCACAAAAGTGCTTTGGATTTTATATTGGCTTGGAGAGGCAAGATAAACTTTAATGAAGACTAAAATGTAGTAAAAGGAATGGGAAAAAATAGTCCCCCAAAACAAAATATAATCCACTATATCCAATGATACACCATTTCATAGATCTCCGTCTGTCACCATTCCTTCTAATGGCTTTATTGCAGTATATTTATATTTTGTGGTTTATAATACATAAGAGTTGTATTCAACTATGTTCTACTTGAAATAGCGCCATTTAAATTAATGAACCTGTTAGTTATGTATGTTAACTTTAAAGGGTCTACTATGAGTAAAACTAGCAATGAATACCACCCATAGGATATTTTTTTTAATGGAAATTTGTTATAGTTTACAGCAAGAGATCATTTAGAAAGACATAATTCATCCAAATTCCTATGCTCACTTGAAATTCTGGAAACAATATTTAAGTGAATTCATTGGTGGGAATCTGGATCAGGCCCACTTGTCCTAACTCTCTTAGCTGAATATGTGCAAATAAGATGTGAACAGAGCTTATCTTTTAAAATTGTAAACACTCAGGCTTTCTTCCATGCAGTCAGGAATCCTGTAAAAAGGTAGAATCCCTGATTATGTGTGCAGTTGTGTATACATACTGTCAATAGGCTTTGTTCATGGAGGTCAGGGTAGGGACAGTGGGCATGATTCTGCTCCCATCTCCATGAATCAGCTGAATGGGGCTCATGTGTTTAGTTTAAGATATGGCCTGGAGACAGAAAAAGCTACCTTATGCAAATTCAGGCTATTGGTCTTTGTAGCTCAACTTTGTACACAGCGTCAGGCAATAACTCTCCAAAGTTTCAGACAGGTGTCTGCCTGGAGATACCAAGGACTGAACCTGAAACCTGTTGCATGCAAATCATGTGCTCTACCACTGAGCTATGGCTCTTTAGTTAGTGTAATGGTGATAAGTTGGCCTTCCTTTTGCCTGGATTCAGATCAAACTGAGCAATGTCCCTTCCCCAAACAAACTTCCACTTTCAAAGAAACCATAGTTCCCTGAATTCAGACACAACATGAAGCTGTGGTGTATTTAAGAGCAGCAGTGAAAGCTTCCAATCGTCTGTGAAAGAGAAGGAGAGCATGTGAGTCGGTTGCTCACCATGGGTCATTCATGTAGCAAGAAGCAAAAGTATCCTGTTAAATCTGAAATTGGCTCCTAAGAACTAGCTGGAAAAATATATATTAGTAACACATTTTCTACTTGATTACTATGACTGGCCCTGAATAGTTGTAAAAAAAAGATTTCCTTTTATTTGGAAAATGAAAGACTGATCTAAGTACTTCTAGGGTTGTATTCAACTACGTTGCACTCAGAGTAGACCTACTGAAATAAAAGAACCTAGGACTGTCATGCCCTTCATTTAAGTGGGTCTGCTCTGAGTATTACTAACATTGGATTTGTTCATTTAAATGTATATGCTGCCTTTCGTTTGAAGAGCCCGAGTTGGTTAGTGTTTACTCATGAGAAAGTGTTTAAAATGCACGTGAGTTCCATCGGTATTATGTAGACTTACTGACATGAGTTTACAACTGCAGCTCCCAATCCTAAAATCATAAAGAGATGCATATTTTTGAGTAAGGAGTAAATTATGAGACCTCGGAAGCATACAGCTCCTGCTGATGAAAAATACTCTGCCTAAGATGTGTTCCATCTCCAACTGCATGCACTTCCGGGGAGAGGGGAGGATGAGTTCTGTATGACACTACAAGTGTATGCCACTGTATGCCACTACAAAGTAGGTAACCTTTTTTTAAGTAACATTTTTGAAGATGTTTTGTTTTCATGTGTTTTAAAGTTTGTTTTCATGATGTTTTAATGTTTTTAGTGCTTTTGTTTGCCGCCCTGGGCTCCTGCTGGGAGGAAGGGTGGGATATAAATCAAATAATACTAACAATCATACAAATGCTCAATTTTATCTGTGTTTTATGGCATGCTAGAAACCAACATATGCAGAGTTCAGAAAGAGTCAGCCACAGACATACACTGTTCCTTCCCATCACCATGCACAGCCAGAGTTGGAACTTGATGTGAGCTGAATATTTTCCACACAGGATTGCGTGACTTGGACCTAAGCATGTTTGCATTGTTGTAATTAAAAGAAAAAGGAAAAAAGCAGAATACACATATAGGCTGCAGAGTCAACCAGGAACAACTCCCAGGAAGCTGTCCTCATTTGATTAATCTGCTGATTACACTGATTAAAGCTTGTGGCCCCTAGTTTTGCCCTCTCTATTTTGAACATAGTTACTTCAGTGCTGTGCATTGCTTCAAACAGCAAGCAAAGAGCTGGTTGTTGTCAACTTTACTTTTTCTTAGTATGTGTTTATATGCAGCCCACCCTTTTATCCCATACATCCCCAGGGTCAATAGGATCAGTGAGGAAGCCAGAGTAGGAACAACACAAAACATGATTACTCTTCTAGTTTTCCCTAAATGCTCTAGGTAACCGTCACTTTATCCTGTGTATACCACATTCCATTACTGCCCAACCTAATAAAGACTTCTGTCACTGCGATGGCTTTTCATCTTCAGGGCTCCTTTCTCCTCTCCTGATAATGCTGCCAACTCCACTCTCTGTAAATGAGCTCATGCGAACACTTAATTTTCGGCTTGTGAAAACAAACTGGCCACCACTCAGTGTCAGAGCTTGAGGGGGTAATGTTCTGTCTTCAAAGATGGAGAAAAGCATTTGAAATGGATTAAAAGTAACCCAGGAAGTTTAGCTTGGAAAAAGAAAATGAAACAGAGCTATCACACTCACAGGCCTTGCTTGCTGGCTTGCTCACTTTCTTCCAATTGAAACCAGTTTCTTCTGTTCAAACTTTTTTCATCTCAATCAACACAGCTAGCCAACATTCACACGCGCAAACACATTTGAACATAGCAGTTTGTAGGCAGGACAGATGGCTATCCCATTACAATACAGTCAATTTGAAAATAAGTGAATTGCTGTGACATCTTCTCCATCCAAGCAGGAACGAAATTTAATTTTCTTGCAAGCAGAGGCATATGTTTACATCTGTTTACAATATGACATTGGCCAAATTTGAGCTGGCAGGTTTTAGTAAGATACATTTTTATAAGCAAATTACTGAAAATAAAAAGAGCTGGTTAAAAATGTGACCTGTTCGACTATCCTCGCCTCCTGTTAATTTGTTTCTGTACTTTGTTTCCTTTTATATACCTGATAGAATAAACCATGCTGAGGTATCTGTCCCATTTATGGTCCAGAGTGTTCTTCATTCTAATAGCTGATAGCCCTAATCAGATGTTTAGCTATAGAACCTAAATTCGCAGAACACTGCCTAATGGATTAGGCTGGGGAATCAGGATGCATAATTTCCTCATCCATATAGATACAGGTATCCTACTAGTTTGGTTTAGTTTATTATATTTATATATCACCTCACACATATATATATATCACCTCACACATCCACATCACACATCCACATGACAGAGGTGTCAAGATCAGGTTGCATGTGCCTCTTTAATACAGGGATAGCCAATGAAGTAGCTTTCAGATATTGCTGAACTACTACAACTCCCATAAACCATGACCATTGATGGAAGTTGAAGTCCAAGAACATTTGGAAGGAACCATATTGGCTATACCTACTGTAATACTTTGAATGGCCAGGACTACATAGGCGTGGAACCCTGGATAAGAGAAAGAGGCTGGGTCAGAGGTTTCAGGGGAAACAATTGTTCCTTGCTGTTGTTGTTGCTGCTGCTACTGCTTGTCTGGAAATTTCCCCTTCCCAATGCTGCTTTGCAGAGGAGAAGTGGTAGTTGGAAACAACTTAGGTCACAAATAGCTGAAAAACTGCCTCCATCCCTACAGACAGACCATCTTGGGTGTTAAGATTGGCAGAAAGGGCCCTCTTTGAAGTTCCACTGCTCTCAAAAGTCTGCAAGGGACTTCAGGTAACCCAGGAGAGGACATTCTCTTTGGCAGTCCCTAAATTCTGGAATTTCCTTCCCACAGAGATATCTGCTACCTTCATTATGTAGTTTTCATCATAGGCTGAAGATGCACCTCTTTACCTTGGCCTTTGACACCTGTCGGAAGGCAGAGCTGGGGTCCCAATCCCGGGGAGCTGGATCCCGGAGAGTTGGGAGAAGAGTATTCGGATGGATGGCAGAGGGAAGGGGGAGGAACTTCCCCCCTTTGGAGCGAAGACGAAACAGAGGAACTGCCAGTGATAAGGTCGCTTAGCAACGGGGAGCCTGAGCCCTCCCTGGACATTCTCACGCCTCCCCCTCTTTCAGGCTCAGAGCAAGAGGGGAAAGAGGGAGGGCTGCTCACAGCCGAAAAGCGGGGAGGCAGTTTACCATCAGCCCCTCCCCTATCCCCCATCCTGGAATCGGAAACTTCAGAAGAGGAGGGGGTGATGCTTCCCCCTCACCGCGCACACGCAGACAGCTGAAAAGACAGGAGAGAAGGGGGGGAAGGCGGGCAGTACCTGAGGGGCAGTTAAGGAGGAGCGAAAGATTGCGCGCCCGTTTGGCCCCTTCTTAAAGAACAGGCAGGAAGAAGTCCCTTGCTCTGTCAACTTTCTCCCAATGCCGCAGGACCTGTATCCCTGTATTGATTCATGAGAAAACGCAGTCTTTGTTTGGACATTACCCTAATAAAACACGAATTAACTACAATTGTTGGTCTGGTTCCTGAGTCACATCCTGGGCCTGACAGCTTGACAGAGCCACCTAAATCACCCTCAACGCTCTCTTCACTTGACTGGGACAAGATGTCAAAGGGAGCAGCGGGGGGGACGAACCCCACTTCTGAGACGGAAGAAGTGGAACTCCTGAGGACTGAGGTAGCTGATTTGCAGACGGATGTTCAAGCCCTGCTAGCAGCAGTCAAGGCGCTGAAGACGGATAATCAAACCTTGAAGGCCACGATAGACCAGATGCGAACAGCCCCTCCAGCTGCCGTAGTAAAGGTTCCCATTGGATTGCCCCCAAAATACGCGGGACAAAGTGATCAGTTGGCAACCTTCGTGGCTCAATGTGAGTTATATCTGGATGTCAGGCACACGGAATTTCCAGACGATGGGGCTAAAGTAGCTTTCGTGATTACCCTCCTGGAGGGAAAAGCTGCAAAATGGGTGACTCCGTATCTCGTGAGAAAGGATACTGTCTTAGGAAGGTACAGAGGATTTATACAGGAGATGACCGAGATGTTTCAAGACCCGCAAAGGGCTGAAACAGTAGCGCGGCAACTAGGCGCTCTGAAGCAAGCTAAAGGGACTGTTTCCGAGTACACTAACGCTTTTAAAATTCTGTCCCAGGAAACTGGTTACAATGACGCCGCCCTGATGTTTATGTACCAGAGTGGATTAAATGCTGAAATCCTGGATGAGTTGGCCAGGACCTCCCCCCCCGCTGACCTACCAGGGCTCATCCGGCTATGCCTACAGATAGATCACCGGATGGAAGGAAGGCGCCTGGAAAGGAAGCAGGAGGTCCCGAGATACTCAGCCTCGGCATCCCGCAACAAAATCCTTCCCACTACAGGAATGGCAGGTAATGCAACTGAGGGACAGGGAGGGGCTAGGCCAAGACTGTCGGAAGAAGAAAAGGAAAGACGACGCCGGGAACGTTTATGCTTTTATTGTTCAAAGCCGGGCCATGTGGCCAGAGACTGTGGACTGAAAGGGGGGAAAGCCGAGCCGTCGGGAAACTAGAACACCCAGTCCACGTGCAGGCCGGTGGACTGGGGGCAGCATTGTATAAAGGCCCCCCAACGATCCAACCTCCCTCAAAGGGGGTGTTGGTCTTGCCTATTCGGATTACAACTTCCAGAGGAGTGGTGTTTAATTCCACTGCCTTAATTGACAGTGGAGCCTCCACAAATTTTATTGATGCAAAGTTAGTCAAGCGTCATGGAATTTCCCGGTGGAAACTGGACGCTCCCCTAGCTGTGGAGACTATCGATGGGAGACGCCTGAAGTCAAGAGGGGTGACACAAGCCACGGAGGAAGTGAAACTTCAAATCCCTGGGCACGAAGAGTTCATTTCGCTATACGTGTCAGATCTCTCGAACTTTGAGGTGATTCTGGGAATGCCCTGGCTAGCAAAGCATGAACCCAAAATAAGTTGGAAGGAGGCGGTGGTGTGGTTCACCTCACAGTATTGCCAGGAGAACTGTCAACCTGAAGGAATCAAGAACACCTTAGCGGGGGCAGTGCAAGAGATCGAGCAAGTGACCCTGCCGCCAAAGTATGAAGAATTCAAAGATGTGTTTGATGAAAAAGAGGCAGAGACTTTACCCCCCCACCGCCCTTACGACTGTGCGATTGATCTAGTGCCAGGAGCCAGCATCCCATCAGGGAGAATCTACTCTCTCACAGAGAATGAGAGGGAGGCCCTGAAGGAATTCCTGGATGAAAACCTGAGGCGAGGATTCATACGCCCCTCACAATCCCCTGCTGGAGCGCCACTATTGTTTGTGAAAAAGAAGGGGGGGGAACTCAGACCCTGTAACGACTATCGCGCATTGAACCAGATCACCATCCCCAACAGCTACCCGCTGCCCCTGATCTCAGAGTTGCTGGACCGACTGCGCTCTGCAAAAATCTTCACGAAGTTGGATTTGAGAGGAGCGTACAATCTGATCAGAATGAAGGAGGGAGATGAATGGAAAACAGGATTCTTGACCGCTTACGGACAGTATGAATACCTGGCATGCCGTTTGGGCTTTGTGGAAGTCCAGGAATTTTTCAAAAATTCATGAACGACGTGTTTAGAGACTTGTTGGACACGTATGTAATCTGTTACTTAGATGATATCCTGGTGTTCTCAAAGAACCAGGAAGACCACGACCAGCATGTGAAGACGGTGTTGAAGAGACTGAGAGAAAATCACCTGTATGCTAAATTAGAGAAATGTGGATTTGACCTCAAGTCTCTAGACTTCCTTGGATATCGAATCTCAGCGGAAGGCGTGGAGATGGACCCAGGGAAAGTAAGCTGCATATTGGACTGGGGCCAACCTGTCACCAAAAAGGATGTACAACAGTTTTTGGGGTTTGCCAATTATTACAGAAAGTTCATTCCAGGGTTTTCCAAATTAACAGCTCCTCTGACTGACTGTTTAACGGGGAAGAAGAAGTTTCAATGGACAGAGAACGCCACCGAGGCCTTTGAGGAGCTGAAGAGAAGGTTTGCTACTGAGCCCATTCTGCGCTTTGCTGATCCGAACCGCCCTTTCGTAGTGGAAGCAGATGCTTCAGATTTTGCCATCGGGGGGGGGTCCTGCTACAATTAGACCAAGAAGGGAAGGAGCTGCACCCCTGTGCGTACTTCTCTCGGAAGTTAAAGCCTGCAGATAAGAACTACACAGTTGGGAGAAGGAGCTGCTGGCCATCAAGGACTCTTTTGAAAACTGGAGACAATACCTAGAGGGGACCTCTCATCGAATTGAAGTGCGCTCCGACCACAAGAATCTTGAAAGCCTCCAAACAGCCAGAAAGCTGAACCAGAGACAGATAAGATGGTCCCAGTTCTTCACGAGGTTTAACTTTCAGATTACTTACCATGCCCAAGCCAAAAACCAGAGAGCGGATGCCTTATCCAGACAGCCACAATACAAAGAAAGTGAATCCGAGGACCAGCCTCAGTACGTAATCCCGCCAGAGAAATTAACGTTGGGAGTATGCCAGCCTTCATGGGAAGAGGAACTCAAAAAGGCACAACAAGAAGATGCAGACATGCTAAAATATCAGCAGGAGACGGGACAAGGTCAAGACTCAGAAGTAACCTTTCACTGGAGAAATGGACTGTTATGGTTCAAAACCGCCAGATATGTGCCAGAAGGGGAATTAAGGCTCAGAATCCTACGCCAGTGTCATGATTCCATCACAGCGGGACACTTTGGGATTTACAAGACCATTCAGAACGTGGCCAAGGACTTCTGGTGGCCTAAAATGCGTCGGGATATTGAGAGTTATGTAAAGTCCTGCTCTGTCTGTCTGCGGACAAAAACACAAACAGGGACACCAGCAGGACTGTTACAACCGTTGCCTGTCCCACACGAACCCTGGAAGGACCTCTCCATGGATTTTATAACTGATCTACCCAAGTCCCAAGGAATGACAGCCATCTTAGTAGTGGTGGATCTACTTACCAAAATGGCACACTTTCTTCCTTGTGCAGGGGCCTTAGAGGCTAAAGAAACGGCCAAGTTATTCATAAAAGAAGTCTACCGGCTGCATGGATTGCCAAACAGCGTAGTCTCAGACCCAGGAACTCAGTTCACAGCCAAATTTTGGAGAGCAATGTGGAAACAGTTGCAGACGGAATTAAAACTATCCTCCGCCCATCACCCCCAGACAGATGGGCAGACGGAACGCTTGAACGCCGTTTTGGAAAGATATTTACGAAGTTATGTGTCCTATCAACAGACTGACTGGGTATCATATTTGCATTTTGCAGAGTTCGCCTACAACAATTCTCTGCACTCCAGCACTCAACAAACCCCGTTCTTTGCTAATTATGGATTCCATCCTAAAGTCTTTCCAAGCAGCTCAGAAGGAATGCTGGTACCGGCAGCTGAGAGCTTCCTTAAGGAATTGCAAGCAGCGCAACAGACACTGAAACAGCAGTTAAACGAAGCCAAAATGGAGTACAAGCGAGTTGCTGACCTGCACAGGAAGGAGGGCCTCCCCCTTCAACCGGGAGACCAGGTATGGCTGTCCACCCGCTTCCTCCAGATGCCGGGCAAATGTAGAAAATTACAAGACAAGAGGGTGGGTCCTTTCAAAATAGAAACTCAAATCAATCCCGTGGCGTACCGACTGAAGCTGCCTGACACATTTAAAATACATCCTGTGTTCCATCGATCCCTCTTAACGAAAGCCGCCCCTCCCAGTGAGTTACGGCCGGAGGAACCTCCCGGAGCTCCACTCCTGGTAAATGAGCAGCTTGAGTTTGAAGTTGAGGAGATCTTAGACTCCAGGATCAGACGCCACAAGCTGCAGTACTTGATTCACTGGAAAGGCTATGGGGTGGCTGACAGATCATGGGAAGATGCAGCTGATGTGCATGCTCCAGAATTGGTAAAACTTTTCCATCAACGTTTTCCCCACCGTCCCAAGCCAGACAAGGGGAGGGGGGCACAGCCTGGGAGGGGGGATGGTGTCGGAAGGCAGAGCTGGGGTCCCAATCCCGGGGAGCTGGATCCCGGAGAGTTGGGAGAAGAGTATTCGGATGGATGGCAGAGGGAAGGGGGAGGAACTTCCCCCCTTTGGAGCGAAGACGAAACAGAGGAACTGCCAGTGATAAGGTCGCTTAGCAACGGGGAGCCTGAGCCCTCCCTGGACATTCTCACGCCTCCCCCTCTTTCAGGCTCAGAGCAAGAGGGGGAAGAGGGAGGGCTGCTCACAGCCGAAAAGCGGGGAGGCAGTTTACCATCAGCCCCTCCCCTATCCCCCATCCTGGAATCGGAAACTTCAGAAGAGGAGGGGGTGATGCTTCCCCCCTCACCGCGCACACGCAGACAGCTGAAAAGACAGGAGAGAAGGGGGGGAAGGCGGGCAGTACCTGAGGGGCAGTTAAGGAGGAGCGAAAGATTGCGCGCCCATTTGGCCCCTTCTTAAAGAACAGGCGGGAAGAAGTCCCTTGCTCTGTCAACTTTCTCCCAATGCCGCAGGACCTGTATCCCTGTATTGATTCATGAGAAAACGCAGTCTCTGTTTGGACATTACCCTAATAAAACACGAATTAACTACAATCGTTGGTCTGGTTCCTGAGTCACATCCTGGGCCTGACAACACCTGAGAGAGACATTTTAGGAACCCACCCATTTTTTGGATTGTAATTTAACTCTTTTTAATATTGTGTTTTTAAATTGTTGTAACCCGTCCTGACACCTCATGGTGAAAGGGAGGTAACAACCACCATGACACCATCACCACCACACATAAGGTAGAAAAGTATGTAGTTCTGCCTGTACGTGGAACCACTCAAAGCAGCAACATTGTTTTCATCCACCTTTTGATCTTCTTTTGTATGACCAATATGATTTTTGATATATTCCCACTCTTAACAAGTTGAACCTTACTTCAGTACAAGTAGTGGGACAGCATCCTGCACTACAACTGAGAGTGCAGGGCAGGCTACATGGCACATACAACTGTACTCTCTTAACACCTTTGTGTCACTCCCTGCCCCTCAGCACCTGCCACCTGCACCAGCCATTTTAATCTGCCTAATGGTAGGGCTGGCCTACATGATATTATGTTCTGTGATGGCTCCTCAGAGCCTTACAGCACAATATCTGAATTCATGAGGAAACAATACATTTGCCTTTACTGTGTGTTCCAATTGCTACAAGCTTCATGCACAGGGATGATGATCTAGCAGGATTCTAAAGCTATTATGTATTGCAGTGCCATCAGAATGCACCCTATTTGATCTAATTTTAAAACTGCTGTATTTTTAATAGAGAATTTCCTAAGCCCTGTTTCTTTCATGTTTTTAATTGTGAAACATTCCTTTCCTTCTCCTAACGTATTTTAAAAATAAATTACATTTAAAATTAGGAGGGGGAACCCTTCTGGTTTTATCCCTCAATTGCTACAGTTCTCAAATGTCTTCCATATTTTCACCTATTATCCCTTTCTTTGCAAGGAACCCACTTAATAATGTTCACTCTAACCACCTCATTTATTTTCCAGAAAATTAACTCAGTTTCAACCCTGATTAATGATTTCATCTAAATGAATCAAATTAAAAATTGAAAATTATATTTCAAAAGCCAAAGGGAAAAAATTGACCATTTCCAGTTAACAAATGATCCTTTCAAATATTAAAAGATGACCATGCAGAGTGTGTGATAGTAATGAAATCTAGCTGGGGACTGCTGCTTATCTAGAGTTCAGGAAGGAGGGGGAAAGGGGGGGAGCTGTGTGCATTGTTAACATAGAATTCTCTTGGGATACCGAAATGACTTCCACTAAGTCTCTGCCTGTAATCAGCACACCAAAATAATATAAGAAATTCAGACTTAATTAAACGGGTGATGCTGAAGAGTTAAAGTACTGCTAAAAAAGGATTAGGAAAGTACACAGTACAAGTAATTGTGTCTCTTTAACAAAACCTGAAGAAACAATTTAACCAATCAAAACTACCATGAATTTGTTGAAATATTTAGGGTAGGAAAAAAAGTTAAAATCTTTTTAGAGCCTTCCTAATACTTGCCATACTAACCTTAAGAACAACAACAGTGCACTTACAACAAATCTCATTCATGGCAACAAATTACCCTTGCACTTAAAGTGTAATCCTAGATATGTTTACATGGAAGTATGTCCCATTTTGTTCAGTGGAGCTTACTCCAAAGCAAATGTATTTAGGATTGTAGTCTAAATGATGTTTCTGTTCAGAGCTGATGAGTTTTCCTCCATCTTCTCCAGAGGGATTCTCTGTAGCAGGGGTTCCCAAACTGCGGTCCACAGACCACCAGTGGTCTACAAGCTTCATTCAGGTGGCCCATGGCATGTGTTTGAAGAACACTTACAATCTGAATTCTACAGAATTCTATGGAATTCAAAGAGTCATTAAGCAGCCCACCAAGACTCTCAGCAATTTTCAAGTGATCTGTGGGGAACCATTACTCTATAGCAAGATAAACCTTCATTAGGGAATATGACTTGCTCTCATTTAAAACTATTTAACTGTGAGTCCATTAAGGTCTGAGTATCCAAGTTAATTTATAAAAAGCTGGTCCTGTTTATGGAAGTTTTAGGTGGATTAGGAATGATCTCTTGCTTCCTCCCAACTCTATTACATCAAACATTCCACAAGCATATCCTATTTTGTTACTGCAATATCCACAGCATTGGCCAAGTCCCCAAAAAGCCATGGGACAATTACTGTTTCACAAACCCATGGGCTCCAAGTGCTTCATTGCTGTATGGTTCTACTTCATAGTAATTCTTTATAAGCCAATGTCAGAAGTCAACTTTTTAAGTGGATAAATCTATCATTCTACGTGGATGGTATTGTAATGTGGAATAGTAACTTTAATTGTGTGATAGCTTCAGCTGCATAGATTCCATTTATTCCAGTGAACACACAAGTCTAGGTAGAGTTACCAGATCTCCGGTTTTTGGCCAGAGTCTCCGGTTTTTTGGGGGGGCCTCCAGCTCTCTGGCTAGCACCCCTTAAACTCCAGACTCCCTGCTTCAATTTTTTAAAAAAATTAAGTTTCTAGGTGGTCTGGTTCCAAGATATAAACCAAAACGTCAGCTGCCCCCGCGACTGTTTAATCTATTTAACTGATACAATGCTGAAGTTGGTTCCTAGTTCCCAGTTCCTTATTTGCTTGAAAGTTCAAAACACTAAAAAACAAGAAGAGTTGACAACTACAGCAACTTCAAACCAAATTAACATGTCTCTGAACCCCAAAATATATGTTTGGGTACCCTGTGTCACTGTGATCGGGGGACTCTCCCCGTCAAGAATAACAATACATTTATGCAATCAAAATCATCAGGCTTCTGATATTATCATAAATACATAATGATGTCATAAAATCATAAAAAATAAGTAACTGGGGGTGCCCACCCCAAACTCTGCTCTGGGACAGGACAAATCATATACCCCAGGAAAGGGGAGGGTGTCCTCTATGAGATGCCACTGCGTCCCGCCTGGCTCAGAGCTTCTGCTGGGCGCAGGGCACAGAAGAGGGCATCTATACAAAATCAAAGCAGAAAAAGACATACAGGAAAAATAAGTAACTGGGGGTGCCCACCCTAAAATCTGCTCTGGGAAAGGACAAATCATACACCCCAGGAAAGGGGAGCATGTCCTCTATGAGATGCCACTGCATCCCGCCTGGCCCAGAGCTTCTGCTGGGTGCAGGGGAAGGATGAGGGCATCTATGCAGACAGAAAGGGTAGAGAATCTTCTTCCTCTTACTCATTTCTCAGACCTCTTTCTGAAGTGAAGGGTCAAATCTGTAAAGAAGTTTGGAGCAGCCTCATTAAAAGATAAGGGCAGGGCATTCCAGGCAGGGGGTTGCCAACCCTGCTTGGATATGGATGTCTTTGCAGAGGATCCCTAGTCAAGCTTTACCAACAGCACAATCCAAATTATATCTACTCAGAAGTAACTCCTCTTGAGTTCTATGGGGGCTTACTCCCTTAGTATGTGTGTTTAGAATTGCAGCCTTTTATTTATTCGACTTATTAGTCGCTTATCTGGCTGAATTGTCCGCCACTCTAAGTGACGTACAAAGCAGAACATGTAAACATCAAAACGTTAAGAGACTAACAATAAAAACTAACAATAACGTAAAAGCTAAAAAAACAGGAACAGCAAACCAAAAGCATTCATCTTCCAGGTAAAGGACAGTCGCCAGAAAAATGTCACTAAGAGCAGGGGTGGGGGGCAAGGCAGGTGGAAAAGCACAGTCTCATCCCTGCAGCAGCACGACTCAGCCTGCAGCTCCTCCTGATAAGGCCCAGGCAGAGGGTGGGGCAAGACAGGTGGAAATGCTTGCCCCTTGATGGTCCCAGCACAGTCTCATCCCAGCAGCACAACTCAGCCTGCAGCTCCTCCTGATAAGGCCCAGGCAGAGGGGTGGGGCAACAGGTGGAAATGCTTGCCCCTTGATGGTCCCAGCACAGTCTCATCCCTGCAGCAGCACGACTCAGCCTGCAGCTCCTCCTGATAAGGCCCAGGCAGAAGAGTGGGGCAAGACAGGTGGAAATGCTTGCCCCTTGATGGTCCCAGCACAATCTCATCCCTGCAGCAGCACGACTCAGCCTGCAGCTCCTCCTGATAAGGCCCAGGCAGAGGGGTGGGGCAAGACAGGTGGAAAGCCTTCAGGGGCATCTTTACTCCCGAATACTCCCATCTAACATCTCCACAACACTAGTCTCCTTTCTTCCTACAATGGCCTTCTGGTGACTGGCCTGGCCTGAAGGCACTTAAATCCTTCTTGCTGAAAGCAAGTAGGCTAGATTAAATGTTCCCTACCCAGGCTCCATCTTTTAGCTTTAATTTCCAGTAAGATTTTTTTTAATTGTATGCTCCAAGCAACTGTGATTGATGCTTAATGTATCATGCTTAATGACATCACTCAGGCCCGCCCCGTGACATCACTTGGGTCCGACCCATGGCATCACTCAGGCTCGCCCATAAAATCTCAGGTTTTGGGATGCTTCTGAC